>NC_056749.1:768789627-769012127 GCF_019279795.1 Protopterus annectens
TATTCATCTGCAGCTATATTGCTTTCAGTAGTCAGCCTCAGTCAGTCACCGTCAATGTGTTTGCAATTCTCTCTTTTCACCTCAAAGAAGAAATGCTGTTTTCTTCAGAATAGATAGTTGTTGGTTGAGAGTTACTCCACTTAAAGACTTTATATTCACAAAGAAGTGATATGTAATTTGCTGAATCAAATGTTTTTGAGTAATTTTATGAAAATAATTCTGTTGACTCTCCATCTCTGGCTTTCAGAATAGTGTTAGTTAATGACAGCAGAACTCTGCAGACAGCAATTTAGTGAGAAGCAGTTAATTTTACTTTTATAAAAGAAAATTGTATTTTAGTTCTTCACACAAGGTCAAAGTTTGATGATACAAGTTCAAATGTTAGTATACATAAAACACTATTATTCTGTTTTATTTGTGTTTAAAATTTTGTCTTTCAGTTTGCATTTAAAAGTTGGTATCCCACATTTCCATTGAACTGGGTGGGGTTACATAGTTATGTATGTAAATTTTAGGTTAATTAGCATACCAATTTTTGGCCAGCTTTACCTATTTTTCATGGGTATTTTTCCAGATTTTTATGATTCCAGGTTGAGAGGTTTGACAGCAATGCATAGTATTTCAATGGTGCCAGGTAATTTGTGCTGTGGTGCTGTTGTCTGGGTATACTGATTTATTATGGGTTTTATGGTGCACCAGTTAAATTGTGTTTCCAAATTTCTTTCTGGATTTTTTACTTTTCTTGTTTTAACATCATATGACAGAGTTAGCATACCTAGTAAGATATGCATGGATCTGCAATACAGGGCTAAAAGGCAGCTAATCAGGTGGTGCTCCTGCATATGTTTCTCTTCCCACTATTTGACAAGCTTCTTTGCAACCTTATTCATTTCATTCACTTACATGTTTTGCTGCTTAGAAAATCTATTCCTCATTAGACTAATAAATCAACACCTCTGAAATTATTGATGCATGTCTAAACATTTCATAAACTGTAATACTAAGTTAACTGTAATTGTTTATGACAACATTTGAAGCTTACAGTAAGAGAAAACAGAAGTGAAAGATATCGATTTCAGTGTGTGAGTTATGTCCAGTAAGGCCAAACCTCGTGTTAATACTTAAGACATATCACCTTCTGGACAACCCAGTGAAAATCTTAGTACATGTTTGCAAGCACTACAACAATCTAGTGTTCTCCAAACACTGAATAAGAATAGAGTACTAGTCAGCAGATTACAGAGAGTATTCCAAGTCCTCCAAATAGGTCCAAAAATATCAGTTCCCGCATACTGCAAAAGGGTAAAAAACCCAGGTGAATGTACTGTTTTTACTTATAAAATCAACTACCCAAAAATAAATCCCACAGTAGTTGCAATCGGAAGCAGAATTCATCTGTTAGATTTACTGCAAAAAGTGCATCATTCATTAAAAAATTAATATCAATGTTCTGCTTTATGTTATAATTTATTATCCTGCAAAGTCATGTAAAGTCCATTCTCAGAATAAAGACAAAAAGGAGCAGCTCTGAAAATGAAAATGATGATAAAAAGGAAAGAAAAAGAAACAAAGAAGTTGTATTCACAAGAAAAAATGGTAAGAGTCATGCTTGGATGTTATTCTAAAAAGGTACCAATGTACAAGGTAAGACTGAGACCTGTGGTGCTAATCATTCATGTTAATGCACAGTGGAGCAGGACTAGGTGCATGGTATACCTAGGTAACAAAGCCCTGAATGATACAAGAAAAGCTATACTCAGCAGAGCAAGACAATATATGAAGTCTTTCCCCAATGTGGAACCTTTGTATTCCAACATATGCAAACCAACTACCTCCAAATCACATGTGGTTCAAGAAGCTAAAACAACCACAGTGCATGCTGGTCCCAATGAGGTGAACTCTGAGAAAGCAACTCTGTGCTGCACAACATTGCTGCATTTGTCAGTGCTGTGATCATCTTTCCCTTCTAGATTTCTTCTCAGTATACAATGATGTCATAAGCAAAAATAAATACAAAATGTATAAGTAATAGAAAAATAAAAACAGCACCTCTGCTGCATGTATGGATAGTCACTAGCAAGCAAATTTGTGCAGCACTCACACACTGAGTGCAGTGAGATTGTAGCAGTGGAAGCTTGACAGCGCCAAATCCTTATAGCCATATTATGGTTCTAACTCCTAAAGCACCATCATGCCTACAGCGTGAAATATTTTTTATGAATGTCTCCTGAGCTTGAAGGGCTAGCATACCATGCTATGTTGTCTGTCTCAGCAGCACTGAGTAGTGCTGTCATACTACACAGAGTGAGCTGTCACTGCTGCATTGTGTGACTCTGTTATACTACACAGAATATCCTGTCACTGCTAAATTTTGTGGCTCTGTCATACGGCACAGTGCTTATTTTCACTGTTGTGCTCTGTGGCTGTGTCATGCTACACAGAGCTACCTGTCACTACTGTACTATGTGGCTCTGTGATACTACGCAGAGCTTCCTATCATTGCTGTGTGACTCTGTCATACTGCACAAAGCTTGCTTTCACTGTTGTGTTGTGAGGCCCTGTCATACTACACAGGACACCCTGTCACTGATGTGCTGTGTGGCTCTGTGATATGATACAGTGCTTCCTGTCACTGCTGCGTGGCTCTGTCAGCCAACACAGAGTTTCCTGTCAATGCTGTGTGACTCTGTCATACTATATAGAGCTTCCTGTCACTGCTGTGTGACTCTGTCATACTACACAGAGCTTCCTGTCACTGCTGTGTGGCTCTATCATACAACACAGGGTTTCCTGTAAATGCTGTGTGACTCTGCCATACTATATAGAGCTTCCTGTCACTGCTGTGCTGAGTGACTCTGTCATACTACATAGAACATTCTGTCTGCTCTTTGTAACTCTGTCATACTATACAGACCTTCCTTTCACTGTTGTGCAGTGTGGCTCTGGTATGCTACACACAGCTACCTGTCACTACTGCACTATGTGGCTCTGTGATACTACACAGAGCTTCCTATCACTGCTGTGTGACTCTGTCATACTATACAGAACTTCCTGCCACTGCTGTACTGTGCGACTCTTTCATACTACACAGAGCTTCCTGGCACTGCTGTGTTGTATTGTCATACAACACAGAGCTTCCTGTCAATGCTGTACGAGTCTGTCATACTACAAAGAGCTTCCTTTACTGCTGCACTTTGTAACTCTGTCATACTGCACAGTGCTTCCTTTCACTGTTGTGCTGTGTGGCTCTGCCATACTACACAAAGCTTCCTTTCACTGCTACACTGTGTGACTCTATCATACTACACACAGCTTCGTTTCACTGGTGTGCTGTGTGCACTGTAATACTATAATGGATATTCCTCAAGACTGGAGACATGCACTTATTAAAATTGCTTTTAAGGGAAAGGGGAGTAGGACAAACCCAGAGTCATAAAGACCCTTAAGTCTACTTTCATATTATGGAAAAATAATGGAGTAGGTAATATTGAATATGTTATTGTCAGTACAGGATAGGTTGGGACTTGAAACCATATATCAGCATGCATATGTTGAAAACAGATCTATTACCACCTGTAACATGATGTTCTATAATAATATAATAACAACTATGAATGAAAAATTGTACTGTGATGTAATTTATGTAGATTTAACTTCAGAATTTGACAGAGTCATGCACATAACACTGATCACTAAATTAGTGCAACTAGGTATTGATATACTCTTGATAAGATGGATAGCTGCATGGCTTACAAATAGGACATGACAAGTATCATACAGCAAATGGACAGGTGAAAGATAAGGCATGTCTGCAAAATAACTTGAGTAAATTGACCATTTGGGCACAGGAAAATAATATGCTGATACATGCATCAAAAACTAAGCATGTGAGAATTGGTAGGCATACATTGAAAGGTGAATATTTACTACAGCACACAGTGATTGAAACTATAGATTCATTTAAGGACCTGGGTATATGGGTAGATTCAAATATGGGTTTTTCTTATCATATCAGCCAATTGGTTAATGATAGTTATAGAACTAAAGGTTGTATAAGAAGATGTATAAATTCTAGGAAATCAGAAATAATGAAGTGATTGTTAGTTACATTAGACCAAAACTTGAGTATGGAATAACAATATGGAAACCCTATAGGAAAACAATCATGAATAAAATGGAAAGAGTACAATGTAAATATACCAAGGGCATCCATGGATGTGAAAATTAAAATTATTATGAAAGACTAAACTATCTGAACTTGTACAGTGTCTCTTACAGATATTTAAGAGGATATATTATTCATGTATATAGGACATTTTGTGACAACTACCTCTGTGAATGCTTGGGGGTTAACAAAAAGTACTAGAGAATCATCAGATAACCTATGTAGGAGATTCTATAGGAATGAGAAGTGTACTAATTGGTTCTCTGACAGAGTAGCTGATGCATGGAACAGACTACCAAATTACATTAAAGACAAGTACTAGTTTAGATATTTTAAGAACAGCCAGAATACTTATTTTGGGAACAGGTGTTTTGGTATATTGGCAAGCCAGAAGGGCATTAATGCCTGTGCTTGAAATATTTGCATGTATGTATGTACTGCTGTGCTGTGTGACTATGTCATACTACACAGACCTTCCTCTCACCGCTGCACTGTGTGGTTCTGTCATACTACACAGACCTTCCTCTCACTGCTACACTTAGTGGTGCTGTCATATCACACAGAGCATCCTGTCACTGCTGCACTGTGTAGCTCTGTTGTAGTAAACAGAGCTTCATGTCACTGTTGTGCTGTGTGACTCTGTCATACAAAACAGAGCTTTGTTACTGCTATGCTATGTGGAGCTGTCATACTACACAGAGCTGTGTCACTGCTGTGCTGTGTGACTTTCTTATACTACATAGAGCTTCCTGTCACTTCTGCACTATGTGGTGCTGTCATACTATACAGAGCTTCCTCTCACTGCTGCGCTTTGTGATTCCTAGTACTACACAGGACATCCTGTTACTGCTGTATTATATGGCACTGTCATACTCTACAGAAATTCCCATCACTGCTGTGCATTGTGGCATTGTCATATTATACAGAGCTTCCTGTCACTGCTGCGCTATATGGTGCTGTCATACTATACAGAGATTCCTGTCACTACTGTACTGTGTAGTGCTGTTATACCACATAGAGCTTCCTGTCACTGCTGTGCTGTGTGACTCTGTCGTACTATACAGAGCATCTTGTTACTGCTGCTCTGAGTTGTGCTGTCATACTATACAGAGATTCCTGTCACCACTGTTCTGTGTAGTGCTGTTATACCACATACAGCTTCCTGTCACTGTTGTGCTATGTGAATCAGCCATACTACACAGAGCTTTGTCACTGCTGTTCTGTGTGACTGTCATACTACACAGGGCTTCCTGTCACTGCTAGACTGTGTGAATCTCTAATACTATACATAGCTTCCTGTCATGGCTGTGCTATGTGACTGCCATACTGCACAGCCCTTCTTTTCACTGTTGTGCTCTGTGGCTTTTTCATACTATCCATAGCTTCTTGTCACTGCTGTGTGACTCTGTCATAGTGCAAAGAGCTTCCTGTCACTGCTGCACTTTGTGGTGCTGTCATATCCCACAGACCTTCCTGTCATTGCAGTGGTGTGCAGCTTTGTCATAGTACATAGAGCTTCCTGCCACTGCTTTGGTATGTGGTGATGTCATACTACTCAGAGTTCCTGTCACTTCTGTGCTGTGTGACTGTCATACTACACATGGCTTTGTCACTGCTATGCTGTGTGGCAGTGTCATACTATAAAAAGCTTTCTGTCACTGCTGTGTGGATGTGTCATAATACACAGATCTTTCTGTCAGTGCTGTGTGACTCTGTCATACTATACCGAGCTTCCTATCACTGCTGTTCTGTATAACTCTGTCATACTACACAGAGCTTCATGTCATTGCTGTGCTATATGACTCTGTCTTACTACACAGATCTTCCTTTCACTACTGTGCATTCTGGCACTGTTATACTATACAGAACTTACTGTCACTGCAGCTGTCAAACTACATAGAGCTTCATTTCACTGGTGTGCTTTGTGACTCTGTCATACTACACAAAGCTTCCTGTAACTGTTGCATTGTATGACTCTGTCATACTACACAGAGCTTCCTCTCACTGTTGTGCTGTGTGGCTCTGTCTTACAAACAGAGCTTTGTCATTGCTTAGCTATGTGGCGCTGTCATACTGTACCTAGCTTCCTGTCACTGCTCTGCTGTATGGCTCTGTCATACTATACAGAGCTTCCTGACACTGCTGTTCTATGTGGTGCTGTTATACCACATACAGCTTCCTGTCACTGCTGCACTGTGTTGCTCTGCCATAGTTTACAGAACTTTGTATCACTGCTTTGGTATGTGGTGTTGTCATACTACACAGAGTGTCCTGTAATTACTGTGTTGTGCAACTGTCATACTACATATGGCTTTGTCACTGCTGTGCCGTGTGGCTCTGTCATACTATACGGAGCTTCCTGTCACTTCTACTCTATGTTACTCCCTCATACTATACAGAGCTTCCTCTCACTGTTGCACTTTGTGGATCTGTCATAATACACAGAGCTTTGTCACTGTTGTGCTTTGTGGCTCTGTCATACTACACACAGCTTTCTTTCACTGTTGTGCTGTGTGGCTCTGTCATACTACATTGAGCTTCCTGTCACTGCTGTGTGAACTTGTCATACTATGCACAGCTTCCTATCACCTCTGTGCTCTCTGACTCTGTCATACAGCACAGATCTTCCCTTCACTGTTGGGCTATGTGGGGCTGTCATACTATACAGAGCTTCTTGTCACTGATGTGCAGTGTGACACTGTCATACTATAGTAAGCTTCCTTTCACAGCTGATCTAAGTGATGCTGTCATACTACACAGAGCTTCTGGTCACTGCTGCACTATGTGGTGCTGTCAAATTACACAGAGCTTCCATTCACTGTTGTGCTGTGTAACTCTGTCATACTACACAGAGCTTTGTCACTGCTGTACTGTGTGAATCTGTCATACTACACCGAGCTTCCTGTCACTGCTATGTGACTATCATACTGCACAGTGCTTCCTGTCACTGCTGCACTGTGTGACACTGTCATACTACACAGGGCTTCCTGTCACTGCCAGACTGTGTGAATCTGTAATACTATACATAGCTTCCTGACACTACTGTGCTGTGTGACTCTGCCATACTGCACAGAGCTTCCTTTCACTGATGTGCTCTGTAGCTCTTTCATACTATGCAGAGCTTCCTGTCACTGCTGTGCTACTCTGTCATACTACACAGAGCTTCCTGTCACTGCTATGTGGCTCTGTCATACTACACAGAGCTTCATGTCACTGCTGTGTGACTCTGTCATACTACACTGAGCTTCCTGTCACTGCTATGTGACTGTCATACTGCACAGTGCTTTTTGTCACTGCTGCACTGTGTGACTCTGTAATACTGTACATAGCTTCCTGTCAGTGCTGTGCTGTGTGATTCTGCAATACTGCACAGAGCTTTCTTTCACTGTTGTGCGTTGTGGCTGTTTCATACTATGCCGAGCTTTCTGTCACTGGTGTGTTACTCTGTCATACTACACAGAGCTTACTGTCACTGCTGTGTGGCTCAGCCATACTACTCAGAGCTTCCTGTCACCGATGCGCTTTGTAGCTCTGTCATACTGCACAGTGCTTCCTTTCACTGTTGTGCTATGTGGCTCTGCCATACTACACAAACCTTCATTTCACTGTTGTGCTGTGTGACAGTGTCATATTACACAGAGCTTCCTTTCACTGTTGTGCTGTGTGGCACTGTTATATTATAGCGGATATTCCTCAAGATTGGAGACATGCACTTATTAAATCTGTTTTTTAAGGGAAGGGGAGTAGGACAAACCCAGAGTCATATAGTCCCTTAAGTCTACTTTCATATTCTGGAAAAATAATAGAGTAGGTAATATTGGATAAGTTATTGTCAGTACATGATAGGTTGGGACGTGACTGCTTTGTTATGTAGAGCTGTCATACTACACAGAGCTTCCTGTACATGCTGTGCTGTGCGACTGCTATACTACACATGACTTTGTTATTGCTGTGTTGTGTGGCTCTGTCATACTATACAGAGCTTCCTGTTACTGTTGTACTGTGTGGATCTGTCATAATATACAGAACTTTGTCACTGTTGTGCTGTGTGGCTCATCATACTACACACACTTTCTTTCACTGTTGTGCTGTGTGGCTCGGTCATACTACAGCAAGCTTCCTGTCACTGCTGTGTGACCCTGTCATACTATGTAGAGCTTCCTATCACTGCTGTGCTGTGTGACTCTGTCATACTGCACAGATCGTCCCTTCACTGTTGGGCTGTGTGGGGCTGTCATACTACATAGCTTCCTGTCACTGCTGTGCAGTTTGACACTGTCATACTATAATAAGCATCCTGTCACTGATGCTCTATGTGGTGCTGTCATACTACACAGAGTGTCTGGTCACTGCTGCACTATGTGGTGCTGTCAAATAACACAGAGCTTCCATTCACTGTTGTGCTGTGTGAATCTGCCATACTACACAGAGCTTTGTCACTGCTGTGCTGTGTGACTGTCATACTACACATGACTTCCTGTCACTGCTAGACTGTGTGAATCTCTAATACTATACATAGCTTCCTGTCATGGCTGTGCTGTGTGACTCTGCCGTACTGCATATACCTTCTTTTCACTGTTGTGTTCTGTGGCTCTGTCATACTACACTGAGCTTCTTGTCACTGCTGTGTGATTCTGTCATACTACACAGAGCTTCCTGTTACTGCTGAGCTATGTGGCGCTGTTATACTATGCAGAGCATCCTGTCACTGTTGTGCTGTGTGACACTGTCATACTACACAGAGTTTCCTGTCACTGCTCCACTTTGTGGCTCTTTCATATCCCACATAGCTTCCTGTCACTGCTGTTCCTTATGGCTCTGTCATACTATACAGAGCTTCCTGACACTGCTGTGCTATGTGGTGCTGTTATTCCAGACAGACCTTCCTGTCACTGCTGTGCTGTGTGACTCTGTCATACTACACAGAACATCCTGTTGCTGATTTGTGACTGTCATACTATACAGGGCTTCCTATTACTGCTGAGCTATGTGGTGCTGTCATACTATACAGAGCTTCCTGTCACTGTTGTGCTGTGTGACTCTGTCATACAACACACAGCTTCCTGTCACTGCTCCACTTTGTGGTTCTGTCATATCACACAGAGCTTCATGTCACTGCTGTGCTGTGCTGTGTGGCTCTGGCATGCAACACAGAGTTTCCTATGACTGCTGTGCATTGTGGCACTATCATACTATACAGAGCTTCTTGTCAGTGTTGGTCTATGTGGAGCTGTCATACTATACAGAGCTTTCTGTCACTGATGTGCTGTGTGGCTCTGTCATCCTATACTTAGCTTCCTGATACTACTGTGCTATATTGTGCTGCTATACCACACATAGCTTCCTGTCACTGATGTACTTTGTGAATATGTCATACTACACAGAAAACCCTGTTACTGCTGTGTTACTGTCACAATACAGAGTTTCCTGTCACTGCTGCACTGTGTGACTCTGTAATACTCCACAGAACATTCTGTCACTGCTATGTGACTGTCATACTATACAGAGCTTCTGTTACTGCTGTGCTGTGTGACTCTGTCATACTACATAGAGCTTCCTATCACTGCTGTGCTGTGTGACTCTGTCATACTATGGAAAGCTTCCTTTCTCTGTTGTGCTGTGTGGATGTGTCATACTACACAGAGCTTCCTGTAACTGCTGTATGACTATGTCATACTGCACAGAACATCCTTTCACTGCTGTGTGACTTTCATACTATACAGAGCTTCCTCTTACTGCTATGATGTGTGACTCTATCATACTACACAGAGCTTCCTATCACTGCTGCACTTTGTGGTGCTGTCATATCACACAGAGCCTCTTGTCACTGCTGCAGTTTATGATGCTGCCCTATCACACTGAGTTTCCTGTCACAGTTGCACTGTGGTACTCTGTCATACTACACAGAACATCCTGTTACTGCTGCGCTTAGTTGCGCTGTCATACTACACAGTGCTTCCTTTCACTGCTGTGCTGTGTGACTGTCATTCTTCTTAGAACTTCCTGTCACTGCTGTGCTGTATGACTCTGTCATACTGCACAGACCTTCCCTTCACTTTTGGGCTGTGTGGGGCTGTCATACTATACAGAGTTTCCTGTCACTGCTGTGCAGTGTGAAACTATCATACTATACAGAGCTTCCTGTCACAGCTGCCCTCTGTGGTGCTGTCATACCTCTCAGAGCTTCTGGTCACTGCTGCACTATGTTATGCTGTCAAATTACACAGAGCTTCTGTTCACTGTTGTGCTGTGTGACTCTGTCATACTACACAGGGCTTTGTCACTGCTGTGCTGTGTGACTCTCTCATACTACACAGAGATTCTTGTTACTATGTGACTGTCATACTGCTCAGAGTTCCTTTCAGTGTTGTGCTGTGAGCCTCTTTCATACTATGCAGAGCTTCCAGCCACTACTATGTTACCCTGTCATACTACACAGAGCTTCCTGTCACTGCTGTCCTGAGTGGCTTTGTCATATTATACAGAGCTTCCTGTGACTGCTGTGCTGCGTGACTTTCTCATACTACACAGAACATCCTGTCACCGCTGCGTTATGTGCTGTTGTCATACCCTGCAGAACTTCCTGTCACTACTGTGCATTCTGGCACTGTCACACTATACAGAGTTTCCTGTCACTGCTGCGCTATGTGGGGCTGTCATACTACACTGAGATTCCTGTCACTGCTGTACTGTGCGATGCTGTTATACCACATAAAGCTTCCTGTTACTGCTGTGCTATGTGACTCTGTTATAATACACAGAGCTTCCTGTCACTGCTGTGTGACTCTGTCATAGTACACAGAGCTTCCTGTCACTGCTGCACTTTGTGGTGCTGTTATATCCCACAGACCTTCCTGTCACTGCTGCAGTGTGTAGTTCTGTCATAGTACAGAGAGGTTCCTATCACTGCTTTGCTATGTGGTGATGTCATTCTACACAGAGCAGGCAGTCACAGCTGTGCTGTTTGACTGTCATACTACACATGACCTTGTCACTGCTATGCTGTGTGGCTCTGCCATGCTATAAAGAGCTTCCTGTCACTGCTGTCTGACTCTCTCATGCTACACAGAATATCCTGTCACTACTGTATGACCGTCATACTATACAGAGCTTCCTCTTACTGCTCTGCTATGTGGTGCTGTCATACTCTACAGAGCATCATGTCACTGCTGTCCTGTGGGGGTCTGTCATGTTAGAATGATCTTCCTGTCACTGATGCACTGTGTGGCTCTCTCATACTATACAGAGCTTCCTGACACTGCTGTGCTATGTGTGCTGAAATACCACACAGAGCATCCTGTCACTGCTGTACTATGTGACCCTGTCATGCTACACAGAAAACCCTGTTACTGCTGTGTGACTGCCATAAAATACAGAGTTTCCTGTCACTAGTGCACTGTGTGATTCTGAATTACTACACAGAACAATATGTCACTGCTGTGTGACTGTCATACTATACAGAGCTTCCTGTTACTTCTGTGTGATTCTGTCATATTATACAGAGGTTCCTGTCACTGCTGTGTTATTCTGTCATAATACACATATCTTCCTGTCACTGCTGCACTGGGTGACTCAGTCTTATTACAGAATGCGTCCTTTCACTGTTGTGTTGCGTTTGCTCTGTCATAATTTATAGAGCTTACTGTCACTACTGTGCTGTGTGACTCTATACTGCTACTCAGAACATCCTGTCACTGCTGTGTATTGTGGAAATTTCAGACTATACAGAGCTTGTAGAGCTATGTATGGCTGTCATATTATACAGGGCTTCCTGTCACTGATGTGTTGTGTGGCTCTGT
This sequence comes from Protopterus annectens, assembly GCF_019279795.1. NCBI lineage: Eukaryota > Metazoa > Chordata > Ceratodontiformes > Protopteridae > Protopterus > Protopterus annectens. The sequence goes on from NC_056749.1 coordinate 768,801,592, forward strand.
CATACTACACAGAGCTTCCTGTCACTGCTACATTATGTGGTGTTGTCATATACTACAGAACCTCATGTCACTGCTGTGCATTGTGGCACTGTCATACTATACTGAGCTTCCTGTCACTGCTGTGCTATGTGGTGTTGTAATACTACACAGAGCTTGCTCTCACTGCTGCATTGTATGGCTCTGTTATACTACACAGAGCTTCCTATTACTGCTGCACTGCGTGACTGTCATACTATACAAAGCTTCCTGTCACTGATGCTCTGTGTGGTGCTATCATACCATCCAGAGCCCCCTGTCACTGCCGCACTATGTGGTGCTGTCATACTACACAGAGCTTCCTTTCATTGTTGTGCTGTGTGACTCTGTCATACTATACAGACCTTTCTGTCACTGCTGTACTGTGTGACTCTGTTATACTACACAGAGATTCCTGTCACTGCTGTGTGAATCTGTCATACTACACAGAGCTTCCTTTCATTGTTGTGCTGTGTGTCTCTGTCATACTACACAGAGATTCAGTTCACTGCTGTGTGAATTTGTCATACTACACAGAGCTTCCAGAGACTGCTGCACTGTGTGGCTCTGTCACACTACAGAGAGCTTCCTGTCACTGCTGCACTTTGTAGTGCTATCATATCAAACAGAGCTTCCTGTCACTTCTGCATTGTGTAGCTCTGTCATAGTACACAGTGCTGCATGCCACTGTTAGGCTGTATCGCTCTGTCATACAAAACAGAGCTTTGTCACTGCTGTACTATGTGGACCTGTTAAACTGCACATATCTTCCTGTCACGGCTATGCTATGTGACTCTATCATACTACACAGAGATTTCTCCTTGGTGTGCTATGTGACTCTGTCATACTACACAGAGCGTCTTGTCACTGCTGCACTATGTGGTGCTGTCATACTATATAGGGCTTCCTGTCAGTGCTGTCCTGTGTGTCTCTGTCATACTATACAGATCATCCTGTCACTGCTGCACTGTGTGACTCTGTCATACTACACAGAACTTCCTGTCACTGTTGCATTATGTGGCTCTGTCATATTCTACAGAACTTCTTGTCACTGCTGTGCATTGTGGCACTGTCATACTATACAGAGCTTCCTGTCACTGCTGCAGTCTCTTGTGCTGTCATGCTACACAGTGCTTCCTTTCACTGTTGTGGTGTGTGGCTCTGTCATACTTTACATAACTTACTGTCACTACTGTGCTGTGTGGCTCTGTAATACTCCACAGAACATTATGTCACTGCTATGTGACTGTCATACTATACAGAGCTTCTATTACTGCTGTGCTGTGTGAATCTGTCATACTACGGAGAGCTTCCTTTCTCTGTTGTGCTGTGTGGATGTGTCATACTATACAGAGCTTCCTGTAACTGCTGTATGACTATGTCATACTGCACAGAACATCCTTTCACTGCTGTGTGACTTTCATACTATACAGAGCTTCCTGTTACTGCTATGATGTGTGACTCTGTCATACTACACAGAGCTTCCTGTCACTGCTGCACTTTGTGGTGCTGTCATATCACACAGAGCCTCCTGTCACTGCTGCAGTTTATGATGCTGTCCTATCACACTGCTTCGTGTCACAGTTGCACTGTGGTACTCTGTCATACTACACAGAACATCCTGTCACTGCTGTGCTTAGTTGCTCTGTCATACTACACAGTGCTTCCTTTCACTGCTGTGCTGTGTGACTGTCATTCTTTATAGAACTTCCTGTCACTGCTGTGCTGTATGACTCTGTCATACTGCACAGATCTTCCATTCCCTTTTGGGCTGTGTGGGGCTGTCATACTATACAGATCTTCCTGTCACTGCTGTGCAGTGTGACACTGTCATACTATACAGAGCTTCCTGTCACAGCTGCCCTATGTGGTGCTGTCATACTACCAAGAGCTTCCGGTCACTGCTGCACTATGTTATGCTGTCAAATTACCCAGAGCTTCTGTTCACCATTGTGCTGTGTGACTGTCATACTACACAGGGCTTTGTCACTGCTGTGTTGTGTGACTCTCTCATACAACACAGAGCTTCCTGTCACTATGTGACTGTCATACTGTTCAGAGTTCCTTTCAATGCTGTGTTGTGAGCCTCTTTCATACTATGCAGAGCTTCCTGTCACTACTGTGTTACTCTGTCATACTACACAGAGCTTCCTGTCACTGCTGTCCTGTGTGGCTCTGTCATATTATACAGAGCTTCCTGTGACTGTTGCACTGCTTGACTCTCTCATACTACACAGAAAATCCTGTCACTGCTGCATTATGTGTCTCTGTCATATTCTGCAGAACTTCCTGTCACTACTGTGCATTCTGGTACTGTCATACTATACAGAGCTTCCTGTCACTGCTGTGTTATGTGCCTCTGTCATACTCTGCAGAACTTCCTGTCACTGCTGTGCATTCTGGCACTGTCATACTATACAGAGCTTCCTGTCACTGTTGTGCTCTGTGACGCTGTCATACTACACAGAGATTCCTTTCACTGCTGTACTGTGTGGTGCTGTTATACCACATAAAGCTTTCTGTCACTGCTGTGCTGTGTGACTCTGTCATAGTACACAGAGCTTCCTGTCATTGCTACACTTTGTGGTGCTGTCATATCCCACAGAGCTTCCTGTCACTGCTGCAGTGTGTAGCTCTGTCATAGTACACAGAGCTTCCTGTCACTGATTTTCCTATGTGGTGATGTCATTCTACACAGAGCAGGCAGTCACGGCTGTGCTGTGTGACTGTCATACTACACATGGCTTTGTCACTGCTATGCTTTGTGGCTCTGTCATACTATAAAGAGCTTCCTGTCACTGCTATCTGACTCTCTCATACTACACAGAACATCCTGTCACTGCTGTATGACTGTCATACTATACAGAGCTTCCTCTTACTGCTCTGCTATGTGGTGCTGTCATATTCTACAGAGCAATCTGTCACTGCCGTCCTGTGCGAGTCTGTCATATTAGAAAGATCTTCCTGTCACTGATGTGCTGTGTGGCTCTCTCATACTATACAGAGCCACTGCTGTGCTATGTGCTGCTGAAATACCACACAGAGTATCTTGTCACTGTTGTACTGGGTGACTCTGTCATACTACACAGAAAACCCTGTTACTGCTGTGTGACTGTCATAAAATAGAGTTTCCTGTGACTACTGCACTGTGTGACTCTGAATTACTACACAGAACAATCTGTCACTGCTGTGTGACTGTCATACTATACAGAGCTTCCTGTTACTGCTGTGCTGTGTGACTCTGTCATACTATACAGAGCTTCCTGTCACTGCTGTGTTATTCTGTCATAATACACAGATCTTCCTGTCACTGCTGCACTGGGTGACTCAGTCTTACTACAGAATGCTTCCTTTCACTGTTGTGTTGTGTTTGCTCTGTCATACTTTACAGAGCTTACTGTCACTACTGTGTTGTGTGACTCTATACTACTACTCAGAACATCCTGTCACTACTGGGTATTGTGGCACTTTCATACTATACAGAGCTTCTTGAGCTATGTATGGCTGTCATATTATACAGGGATTCTTGTCACTGCTGTGTTGTGTGGCACTGTCATACTATACTGAGCTTCTAGTCACTGCTGTGCTATGTGCTGTTGTCATACTACACAGAGCTTCCTCTCACTGCTGCACTGTATGGCTCTGTCATACTACACAGAGCTTCCTTTCACTGCTGCACTGCATGACTGTCATACTATACACAGCATCCTTTCACTGATGCTCTGTGTGGTGCTATCATACCATCCAGAGCCCCATCACTGCTGCGCTATGTGGTGCTGTCATACTACACAGTGCTTCCTTTCATTGTTGTGCTGTGTGACTCTGTCATACTATACAAAGCTTTCTGTCACTGCTGTGCTGGGTGACTCTGTCATAATACACATAAATTCCTGTCACTGCTGTGTGAATTTGTCATACTACACAGAGCTTCCAGAGATGCTGCACTGTGTGGCTCTGTCACACTACAGAGAGCTTCCTCTCACTGCTGTACTTCGTAGTGCTGTCATATCACACAGAACTTCCTGTCACTTCTACATTGTGTAGCTTTGTCATAGTACACAGTGCTGCTTGTCACTGTTGTGCTGTATGGCTCTGTCATACAAAACAGAGTTTTGTCACTGCTGTGTTATGTGGAGCATTCATACTGCACATATCTTTCTGTCACAGCTATGCTATGTGACTCTATCATACTACACAGAGATTTCACCCTGATGTGCTGTGTGACTCTGTCATACTACACAGAGCTTCTTGTCACTGCTGGACTATGTGGTGCTGTCATACTACACAGAACTTCCTGTCACTGTTGCATTATGTGGCTCTGTCATATTCTACAGAACTTCCTGTCACTGCTGTGCATTGTGGCACTGTCATACTATACAGAGCTTCCTGTCACTGCTGCAGTCTCTTGTGCTGTCATACTACACAGTGCTTCCTTTCACTTTTGTGGTGTGTGGCTCTGTCATACTTTACAGAGCTTATTGTCACTACTGTGCTGTGTGACCCTGTCATACTACACAGAACATTCTGTCACTGCTGTGCATTGTGGCACTGTCATACTATACAGAGCTTCCTGCTACTGCTGTATGAGATGCTGTCATATTCTACACAACTTCATGTCACTGCTGTGAAATGTGGCACTGTCATACTATACTGAGCTTCCACTCACTGCTGCACTATGTGGTGCTGTCATACCACCCACACTTTCCTGTCACTGCTGCGCTATGTGGTGCTGTCATACTACACAGAGCTTCTTGTCACTGCTGTGCTGTGTGACTATGTCATATCATACAGAGATTCCTGTCATGGCTGTCCTGTGTGACTCTCTCATACTGCACAGATTTCTTCCTGCTGTGCTGTGTGACTCTGTCATACTACACAGAGCTTCTTTTCACTGTTGTGCTGTGCAACTCTGCATACTACACAGAGCTTCTTGTCACTACTGTGTTGTGTGACTCTGCATACTACACAGAGTTGCCTTTCACTGTTGTGCTGTGTAGCACTGTCATACTATACAGATCTTCCTTTCACTGCTGCGCTGTGTGATTCTGTCATACTATACAGAGATCCCTGTCACTGCTGCACTATGTGACTCTGTCATACTATGCATAGCGTCCTGTCACTGCTGTGCTGTGTGACTCAGTCATGCCACTCAGAGCTTCCTGTCACTGCTGTGTGGGTCTGTCTTACTATACAGAGCTTCCTGTCACTGCTGTTTGATTTTGTCATGGTACACAGCGCTTCCCGTTACTGCTGAGCTATGTGGTGCTATCATAGTATACAGAAAGTTCTGTCACTGCTGTCCTTTGTGATGTTGTCATACTTTACAGAGCTTCCTGTCTCTGCTGCACTGTATCATTCTGTCATACTACTCAGAACATTGAATCACTGCTGTGCAACTGTCATACTATACATAGCTTCCTGTTGCTGCTGAGCTGTGTGACTATGCATACTACACCGAGCTTCCTGTCACTGCTGTGCTGTGTGACTGACATACTACACAGAGCTTCCTGTCACTGCTGCGCTATGTGACTGACATACTACACAGAGCTTCCTGTCTCTGCTGCACTGTGTGGTTCTGTCATACTACACAGAACTTCCTGTCACTGCTGTTCTGTGTGGCTCTGTCATACTACACAGAGTGTCCTGTTACTGCTGTATTGTGAGACTCCATTGTACTACACAGAACTTCCTTTCACTGCAGTACTGTGTGGCTCTTTCATATTACACAGAGCTTCCTGATAGTACTGTGTGATTGTCATACTACACAGAGCTTTCTATCACTGCTGTGCTGTGTGACTCTGTCATACTACACATAGCTTCCTCTCACTGCTGCATTGTGTGACTCTGTCATACTACACAGAGCTTCCTGTCACTGCTGCACTTTGTGTCTCTGTCATACTACACAGAGCTTCCTGTCATTGCTTTGCTGTGTGACTGTCATACTACACAGAGATTCCTGTCACTGCTGTGCTATGTGACTGGAATACTACATAGAGCTTCCTGCCGCTGCTGCACCATGTGGGTCTGTCATACTACACAGAGCTTGCTGTCACTGCTCTGCTGTGTGGCTCTTTCATACTACACAGAGCTTGCTGTCACTGCTCTGCTGTGTGGCTCTTTCATACTACACAGAGCTTAATGTCACTGCTGCACTTTGTGACTCTGTCATATTAGACAGAACTTCCTGTCACTGCTGCACTGTGTGACTCTGTCATATGACATAGAGCTTCCTGTCACTGCTCCACTTTGTGACTCTGTCATATCACACATAGCTTGATGTCATTGCTGTGCTGTGTGCCTCTGGCATACTACACAGAGCTTGCTGTCACTGCTGTACATTGTGGCACTGTCATACTATTACAGAACTTCTTGTCAGTGTGTATGTGGTGTTGTCATACTATACAGAAATTCCTGTCACTGATGTGCTGTATGGCTGTGTCATACTATACAGAGATTCCTGATACTGCTGTGCTATGATGTGCTGTTATACCACACAGAGCTTCCTGTCACTGCTGTACTGTGTGACTCTGCCATAATTCAAAGAAAATCCTGTTACTGCTGTGTGACTGTCATACAATTTAGGGATTCCTATCACTGCTGCACGTAATACTACACAGAACATTTTGTCACTGCTGTGTGACTGTCATATTATACAGAACTTCCTGTTACTGCTGTGCTATGTGACTCTGTCATACTACACAGAGCTTCCTTTCACTGCTGTGTTGTGTGACTCTGTCATACTATGGAGAGCTTCCTTACACTGTTGTGCTGTGTAGATGTGTGATACTACACAGAGCTTCCTGTAACTGCTGTGTGACTATGTCATACTGCACAGAATATCCAGTCACTGCTGTGTAACTTTCATACTATACAGAGCTTCCTTTTACTGCTATAATGTGTGATTCTGTCATACTACACAGACCTTCTTGTGACTGCTGCACTTTGTGGTGCTGTCATATCACACAGAGCTTCCTGTCACTGCTGCACTTTATGATGCTGTCATATCACACAGAGCTTCCTGTCACTGTTGCACTGTGTGACTCTGTCATACTACAGAGAACATCCTGTCACTGCTGTGTTTAGTGGATCTGTCATAATACACAGTGCTTCCTTTCCCTGCTGTGCTGTGTGACTCTGTCATATTTCATAGAACTTCCTGTCACTGGTGTGCTGAATGATTCTGTCATACTGCACAGATCTTCAGTTCACTATTGGGCTGTGTGGGGCTGTCATACTATACAGAACTTCCTGTCACTGCTGTGCATTGTGACACTATCATACTATACAGAGCTTCATGTCACAGCTGCCCTATGTGGTGCTGTCATACTACACAAAGCTTCTGGTCACTGCTGCACTATGTGGTGCTGTCAAATTACACAGAGCTTCCATTCACTGTTGTGCTGTGTGACTCTGTCATACTACACAGAGCTTTTTCACTGCTGTGCCATGTGCCTCTGTCAAACTACACAGAGCTTTTTTACTGCTGTGCTGTGTGCCTCTGTCATACTACACAGAGCTTCCTGTCACTATGTGACTGTCTTACTGCCAATGAGCTTCCTGTCACTACAACACTGTGTGGCTCTGTCATACTACACAGGGCTTTCTGTCACTGCTGTGTGACTCTGCCATACTGCTTAGAGCTTCCTTTCACTGTTGTGCTGTGTTGCTCTTTCATACTATGCAGAGCTTCCTGTCTCTACTTTGTTACTCTGTCAAACTACACAGAGCTTCCTGTCACTGTTGTATGGCTATGTCATACTACACAGATCTTCCTGTCACTGGTGTGTGACTCTGTCACGCAACATAGAGCTTCCTGTTACTGCTGAGCTATGTGGTGCTGTCATACTATACAGAGCATCCTCTCACTGGTGTCCGGTGTGACTCTGTCATACTGTACATAGCAACCTGCCACTATTCTGCTGTGTGACTCTGTCATACTACACAAAGCATACTGTCACTGCTGTGCATTGGGGCACTGTCATACTTTACAGAGCTTTATATCAGTGCTGCGCTATGTGGTGCTGTCATAACATACAGAACTTCCTGTCGATGCTGCGCTGTGTGGCTCTGTCATACTATACAGAGCTTCCTGACACTGCTGTGCTATGTGGTGCTGTTATACTACACAGAGCTTTCTGTCACTGTGTTGCTCTGTGACTCTGTCAAAGTACACAGAACATCCTGTCACTGCTGTGTGACTGTCATACTATACAGAGCTTTCTGTTACTGCTGAGCTATGTGGAGCTGTCATACTCTACAAAACATTATGTCACTGCTGTCCTGTGGGACTCTGTCATATTATAGCGAGCTGTGACAGGAAGTTGTGTATAGTATGACACTGCTGTGCTATGTGGTGCTGTTATACCACACAAAGCATCCTGTCACTGCTGTACTGTGTGACTCTGTCATACTATACATGAAATCCTGTTACTGCTGTGTGACTGTCATACAATACAGAGTTTCCTGTCACTGCTGCACTGTGTGGCTCTGTAATACTACACAGAACAATATGTCACTGCTGTGTGACTGTCATACTACACACAGCTTCCTGTTACTGCTGTGCTGTGTGACTCTGTCATACTACACACAGCTTCTTGTCACTGCTGTGTGACTCTGTCATACTATGGAGAGTTTCCTTTCACTGTTGTGCTGTGTGGGTCTGTCATACTGCACAGAGCTTCCTTTATCTGTTGTGTGACTATGTCATACTGCATAGAAAATCCTGTCACTGCTATGTGACTTTCATACTATACAGATCTTTCTGTTACTGTTGTGTGACTGTCATACAACACAGAGCTTCCTGTCACTGTAGCACTTTGTGGTGCTGTCATATCACACAGAGCTTCCTGTCACTGCTGCACTTTATGATGCTGTCATATCACACAGACCTTCATGTCACTGCTGCACTGTGTGACTCTGTCAAACTACACAGAACATCCTGTCACTGCTGCACTTAGTAGCTTTTTTCATACTACACAGTGCTTCCTTTCACTGTTGTGCTGTGTGGCTCTGTCATACTATACAGAGCTTACCGTCACTACTGTGCTTTGTGACTCTGTCATACTACAAAGAACATCCTGTCAATGCTGCTCTTTCTAGCTTTGTCATACTACACAGAGCTTCCTGTCACTGCTGTGTTACTCTGTCATATTATGCAGAGCTTCTTGTCACTGCTGCACTGGGTGACTGTGTCATACTATACAGTGCTGGCTTTCACTATTGTTATGTGTGGCTCTGTCATACTTTACAGAGTTTCCTTTCACTGTTGCACTGTGTGACTCTGTCGTATTACACAGAGGTTCCTGTCACTGCTGTGCTGTGAGACTGTTATACCACACAGAGTTTCTGTCACTGCTGAACTGTGTGACTCTGTCATATTACACAGAGCTTCATGTCACTAATGCACTGTGTTGCTCTGTCATGCTACACAGGGCTTTCTGTCACTGCTGTGCAGTGATGTCATTCTATGCAGAGCTTCCTGTCACTACTGTACTGTGTGGCTCTGTCATACTATACAGATCATCCTGTCACTGCTGTCCTGCGTGACTCCATCATACTATACAGTGCTTCCTGTTACTGCTGTGTGACTCTGTCATACTACACTTTTCTTCCTGTCACTGCTCTGTCATACTACACAGAGCTTTTTTGTCACTCCTGTGCTGTGTGACTCTGTCATATGAAACAGGGCTTCCAGTCACTGCTGTGTGACTCTGTCATACTACACAGAGCTTCCTGTCACTGCTGCTCTGTGTGACTCTGTCATACTACACAGAGTTTCCTAATATTGCTGCACTATGGGATGCTGTCCATAGAGTTTTCTTGCTTCCTGAGCACAGGACCACCAATTATATCATGGTGTGTTATACATTCTGTGCTCCAGTCAAGAAATGAGGATCTATGTTTCAGCCTGTCAGTGACAAGTGAAACTTATGTCTATCATCTGTGGTAGTTCATAAGTGTGTACTAAGCACCGTATGTACAATGTTTGTCCCCATCAACACACAGTCTGTGACTCCTAGGGACTATGTTTCTATAGATCACTATAGGTCCTACAAATATGCCATCCTATTATTTCCAAAAGTAGAGCCTTTATCCTGGAAAATATGGTACTAAATCTCACATTATTGTGAATTCAATAAAATATAGAATTCAAATATCCAAAGTTCACCGTGAGTTGATTTATCTCTTCATTGACTTAAAGCCAATGAACCTTTAAAGCAAATTTTCAACAAAACTTACTATAAGGAAGATATGAGTTAATTTTTCTATTGAAGAAGAAACAAGTGATAACCGACAGCATTTATATCCATTCAGATTTTTTACTTCAGCTTATTATTTTTAATTGATAAAAAATATTCACCAGTCAGTATAGTGACTCAAAGAGTTCTACTACCCCTTCACTGCCAATGATCACTCCTGTGCTATTTCAGAAAATAGGCTAAACTGAACCTGTCAATACCAGCTTATTATAGTGAGGTAGCTTTAACTTCCTGTCATCTGTTAAGTAAAAGTAGTTGATTCAACCTGTCTGATGTGTAACAGAAATTTCAGAGTGACTGGAAGGTAGAAGACTCTGTGCTTTGTTACATCAGGTGAAATATAATGCATCAAGGTAATAAGTAAATAATTAAAGCTGTTGAAAGTCATGGTGGGCATCCTGAGCTTTAGTCTTTGTTCCAGTTAGTCTCAACACTAACTTTCAACAATCCACTTATGCTGCATTGACAAGATCAGAAAAAGGGCAGACCATGTTTTATCTACAGCTAGTGAGGTTTGGCTTTATTGGCAAGACTGCACCAGTAGAGATTTTAAAAAGTAAACATTCATGGGCATTCAGGAGCCATGTGGCTCAAACACTGGTATGTCCTTTATGGGTCATTACATATATCTTATAGGCCACCACCACAGAAGGTTTAAAGTACTTCCCCCCAGGTTTATCATGCACATCCCTCATAGTTAGGGGTATCACTAAATGTCCCAGCGTATCCTTATTCTGCCCACTTCTGGGTTATTCACATACAACATGTAAGGGCAAGGCTTCTTTAGATCCACACAGACCAAGAGTCAAGTACATATCAATGAACCTATGATGGTTTCCTTATTTAAAAAAATATATATCTTCTGCTTTAAGCTGCTGAGCAGCTTTTTGTACTGTACACAGTGCAAAGTTTCTTACTCAGTTTTTGCCTATATAATAAAGATAAATAAAAATGCCTCATATAAATGATAATGCAGGCAATTAGTGCATTCTTGTATTGCCCAAAGAATCATTATGTTAATATTATTTCTTAAGTTGTCCCCAGGTCTCAGTAATAACCTGTCTTTATAAGGCATGTTCCCAGATTTTTTGAATCACAGTCATACTATTAGCAGTTTATAACCTAAATTCCTCAGAATTTGTGCTCTTTTTATTTCAGTACTTCTTACATTACTTATCTCACCATCTCTTCAGAGAATTTTCTGCCTTACAGAAATGTAATGTCATCATTTGTCTCCAAATGCATGCCAGTGTTTGAAATATAAAACTTACCGACCTCTTCCAGTACTTTGACTTTTACAAAGTCCTACCTATAGGCACATTTTTCGGTCATTTAAATGAATGTGCTTTGCTTTGACACAGTTATGACAGTTCCAGACTAGGTAGTCATGTCTTTATTTCAGTTCATATTACTAATTAGCCTACTTATAAGAAATACTGAGATCTGAAAGCCTACAGGCACTGGTTTTGATGATATTTGTCTTTATGTTACACTCCCTTCTCCTCTCCTTCATGGTCTAAACTACAATGTGGCCTGGATTCTCATGGCCTACTCTACTTTTGTTTTATTATTTAATATTTCTATTAATTTATTAATCAGATAAGCTGGTTATTGTAAAATATTAACTTTTAGTGGTGAACCTGTTTTGCTATTCACCTGACTGAGTTACTCAGAGTTGTGATGTCCAAACTGCAATACATTTTTCTTTTACAGAGCATACCTCTCAACTTATCTCTTCATGAGGAGTGTTCCTCATTCTGAGTGTTTAAAATTCCATGTTCTGCACCATTCCACATTGAAAGGGTCTATCACACATTCTTTATTTTTTTTAATCAAATATCCACGGTAAGTTATCTTCAATCAGATTTTATTTATTTTATATTTGTTTACTGGGAATGGATCCCATTTTCAGCAGAGGCCCAGGAAGATAAGCTCCAGAAAGATTAGTACAGCAAATACAGTAAATACAATACACATGTTAATAAAATACAGTACAGAGTCAAAACGTTAAGGTACAGTTTCAAGGCCAAGAAAGGAGCAAAAAGCAAATATACTAAGGGGCGCAGTGACCTACAATAAACAATACAGTTGAAAGGACATTTTGTTTATTCATTTCGTTATGTTCATCAGTGGCTAGTACAGTAAACACACATTGATCAAGTGTATAAAAAGCTCAAGTGGTGTAGTGGCACATTACTCTGACTATGGTGTGCAGGGCCGTGGGTTTGAGACTTCACAGGGCTGATTATTTATAGACTTCCTATACATGTCAAACAGAGCACCTCAATGGCCCTCTTCAAGAGGAATCTTGATGAGTGGATGGGAAATAGAAAATTCACCCCGGGGATCACTCCAGGGGCTCTACACAACAGTGGCACTGGGAACTAATGTGGAGTGGCACTATGCCAGGGTAATCCTAGGGGCTAGGCTTGTAAAGGCTCCAGAGCCATTAGCCTACTACACACCTATGAACCTATAAGCTTTCATAGAAGGTTAAAGTATGATATGATCTAATTAAGTGAATCCACCCAGGGTCAGAACAATAACATAAGATTTTATTTATTTTGTATTTGTTTACTGGGAATGGATCCCATTTTCAGCAGAGGCCCAGGAAGATAAGCTCCAGAAAGATTAGTACAGCAAATACAGTAAATACAATACACATGTTAATAAAATACAGTACAGAGTCAAAACGTTAAGGTACAGTTTCAAGGCCAAGAAAGGAGCAAAAAGTAAATATACTAAGGGGCGCAGTGACCTACAATAAACAAAACAGTTGAAAGGACATTTTGTTTATTCATTTCGTTATGTTCATCAGTGGCTAGTACAGTAAACACACATTGATCAAGTGTATAAAAAGCTCAAGTGGTGTAGTGGCACATTACTCTGACTATGGTGTGCAGGGCCGTGGGTTTGAGACTTCGCAGGGCTGATTATTTATAGACTTCCTATACATGTCAAACAGAGCACCTCAATGGCCCTCTTCAAGAGGAATCTTGATGAGTGGATGGGAAATAGAAAATTCACCCCGGAGATCACTCCAGGGGCTCTACACAACAGTGGCACTGGGAACTAATGTGAAGTGGCACTATGCCAGGGTAATCCTAGGGGCTAGGCTTGTAAAGGCTCCAGAGCCATTAGCCTACTACACACCTATGAACCTATAAGCTTTCATAGAAGGTTAAAGTATGATATGATCTAATTAAGTGATCCACCCAGGGTCAGAACAATAACATAACAAAGAAGTATGTAAATGGGACCGGAGGGGTTTTTGAAATTATTTTTGTTTTCAGTGGTCCTAATATCTATAGGGATTGTATTCCATACTTTTGCAACAGAAATGGAAATCAAGGAGTCCCCAGAGCTATTGTTGCTTTTGCCTATGTCAGCCAGTGCTTTATTTGTGGATCTTAATATGCATTTGTTAGAGTAGATATTAAGTAGACCTTAAAGAGCAGGAACTCTTTCAGAATAATATAGAATTTGGGGGGCTATTGTAAGCTGGTTATATGTCAGTAATTTTGATAATTCTAGCCAGGATAGGGCTTGATTGCTATGCAGTGATGTGTCCTGAAGGGTGATGAAACCTAGCTATTTTATTGTAGCAGGTGTTTAGTTTATTAAAGTCTACTTTGTTTCCATTGATGAGTATGGGGGAGGCATAGAGGAGTGTGGATAGTAGGTGGGTTCTTTTGATGGTGGCTTCACTGTCATTGCTGAGGTAATTTTTGCATCTATACAGTGTTCTGAGTTTTTTATGGACTTTTTTTATTGCTTGTGCAATGTGCATATCAAATTTCATGTTGTGATCTATGATAACCCCTAGAAGTTTGGTGTGTTGGACAAGTATGGTAGGAGTGCTATTAGCTGAGAATATTGGGAATGGTGTTATGGGGTCTAAGGCTCTAGTGGGATAGAATATAATTAGCTGTGTTTTACTGGGGTTAAGTATTAGTTGAGAGTTGGCTAACCAGGTTTCAACAGCAGTAAGGGACTCTTGTGTCAATTCCTGGAGTAGAGGGAGTGATGGGGCAGAGCAGATTAGAGTGGAGTCATCGGCATACTGGACTAGAGTGGCATGCCGAGTAGCGTTGAGGAGTTGTTGTGCGAATATGTTGAAAAGAAGAGGTCCAAGAATGGATTCTTGGTGGACCCCAAGGGTAACAGGTAGGAGGGGAGATAAGAAGATTTGCCATTTTATTGCTTGTTGGTGGTTGGTTAGTCTTGAAACTATGCTAGTGTGAAGTAGATAAATCAAAAGAACTTTTTGTGCAGGTATGAAGAAACAGTTGTTAACCATGCTGCACCCATCATAACTGTTTCACAATGTGATGAGATAGAATTTAACATTTTGGAAAAGGAGGTTGAGGACTATATTAGGAAATGCAAAGAATTTTGCATAACTAGAGGAAGACAGCTATTACCAGACAGACTCTCTCCCAACACACACACACACACACACACACACACACACACACACACACACACACACACACACACACACACACACACACACAAACACAGCTGCATGACCAGTGTAGCAAAAAAGAAAATGTTTATTCATACCTATTCAGATGAGCAGTAGTACTTTAGACATTTTAGTCAATACCAGCGATGCACTACATAGCGTTATAAATGCTAAATGTTGCTGATGTGAATACTTTTGTGTGTGGTAATGTTGCAGTTTTTATCTCAAAGTTTGTATTACCTGATTGAAATTTGAATGATGGCAGATGTCATGTTACAGGAGATATTTCATCACTACCTTGGCAAAACTACTTTTCCCATAAACACATGGTATTCCTGGCATACTGTCCATCATAATTATATTTTCCATTCACAGTACTAGCCAACCCTTTATTTATAATTACAGTCTTGCTAGGGGATCCCCTTTCTGGACACATTAGATAAATTTGGGTTTAGTCTCTATCTGGCATCAGAGCATTGGCTGACTTTTTCACTATAATGCTGTCATTGTTTGGGGGCTTTAGAATATGATGTCAGAAGTCTTCTATCCATGAAGAAAAATTTTGTCACCATTCAGTGTTGGGATTATGCATTAGGCCACCATCTCTCTTAATGTACATACAAGTCAACAGTCATGTCCAGCAAAATTGCCCATATTTTTCTAGTACCAATCTTTCTTGATCATCACCATCTTTTGGTACAGCACTGGACATTTGTTCTTTCAGGCACAGATCACTTTTCCATGAATCTGGATATGTTAATCCAGTCTTTTTGGCTCAAGATTATTTTATCAATCATTCACATACCTTAGTTCTGCTGATGCTTTATTTTGGTATGATACTTTTATTCATATTCTGAAATGGTTTGCTATGTGCTCGTCTACTGCCATGTGGTTTGTTGTGTGTAGAAAAGACATCAAGCTCTAATTCATGGTTGCTTGCATTCCTTTAATGTGAGTTAGGAATATTTTATTCTGTGATCAATTCTGTTCAGTATACCTGTCTACAATATTTTGCTTAAACTTGCTTACCATGCCTGTTGCTAACTCGTAGCTGGAGTATAGGAATCAGGTGTTAAATGTTCAAAGCCGTTTGACTTTTAGAAATTTTAGAAATTTTTCTCATAAACTGTAGATTATTATCAATGCAGACTTACTCAAATTATTAATGACCAGAATTTTCCATAACACTGCATTAGTCTTTTCAGAGGCAGTAAAGGACAATGTCTGCATTTTGGTGTGTCCTTCAATCATAATTTGAAATGCAGTTGTTAGGAATGATCATACAGTAATCTGCATGAATACATTGTCATGGTACTGTTGCCCACTCCTGACTGCACTTTTGGGGGTCCCAGTTTGGACCATTTGGTATCCAGTGTGGGTTCTATCTAGCTATTTAGTCTCCATACCCCTAGCTGAACATCATGTGGTATAGTGATCTAGGAACTGCATAGATTCATGAGTTCACTTGACAAATCTATGACCTAACAGCATTAAAGAAGATTGATTACTATAACTGACTTAAAGAACATTGATTACTAAAACAGCCTCAAAGAAGATCAATTACTATAATGGACTTAAAGAATATTGATTACTATAATGGACTTCTGAAATTTGTTTCACTTCCTTCAGGATTATTTCTGAAGGGAGTTAATGAGTATAAGAGGACGCTTATCCCAAAATCTTGGAAGGTGATGCATCACATACCATCAACGAAGTTAATGACCATAAGTGGAAGATTCTTCCATAATCTGTGATATGCAGATGCACTATTATTTATATTTTTCTACTACTAATATTTATGGTTAGTATTGCATCTCTCTCCGCTCCTAGATCCCCCAAAGGAATATACTGTACATTTATGTTTAAGTATAGCCATATTCAACATTGCCCTGAAGAACAGACAGAGGCCACAGCTAAGTAACATATGGGAAACAATACAGATGCAGCTTGTGAAGCATTACTGAGTAATTCATGTATTCCAGTTTTAAGATTATTTCAAGTTAAGTAATAATTACCCATTTTGAATTCTACAGAATGCTGTATTTTACCAAAAAATAGATAATGAATACTGTAACATAGATAAAACAACTGGAATTGGTATCTTTAGAAAAGGGATGGAGCAAACTACATAGAAAAAATGGGAACTGTGGGAACAATATATGCAGAAAAGGAACAAGGTTTAAGAGGCAGGATTTGATTGGGCCATACAATGCTTTACTGACAATGACAGGATAGATTCTAAGTGATGCATAATGTTTGCAACTACAGTTGTTTCAATGGCATCTGTGATGTATAATGTTTGCAACTAAAGGGATGTCAATGTTATTCGTTTTTCATTTATATAAATGTAAGACTGCCTATGTCATATGTGATAATTTAATAAAGATATTTATTAAGACTGCCTATGTCATATGTGATAATTTAATAAAGATATTTATTGACAAAAAAAGTCAGTGTGTTATAAAGAAAAACACGCTCTGTGAAGTATTGGGACAGGCCCTTTAGAATTACATGGACTCCAGAATGGGATTTGCTGATTCTGACATACTCATACAAGTCAAAGTGGAGGATTTTGTATATCAGTATCTTTAGATCTTTAATTATTTTGTATGATTTGTCCACTTGTGTTATAATTATAATTTATGTTGTTTTTAAGTCTTATGCTGCTGTATTTATTGACATAAAAGGTGAGGTCCTTGCTACTGTACCAAATGTATATTTCTTGTTCATAGTTTCATAGGTAGGTACTAGGCTATTGGCCCTAGGGCCTATATAAGCCTAGCCAAAGGTACCCTGGCTTTCACCACCCAAGAAAATTATTTTCCTGTGCCACTGTCGAGCAGAAACAACTGTACACCATCTTGGACACTTTAGCATTTTTTATTAACATATAGAATACAATAAATATGCTAACAGGCATCAGCATAGTTAGTTATCCATAGTTCATTGCCTACTTTTATACTTGTGAAGATTGTTTCATTTTTAGTTTCCAATTGTCCAGTAAAGAAGATTTATGACTCACTTATACATAAATGGATGAAATTTCCACTCTGAAGTCACACAGTAGATCCCTTGTTATGCAAAACTTTTCAAACTGCTAAAGGCATTTGTGTCTGGCAGGTTTTCATCTAGTTTACTAAAACTCATGTTTGAGTGATCAGCGGTGTTTAACTGTTATGCCGTATGTTAGATAAACAAGAGTTGCCATCAGCATTTCCTTGTTGATTTGTCCTCTAATACTCAGTGCCAGAGAAATGTACTCCTAGAAAGCATTCAGGTGCATGATGGGAGACTGGGAGAAACTTGTTCAGCTGAGAGTGAATAAATAAGTGATGGCTAATACAGCCTGCCACACATTTCGATGATGTTAAACTTAACTATATAAGATTATGGGATTATAGGTGCACATACCATTAACAAAGGGTTTGGGTGATGGAGTGAAGCATCATGAAAAGAATGTCAGCCGGTTTCCATTTAATCAGATGGATATAACATGACAAGCTTTTATCAGCAGAGCCATGATTACTTTGACTATGGTGTTCAAAATTGTCGGCATGTTACAATTACTTCCTGTGGTTAAAACAGACACTGCGTTGAGATGGACAGTTGCAAATGTGAATTTACTCCTGTTCAAGTAACAGTGGAAGTGCTTTACTTCCTAGAATAAACTATGGGCTTACTTGTCAGAGTGGGTTTAATTCTACTCATTTGATGAAATTATTATTCAGATTAATTCATCAGGGATCTCATGGCATGGAATGATACCTGGACCATAAGGCAGAGTGCCACATGCTATTGTTGTCTGTAACTGTTAGATTGTTTTTGTTACTATTCTGAATGTTACCAAGGCTGACATACCTTGGCTTCTGTGTGAACATTGCATATCTTCTTGGGTTTTATGGACATTATAGTTTCTACTGACATCCTAGAGATGATGTGACAGAAGAATCTGTGTGTCTCTCCAAAGTGTATGCAGGTGTGTGTCTCCAAAGTGTATGTAGGTGTGTGTGTGTGTGTGTGTGTGTGTGTGTGTGTGTGTGTGTGTGTCTCCAAAGTGTATGTAGGTGTGTGTGTGTGTCTCTCCAAAGTGTATGTAGGTGTGTGTGTGTCTCTCCAAAGTGTATGTAGGTGTGTGTGTGTGTGTGTGTGTGTGTGTGTGTGTGTGTGTGTGTGTCTCTCCAAAGTGTACGTAGGTGTGTGTGTGTGTGTGTGTGTGTGTGTGTGTGTGTGTGTGTGTGTGTGTGTGTGTGTGTGTGTGTGTGTGTGTGTGTCTCTCCAAAGTGTATGTAGGTGTGTGTGTGTGTGTGTGTGTGTGTGTGTGTGTGTGTGTGTGTGTGTTTCTCCAAAGTGGTGATATGTGTGTGTGTGTGTGTGTGTGTGTGTGTGTGTGTGTGTGTGTGTGTGTGTGTGTGTGTGTGTGTGTGTGTGTGTGTTACCTAGTGGACAGTCTGATATTTTCCTAGTACCTGAATTAAACTGTGTACATGGATAATGAATGAAAAATGACAAAGTGCCAAGATCTCCTACTTTATCCCTCTGTTTAGAGATACTATTGATGTGAATCATTTACTCCATTCTATTTAAGTTAATATTTTTACACTCCCCAAACTTTGCAACTGTAGTTTTACCTTAGTTTTCTATGCATATGCCACTTTATAAGTTTTATGACATTTTAGGTTGTCATTCTCCCTGGGATTCAGAAACAAAGGCAACATGCAAAGGCTGTGAGGCAGCAGCTGTTTATCTTGTGGGCACAGTGCAGTTGAAGTCACTCACCATCAGTTAATGATGTGAACATGCATAGATTAAACATAACTCATTAACTAGTTCACCCAAAGGGAGAGCAGCAGTGGCTGTCTATTCAGATAAATGCAGGTGTAGAATGTTGAGCATGTATGCCTGACTGCATTCAGGAGCTACACAAGAGGCAGGACAAGAAACTCATCCTTATGGGGCATATGGCACACTTTAAATCTGTTTATTTTTTTACTGCATGGGGAGATGGAAATGAGAGCAATGGACAGTATGAAAAGGGGGAACAATTAAAGAAAATGCACTCCAGGATGCACAAGTTACACTGTTCCTTACTACCCAACACACACTGGGGAACAGAGTGCTGACTCGGACTGCCAGGTGGGAGTGAATGAGATGCTGGGCTCTCATCCAGCTTGCAAATGCCAATGAGCATTGTTATAAAAAAAAAAGGAGCCAGATATGGTATGCTCTGAACAGCTGCAAATGCCTTCCATCACATCAAAATTGACAAGGAATTCCAATGATTTCAATGCTTCTTGGTCAGACTGAGCTCTTATTACTTCTAAGTAGTCACTAGAACATACTTTGGTCTCACCCCTGCCCTCTAGGGTTATTATGTAAACGTATATCTGGAGTAGCGTCCCATTTCAGGTTGCTGGGGTGCATGGCATTCAAACACCTACATGACTAGCTCCTTTTGGTCATTTATCTAGCACTTCTACATCAGCAGGGCTAGTATCTGCTATAACTGTTCACTTCCTTGGGAGCAACTATGATCCTTGAGAAGTACCATTCTTTCTGCACTTATCTTCATAGCATGCTTCCTGGACACCACTGTATGAATTCACATTTGCCTTGAGACAAGATTCTACACCATCACAAAACTGCATTCACCACACTAAACGTCACAACAGTCCCAGCCAAGATTTGCCTGAAAGCACTGGGCGTTATGATGGCTTCAGTGTTTGATTCCTCATGTCAAAGTCTATACAAGGGCATTTCCCATGGCCTTCCATGTTACTAGTCTCTTGTGCAAGACTCTGTTATACAACCACTTGCATTTCAATGACATGACACTCATCATCAACGGCCTTTTTCCCATTTTCTTCATGGGGTCAGGTTATCATGTCAACTATCACCATGTCTCACTATTCAACACCACAGTCCTACCCTCCTGTATCTCATGCCTTACTGTTGCAGATCATCTCTCACACAATCCAACCACTTATTTGCTGGTTCCCCTCATTTTCTTTGCCTTCTTTCTGTCTGTCCCAAATCTTCTTCATCAGATTATCTTCTGTTTTTCTTCTCATGTGCCTGAACCACCATAATCTGTTCTCTTTGAACTTTTTGAAATTGCAGCTACTTTTACTTCTGCTCTTATCACCTCCTTTATTCACCTGTCCTACAGTGTGCATCCTAACTCCCATCTCAGGCACTTCATCTCCATCATCTCTAGTTTCCTCAACTGCCCTGCCTTTACTGCCCATGTTTCTGTACCATACAGTGGTACTGCTGTGCTACTGTTTTGTACACCTCACTTTTCAGCTTTTTTAGCATTATTACATTCATGCAAATGTGTCAAGCACAGGCATTAATGCCCCTTTAGCCTGGCAATATTCTAAAACAGTTGTTTGCATAATAACTGCCCAGGCTGTTTTAAAAAAAATATCTAAACTAGTGCTTGGTAGTCTCTTTCATGCATTAGCTGCTCCCTCAGAGAAAAAAAAATAGTACACTTCTCATTCCTACAGAATCTTCTACATAGGTTGTCTTGCAGTTATTTACTACTTTTTGATAAACCCAAACATTCCCAGAGATAATTGTCTCTTCTTCTTTCGGCTTTTCCTGGTTAGAGGTCGCCACAGCGGATCACCTGTCCACTCATGATTGGCAGTGGAGTTTTACAGTGTCGAGTTGCCAGCCCGGCACCCAACCTTCCGCAGAAGGCACACACATGCACTCACACCTAGGGACAATTTAGAGTGTCCAATCCACCTACAGCATGTCTTTGAGATGTGGGAGGGAGCCGGAGCACCCAGAGGAAACCCACGCGACCACAGGAGTGACATGCAGACTCCGCACAGAAGGCATCCCAGAGATAGTTGTCTCTAAATGGCCTATATAGCTGAATAAGATCTCCTCTTAAATATCTGTACGAGACACTGCACAAGTTCAGATATTTTAGTCTTTCATAATAACTTCAATTTTCACATCCATGGATGCTCTTAGTATATTTACACTGTACTCTTTCCAGTTTACTCATGCTTGTTTATTTAAGGTTTCCATATTGTTATTCCATACTCAAGTTTGGGTCTAATCTAATTAACAAATAATGACATCATCATTTCTGATTTCCTAGACTTCATAAATCTTTTTATACAACTTATGGTTCTATAATTATCACTGACCAACTGACTGATATGATTAGAAAAACTCAAAGTTGGATCTACCCATATACCGCGGTCCTTAATTTTATCTATAGTTTAAATCACTGTGTGCTGTATCAAATATTTACTTATTCAGTTTATGTCTCTCAAATGTCATATATATATATATATATATCAAAGAACACCAACGAAATCCCAAATTATGGTCGATAATGTAATCGATGCAGTTCCAGTATATTGCACACGAGAGTCACAAATGTGATGAGAGACTCTGATAGTCCTCAGACCAGATTAATTCAGATAGCCAAGAAGTTAAACCAATGTAACGTAACTAGGATCATTCAGTTGAAATCCATGCGTCCATAAAACCAGCAAAAGACGACCAATGGTCATATAAAACATGTAAAACTTTTAATGATAAGCGCTTTCGCGGTCCAAAATGCCGCTTCATCAGATAAGTTGAAGATACAAGTTTTATATGACCATTGGTCGTCTTTTGCTGGTTTTATGGACGCATGGATTTCAACTGAATGATCCTAGTTACGTTACATTGGTTTAACTTCTTGGCTATCTGAATTAATCTGGTCTATGTACGTTTTTGAGGACTATCAGAGTCTCTCATCACATTTGTGACTCTCGTGTGCAATATACTGGAACTGCATCGATTACATTTGTTATCGAGGAACCTGTTCCCTTCCATTTGGGTTTTTTGCCATATATATATATATATATATATATATATATATATATATATATATATATATATATATATATATATATATATATATATAGTATGTATTTACCAGCATATTTCAGGTCATCTGCATACATGATGTAGAACACCTTAGATGAAAAAGATAGGTCTGAAAGATGCATTCTAATAAACAAGTAAGGGCCAAGGACAGAGCCCTGTGAGACACCCTGACTGTAGCCAATAATTTCACCTGTCCGATTGCTGTATGGTACTTGCCATGTCCTACTTGTAAGCTATGCAGCTATTAAAAAATATATAAAAAAATCAAGCAAACTGAAGCCAGTATCCAAAGATTCTCTCATAAAGATAAAAAAAAAAGTTTTGTTATAAAAAACACATATGGTTAAGCACGTTCATTCTTAATAGCAAAAGCACTTCATCAGAATCATAACAAAAACCTTAAATAACCATTTTATACAGAAAACACCCTGATTAAAAATTATTCAATTAACCAATAAAGACTGAATAGTGGGATTTAAAGCAAAAGCAGCATTAAAACCTTGCAATACTGTCAATATAATTAAAAATCTGTTCCAATAAATAACATTTTCTTAAAGAAACATATGTATAAAAATTGCAGTGATTTAAACTGCATATCTTAGAATTTTGTTACTTTCATTAACAGAGACTGAATGGAGGTATATTCATTTAGGCCAGGATATGATGTTGCCTGCAGTTGTAACTGCCATTTTAGTTCCTTATTTTCTAACAGCACCTTAACATCCCCACCCCTTAGGTTGTAAGGAACAGAATTAATGATGCCAAAAGTAAACTTGGTAAATGAAGGGCAGACCAGTGAGTGTCTAAACAATGTGTTATTCTCCTTTTTATTTTTAATATCATATAAATGTTTATAAATACATCTATGTAAAGCCCTCTCAGTTTTATCAATATAAAAACATACACATAAAGCAATATAGACCACCTATTTACTTGAACAATTCCCTTTATCAAAAAACACCTTTGAACCTAATCTATTATTTAAAATAATCCATTCTTTTTCATATATATAAACACATTATTTACAACTGCTACATTTAATAGTGTGGTAGCCTGCTATGCAGCTATCCATCTTGTCAAGAGTAAATCAATACCTCATCATTGTAATTTATTGATCAGTGTTTTGTGCATTCAATCTTTATAAATTACATGACTGAATAATTTTTCACTTATAGCTATTATATTGTTATAGAACCTTTTTCTGTCATACCCTCTGTGCCAGTTGGCTGTATCCCCCCTGATTATAGCTTTGACCTCCTCATTCATGATTCCTTTTTCCTCAGCCACATTCCCCAGATACTTGAAGTTGTTAACTTGTTCCTCTGTTTTCCCTTAAGTTCAATTTTCAACTTCTTTTGATTTGCCACATTTGTTGTTATTACTACTATCTTATCCGTATTCAGTTTCATCTCATGTGCCGTCGGTTCTGCATTCCATTCCCCTATCCTTTGCTGAAACTCATGCTTGGAGTCTGCTTGTAATGCCACATCTTCTGCATACAGCAACTTTGCTGATCTGTCCTCTCTGAATTATTTGATAATGTAGTCCATCATGTTACAGTTAACTAGTGTGATTGCTACATCAGACAGATCTTCTGATATGCAACTCCATACAGCTTCATGAAAATATCTATTGTATGTTGGAGGAATGCACCTCAAGGGGCAGACAACTGTCTCTTTTACATTCACAGTGTCCTAAAATAGAGTCATGTTAATAGCACTTCTGGCATCCCAGGTCTGTATGTCTCATGGGCTAATTTCTGTCCAGTCAGACAGGATGCAGTTTGTTTTGTACATAAACAGAGTTAGCTTCAATTTTATCCTATGTGTCTTAAGGCCATGACAGGATGTTAACGTGCCAGTCTCCTTTCATATCAACAGCATATATTCCAGAAGAAGAAAATTCCTTAGCAGATAAGTTGCGCTGTTGTCTTTTACTGTCCTCATGAATGATAACTTAGTCTAATAACTGTCTGGAGGATCTCTCATAATTAGAGCCACTCAGATTATGACATCATCCTCTCTTTCTAACCAACACCAAGTGCAATGACCACTTCTTGCTGAGCCTACTTCAAGTGGACAAATCAAAAGATGGAACATAATACCTCAAATGTAGTGGGCTCGTTTATGTTTCCCCCCATTCATTTCACATGGAGACATATTCAGGAAAGGAGACAACACAAGGCAAAAGTGATATTCATATCTCTTTTTGGCCTAGACAGACATTTTACTCTTCATCTGTGATTTCTACTACATTAATCCATAAGGTTCCTATTCTCTAAGATTTGGTTGTCTTGCTATCACAGGCTATTCTTATCCAGACCATGATGAGTTCAACCTGACAACATGGCTGTCCTAGTATTTGGTAAGTTCCTTGTTTTTTTTTTCCTAGATACCATATTTTTTCATCTTCCTACTAGTCTGTGGCTTCATCTCAGTGGTGTGCACATGCATTATTGGGCATTTACCTTATACAGTGATTGCTTTATGGCATGACCTCTATGTCAAATACTTTTAGTACTAGTCTTGTGGATGTGAAGTATAACTCATTTTTTTTTAGTTTTAAGTTCTGTTGCAATGAGACTGCCAATTGTTTTTGCTGCTTAACCTGGCTTTTATAATTCAAGAGATAAAGTATAGAACTTCTCTTTAGCTATAGTCTCATATTTCGGTTACTTGGATTATTTCAGCTACAAAACGGCACAGGTTTACTACATGAACTACAGCAGACATTTTATTGTCAGTTGTTTTACACTAAGACATTATGGTTAGTAGTTTTATATTGTTATGTGAAAGTGTTATAGTGGAAGTAAGTTACTGAACGTTTGTTTCACAGTGTTACTGCTCTAATCTGTAAAGTTAATATCAAGTGTCCTCCAACAAGACTGCATCTACCTTCTTTACTGATACTGCACCAACTCCTGGAATTACGCCTGTGCACTATTGTATAGCCAGTTTACAGTAAAAGTTTTAAAAACAAAGTGTCTTCCCTCAAGACTGCGTCTACCTTTACTGATACTGCTCCAACTCCTGGAATTACGCCTGTGCTCTATTGTATAGCCAATTTACAGTAAAAGCATGTTCTAAGCTCATACCCCAAATTAGTCTTACTTTATCTACTGTACAGGATACATGCATGCCACTGAGAGCCCCGCCCCCCCATACTCACCTGTTTAGAAACCTTGCCTCTGTCTCTCCCTGCCATTTATAAGTTAGTCACTACCCTAGTGTCAACTCTCTCTTAGTTAGCTATACACTTTTGTTTCTCTGTTTGTGGCTTCCTTTTAACTGTTTTTATCTTACTGTCAATGCCTGTGTATACCTCGCTATAACATCTCTTCTCTCCCTGTCTACACCTCCTCACCTCTTCTACTTACCTGCTGACTCTCACTTTGTGCTCCTTACTGTTTCCCTTTGGGCCCAGAATACCCCTTTACTCTCTTGTCTATCTCACTCTGCATATACTACATTTCCCTGCATCCCCCTCACCCCTGTACCTTCCCATCTATTACACTCTGCATATACTACATTTCCCTGCATCCCACTATTTCTCTATTACCCTTAATCCTCTGAGGCATTTTTAAACTGCTAGTGTTTCTGCACTATTTTATTTTCCTCTTCCTACTAGTCTGTGGCTTCATGTCAGTGGTTTGCAGGTCCCTAATTTTACTGATGTAAACAGCTTTTCAGTTGCACTCAGAATTTAAACTGCATTTATCTCACTTGGAAGGGCTTTGTATGCTGCTGCAACTTATTTGTGGGACTTAGGTAAGCATATTTTCAAATGTTTGCGAGTCATGG
The DNA here is from genome assembly GCF_019279795.1 of Protopterus annectens. Lineage (NCBI taxonomy): Eukaryota > Metazoa > Chordata > Ceratodontiformes > Protopteridae > Protopterus > Protopterus annectens. Next base: position 768,828,033 of record NC_056749.1, read on the forward strand.
CTTGGCTGAGTTATTGTTGTCTCATGCCACACAAGTAAATGGCTGTACATAAATTGATATAGGTTATTTTGAATCTGCCTTTGGACATATTTCTACTTAAGTAGCAAATGCTCTATTGTACACTTTTATATCTTTTATATCTGTAGATTTCCGTTTTAATCTCTTTAGCAGTGTTAACTGGTGACAGTTGGTTTGTAGAATCTAGGTATTGCATTACTGGGCATTTAACTTGTACAGTGACTGCTTTATGGCATGACCTCTATGTCAAATACTTTTAGTAGCAGTCTTATGGATGTGAAGTATAGCTCACTTTGTTTAGTACTAAGTTCTGTTACCGTGAGACTGCCAATTGTTTTAACTGCTTAACCTGACTTGTAGAATTCAAGAGTTAAAGTATAGAACTTCTGCTTAGCTATATTCTCATATCTCAGTTACATGGATTATTTCAACTACAAAATGGCACATGTTTACTATGAACTACAACAGACATTTTTGTCAATTGCTTTACACTAAGACATTATGGTTAATAGTTTTACTATTGTTATGTGAAAGTGTTTTAGTGGAAGTTACTTAACTTTTGCTCACATTGTCACTGCTCTAAACTGTAAAGTTAATATCATATGTACTTGTCTTATTTATGTATTTTTCATATTTTGTCTCAACTAACTCCTTTCTTGCTGTTATTAGTAGTTGCATATAGTACCTCAGTTATTTTTGTCCCTAGCTTTTATATTCAACACACTCTTTCTCCCCTCCTGTTTTCACTAGGCTTTAAAAGCAAAGTGTCTTCCCTCAAGACTGCGTCTACCTTTACTGATACTGCTCCAACTCCTGGAATTACACCTGTGCTCTATTGCATAACCAGTTTACAGTAAAAGTATGTTCTTAGCTCATACTACAAGTTAGTCTTACTTTTTCTACTGTACAGGATACCTGCATACCACTGAGACCACCTGCACTCACCTGTTTAGAAACCTTGCCTCTTTGTCTTTCTGCCATCTATAAGTTAGTCACCACCCTAGTGTCAACTCTCTCTTAGTTGGCTATATCTTTGTTTTTTTCTGTTTATGGTTTCCTTTTAATTATTTTTAACTTACTGCGAATAACTGTGTATACCTCGCTATAACAACTCTTCCCTCTCTGTCTACAGCTTCTCACCTCTTCTACTTACATGCTGATTCGCACTGTGTGTTCCTTACTGTTTCCATCTTGGCTTGCTGATTGTTTTTTGTGCTGTCTGCTATTTTCTGGCCCATCCTACTCTGTTAATTCCTTGCTATGCTCCCCTCCTATCCACCCCCATATCATTTCCATTATGTCTAACCACCTAGTCCCTCCCACCCCAAACTCCACCTCTTCCTGTCTGCTAGAACATTCTAAACACCTTACCCCTCCCTTACTCATCACTTCATAGTTTAGCCTGCTGCAAATCCTCCTCCTTCCTACATATCTTCTACTCCCCCTACAGGATGTTTCACCTAAATTTTACTTCAACTCTCTAACAGGTCCAACAGCTTACTATTCCTAGTCCCTTACCCACTCCTCACTCCATCCCAGTTCTACTTCCCCACCTTAGGCCATGGCTATTGCGACCCTCTCTATTCTGCTCTTGCCTCCATTACTTATCCTTTTCATTCTTACATCATATGCTTCTCATCTCTGCAGTACTCTATTACAATCTCCTCCTCTATCTTTTCCATGAACATCCCTCTGCCTAAAATCAAAATTCCTCCCGTTCACTCAATAGCATCTAAAACCAAGACTAAGTACTTGACCTACAACCCACTTAAATTCAAACTTTACCACCTTCATGTAGCCCTGCTTCTGTCAGGAGACATACATCCAAATCCTGGGCCCATCCATCACCCCACCATGCATAACTCCACCTCTCCCTACTTAATAAACTCATCCTCAACAAACAAACATATTTCCTTTTCCTCTATGACCACCCGTAGTATTATAAATAAAGTTAGTGAAATCCATGCCTGGATAGCCATCCACACCCCTGATGTCAGCACCATAACAGACTTGGCTTAAACCCCAAACATCTGATAAAGACATTCTCCCCCCTGGTTATAACATACTCCGCATGGATCACCTAAAGGAAAACGGGGGTAGCGTAGCCATCCTCTACTCCAACCACCTTACTCTTAGTATTATGAAACCGATCCCATCCATTTCTCCTGCTGAACTACTGACAGCTAACCTTAAAATCAATGACCACACCACTATCACAGTAGCAGCCATCTATATTACTCCAGGAGACAACATTTCTCTGCTCGAAAATATTCTCTCATACTTTTCTCAACACATCTCCAGTGCAACTATCCTCCTTGGGGATGTCAACATTAACTGGTTAACTCTCAGTAATCCAAACTCTAATACTGATAGCTTTCCACAGCTAATCTCCCAACCTATGCATACAAAACAACTCTCACACATCTAGTACTCTTATTGACTGGGTACTTGTATGAAATCATTCCAAATATCATAACCCTGAAACCCTACCAAACATCCAGAGCAATCACTCTCCTATAAAAATGTTTAGGTTTACTCCCCACTTCTCAAAACCTCCTAGATTTCTTACCTGTCATTAACTGTCTAACTTCCATCCAGAAACCTTTAATGTCTACCTCTCTAAAACAAACTGGAAATTCCTTACCCAACTCCCACTAGAAGAAGCAGTCCTAGCTTTCAACTCCACCTTCCTTAGCATCTTAGACTCACTTGCTCCCCCTTGTAAAGTCCGAATTAAGTCTAAAATATCTTCATGGCTATCAAAAGCCACTCATACCCTTATGATAACTAGAGACACATTATGGGAACAATGGTCATGAACTATGCTCCCTGCAGACTTGCAAAAATATAAAGAACTCAGAAATCTGACAAAAAACGCATTAAGTTAAAAAAGACTTCTATAACAAACCTCCCACAGCCCTAAAATTGAATCCTAAAAAATTCTGGAACACTACTAACCAAATATTACATTCTGGTAATCTTAGCTCCCCCAATCCATACCCAGACAAGACATCTGAAGAAACTGCCACTATCTTCAATACCTGTTTTATCGATTCAGTATCTAAGCTACTCAACCCTAACCCAAACCTCTCTACTATTAACATTTCCAACTTTTTTGATCCCACCCCTAATACTATCTCCTCAAATACCTTCTCCCTCAAACCTGTACCTACTAGCTGCTAACAGTATTCCTCCCACTTTTCTTCTACTAGCAGCTGACTGTCTTGCTCTCCCTGCATCTATCCTAATTAATCGCTCTATCTCTGAATCTGAAGTCCCTTCCATCTGGAAACAATACTACACTCTACCTATACACAAAAGAGGTAACTCCTCTGATATCTCCAACTTTAGACCAATTGCAATCATTTACCCTCTCTACAAAGTACTAGAAAAATGTATTCGTAAACAAGTTATGCCGTATCTAATCCAGGAAAATCTGCTTACATCCACTCAACACGGCTTCAGATGAAAACATAGGACCACTGGAGCTGTATTATCCTTTCTCAGCACTGTCTCTTTAGCCATGGATGACCATAAACCTATTTTTTACCTATTCTTGTACCTCTCAAAAGCTTTTGACACCATCTCAGATTCTCTTCTGCTGCACAAACTGCATGATCTCAACTTCACCAGCTGCCTCACTGATAGATCTCAATCAGTGAGATGGCACTCTGCACTCTCCCCTCCCTTCCCTGTAAAAATGGGTGTATCTCAAGTGTTATCCTAGGGTCTTTACTTTTTAATATCTTTACTAATCAGCTCTATACCTCCTGTCCTAAGTCATCTTTAGTGCAATATGCAGATGATGCATGTTAATAACTGTATCAAAAACCTCATTCAAAACTAGGGCTACTTTACCATAACAAGAAATTCCTTACCTCTGAAGCCAAGGTCACTCTCTCTTTTGCCTACCTTCTACCCAGTCTAATGTACAACTCTCAAATTCCCGCAAATCTTAAATCAACACTCCTGACCACACTCAAATCTACCTGCAACAAGGTAGCTAGATTTGCTGCCCAAAAAACCTACAAGTCTCATCACTGTCTCTCTCTAAAACACCTAAACTGGCTTGAATTACCCCATCAGCTTCTTCTCCCTCAGCTCCAGATCATTTATTCTATCCTAGCCTTCCTTCTGCCCAACACTATCCCCTCTCATCTCCCATTATTCCCCGTCCAGACCTCTCTGAAGCTCTAACCAAGACCTACTACAAATCTACAAACCCAAGTCTAAATTTGGATGTAACATGTACAGCTATCACCCCACTATTGCTTGGAATAGGCTCCCACTAGCAGTTAGGACCCTTATACATCCTAAACAATTTAAGACAGCCACCAAAGAGCACTTTAAAAGTCACTGGATCTGCCACTGCACTCTCCCTCCTTAACATCCCCTACTTCTCATACCTTAATCTACTTTCTGCCCTTAACTCACTCTTCTCACTAGCTCTCTCTAATCTTCCTTGACTACTCTTTTTACTGTCTTCTAAAATCTATTAAGCAAATCACCTCAGAGAAATATTCTATAGTAATTGTCTTGTCTTTAGGCAACTACATTAAGATAAAACTAGGTTTTTGTAAACACTTACCCCCAAAACTATATTGATCTTAATGACATATTTCTTTTTATATATCTTGAAAGAGCTTTGCTATACTCCTGATTATTGACACTGTATAATATTGTATTACTACTTAATACCTTGTAATAATCCTGTAACATTGCTGCTTAATGCCAATTTATAATGAAAATTGTAAAATATGTTGGAGCTTTTCTCCCCGGGCCTCTGCTGAAAAAGGGGTCTTCAGCTCAGTCAGACAAGCCCTGTCAACACATGTAAAATAAAATAAATAAATAAATTTACCCTGGTGCAAACCTGTATGCGCAAAAGACTTACTAGAACAAATGGACCCATTCCTCTATATGGACAACACATACCAATTTTGAACCATACCGCAGTCTTGGCATTTTTTAGCCCTGATTCTTAGTGATATCAACATTTCTAGAGACTCTGTGACTTCAGCTTTATGTATTCTGCCATCAAAGTGCACAAAGTGTCGTTATCCAACATCCACATACGTCAGAACATTGTCATCATAACTTTTTTCAGTTCCAGACAAGCCTTTATTTGAGTTGTCTTTCATCTTCACCTTCTTAAAACAGATCTAGTACATCCTTTTAGCATTTATGTTATGCTTGACAAGCTTATGCTGACTCCCTCCAAACTCAGAGCATTACCAAATTGGAATTTCTTTTCTTAGTAGACTTTCATTTTGATGTCCACTTCCTCTTCCAGAATAATATTAGAGGTTGCCCTAATTGATTTTCCACAAGGAAAATGTGTCATTAAGAACTAATTTACCTTTTGCAGCATAAGCGGCAACAATATTAAACTTAAATTATTCTATAAATCTTCTAATATTTTCCAAGAGTAAACTAACTGGTGAGATATTTCCATCATTTGGGTCCCCTGTAGAGAGTTCATATTCTGTATATATGCACACCAGTTTTGTCTAATTTTTAAAATCTAAATTGGGAAAGAAAGATTCACAACTCATCCATTACATGTGATTGGCCAATTTGTTTGCAGAATGTTGCTTTTTCCTCCACCCCCCCCCCCCCCCATGATACCAGAACACTGGCTACTTCAACAGTATTTTTTCAGTCATGCTACTTAGATGCTATTTGTTATTCAGCAACTTGATTTCCTGAACACCTTTGCAGGGCACTACAAGCTGACTATTATTTCCATGTCTGTGTCATCCTTTGCAGCTATTACCTATCCTCTTAAAGATGACCAATAGAAAAACTCCTCTTCTCTGAAACTGTAGCAACCTAATTGCATCAAATGTAGCAAGGGACCTGCTACAGATAAACATGAAGTTATTTAGTCATGCCTGTGCATACAGTATTGGTGTTCCTTCCTGAATGCTGGTAGTACACTACAACTCGCACCATCAGCATCTGATAATCACACCACCAAACACCTTTCTATCTGGGCAGCTGGTCCTTTTACCCCACTATAGCTACTACTTTGTTGTGTTGTATTGTATAGTATTGGGCTTATTCCTGACCAAAGTAGTGTGCCTAAAAGTAGGATATGATCTATTAGATCAAACGTTAAGTAGGGCACCTGTTAAGAGATATTTGTTCTTGTTCTAGAGTATATCACAAGTCAGGGTTTGTAGATCTGCTACAGTATACCTACCAGACCAAAACCTATAGTGCCGCAAAGTAACTTAGTGTGTTTAGACATATTCTGATAGCTGGTAAAATAATATTTTAAGAAATATTTTGCCTGGAGTCGATGAAACCTGTTTTATACAAAAGTTTAAAGGAGTATAATTTCTTCTGTGTTTATTTGCCAAAGGGATAGACATTGCTGTTTTATATTTTCACTCCATACTTATATTCCTTAATGTAATATAAATTTGGAGTGAAAATATGACCCACGGTAGTGGTGCTGCAGTAGCGTTGTCGCCTCACAGCAAGACGTTGTCGCGTTCGACTCTCAGCTAGAGCGTGTTCTGTGTGGAGGCATGCATGAATGGGCATGCCTTCATTGAAGGCTGTGCGTCAGGGCTGGTAACTCAGCATGTAAAAATCCACTACCAAACATTAGCGGGCCGGAGTTCCGCTGTGGCGACCCCTAACCGGGATAAGCCGAAAGACACAACAACTTATATTCCTTAATGGCTTTTCCAACACTGGGATAGCATTTCATTTTTGGCCACAAAATATGATTATTTTTGATGGACCATGTCCTTTCTTGGACCTTGGCTTTACATATTTATATAAAGTAACACTGCATGGCTTATTAAAAATACTGCTGGCTCATATGTACCCCAATCACAAAGGGCACCCCTACACTTACTGGAGGTGAAATTGCTCAAGCATCAGTAGCACATTGAAGAAAGACAAATGACAGAATGTTGCATGCTCTTCTCCATGGATAATCATTGCCGGCATGATTTCTAACTCTATGCTGGCAATGATTCACTTGTTTTTGGAGATTTCTCCCTTTGTCAAGTCAATGCAACCATGGAGTTGGTATCTCCTTGGGAAAAACAACTGAAACTGATCTTTTTGCCCCTGTGTATTTGGGATATTTTTTTTTCCTTTCAGCTTTCAGGAAGTCAACATCTCTTAGTAGAATCATCCCAAAGATGTCGTTACTCACTTCGTGGAGCATGTCTTAGTGTGCTCATTTCCACAAATGCACGTCTAACTTGAAAATAATTGTTTCCAAACTCCTCCATACAGCACATTTCAGTACAAACATGTTTTGTGTTTTTTGATCTCCTAAGTGCCATTTATTAAACCAAGCTTATCCCTAGTACACTCTAAACTGGCAAGGTAGGAAAATATAGCCTCTTTTCCTTTCCCCTGAAAATCAGAACTAGTGTCTATTGAGTTGGGTGGGAGGTTGGCATAATGGTTAAGTTGATTACCTTACAGGCACAATGTGCACGGCTTGATTCTCACATGGTGTAATTGGCTAGGCTTTAAATGGCCCATAACAGCAGTTAACCTAGTATTAATCTATGAACCCATGAGTGTGCCTAACCTACTCTAACAACTATCTGAAAATACCAGTCGCAGTTCTTTCAGATACATTTAACAATCTTCATAATCACTACTTTTCAACTATCAATAGTCTTAAAGAAGCCTCAAAAATGGTTTTAGACTAAGAAATGTATCACCCTACTAAACTTCAGATATGTTTCACTGAAACGCTTAGCCCTCCCAACACCTCAAATAAAGCTTCTCATCTTTATTAAAATTGTGAATAAGCTGTACATGTGCGTAAAACTATGGACTTCCAAAAGAAGCCAACTGCTCTTTGGGACAGAAGTCAGTTGAGTCCCAACAACAGGTATCCATTTTCTTCACAGATTACCAATTCTGCACTTAACTTACTAACACCCGACCTGGAAAATATCTTACATAATCCCTCACCTGTATGAGTTATAGACATACCAGATTCCACTGCCTTTGACAAACCCAAACAAACCTTACCAGGCAATAACTATCTGTCACTGTGACTTATGAAGCATTGCAAAGACTTTATCTTTTAACTGCTCCAAAACACTTATTAATTTATTTCTCTCCAATGCATCTTTTCCAGTATATGGAAAACAATCGTCAAATGATATAAGCAATTATGCTCTTTTCTTATGATTGCAAACAGAGAAACAGTTATGCAGGAGTGGGAGAAAAAAAAAGAAAAAGCTACTTTGTTAATGAGAAGCTTACCCTCAGCAGCAAGGTATGCAGCCTTACCCTCAGCACCAAGGTATGCAGTCTTACCCTCAGCACCAAAGTATGCAGCCTTACCCTCAGCAGCAAGGTATGCAGCCTTACCCTTAGCAGCAAGGTATGCAGCCTTACCATCAGCAACAAGGTATGCAGCCTTACCCTCAGCAGCAAGGTATGCAGCCTTACCCTCAGCAGCAAGGTATGCAGCCTTACCCTCAGCAGCAAGGTATGCAGCCTTACCCTCAGCACCAAGGTATGCAGCCTTATGCTCAGCACCAAGGTATGCAGCCTTACGCTCAGCACCAAGGTATGCAGCCTTACGCTCAGCACCAAGGTATGCAGCCTTACCCTCAGCAGCAAGGTATATGCAGCCTTACCCTCAGCAGCAAGGTATATGCAGCCTTACCCTCAGCAGCAAGGTATATGCAGCCTTACCCTCAGCACCAAGGTATGCAGCCTTACGCTCAGCACCAAGGTATGCAGCCTTACCCTCAGCACCAAGGTATGCAGCCTTACCCTCAGCACCAAGGTATGCAGCCTTACCCTCAGCAGCAAGGTATGCAGCCTTACCCTCAGCAGCAAGGTATATGCAGCCTTACCCTCAGCAGCAAGGTATGCAGCCTTACCCTCAGCACCAAGGTATGCAGCCTTACCCTCAGCACCAAGGTATGCAGCCTTACCCTCAGCACCAAGGTATGCAGCCTTACGCTCAGCACCAAGGTATGCAGCCTTACGCTCAGCACCAAGGTATGCAGCCTTACCCTCAGCACCAAGGTATGCAGCCTTACCCTCAGCACCAAGGTATGCAGCCTTACCCTCAGCACCAAGGTATGCAGCCTTATGCTCAGCACCAAGGTATGCAGCCTTATGCTCAGCACCAAGGTATGCAGCCTTATGCTCAGCACCAAGGTATGCAGCCTTATGCTCAGCACCAAGGTATGCAGCCTTACGCTCAGCACCAAGGTATGCAGCCTTACCCTCAGCACCAAGGTATGCAGCGTAGTTTCCTTTGGTAAATCTAGCAGTACAACTACTGTACTTCTCATATTGACAATATTCCATTTAACTCTTCCACTTAAATCTGACTCGGTCATCAAGAACTTGCATGACTGTGCTGACAACAAACTGTCCTTTTGATGACTGTATGTCTGCTGTGGTGAGAGAATCCTTCTTTCTTGTACGACTTACCCTTTATGCTATCATCTCAAGATCCAAAGAAGTTATAGTCCCACTTTATTCCTCCCTTATTATGGCCATTGTTGAATATCATTACTTTTTCAGCATTTACCTGTACAAGCAACTGAACTGTACACCTCAAAATTTCCTTTACAAAAAAGTCTCGGACCTCAGTAACCTTAGCTATTCTGCAAGACTGAAAGCCTGCCTCTCTAGTTGGTGTCAGACAGGCTCCTGACAGGGTGATTTCTGCTTAGCCTTCCATATTATCATCAAGGCAGCACTATGTGGACTACGCCTAAACAAAACCAGTTGGAAAGTAATCATCTGCCCTAACGAATTATGCCACGACTACCACATCATGATCACCAAAAGCCACAGCAAGTGCCTAACCTAATGTGTCACCATTTCTAGAACAGCACTTCACTAGCAACCTATAAAAACTATCTGATGAATGAACATGTAATGTTTAATGTTATCTTGGGTTATGCCAAGAAAATCTCCATACAGAGGGATATTGTTAGTCTCCCACTGGTATTGGGTGATATGACTCAGCCTTGTAAGATTAGTAAAAGCCTATGAATTAAGTAACTACATACGTAAATTTAGATCAGAAGTGTACATATTACATTACTAGAAGCTAAACTACTGTTGGTTTCTTAGTGACTACTATACTTACCTTTTTGTTTTATTTGAGTCACTAGAAGCTGTGTATACTGCTAGACTCTTAGTGATTACCTTTATATAGCTCCGAAGTGTACACACTTAGTCTCTAGAGGCTGTATTACTACTGTAAACTCAGCGACTGCTTTAACTTATCCTTACACCACATTTTTCAAGTCCTGCTGACCACATTGTCTAGCAACTATAATAGTTGTCCTGAAAGGCAAAGTAGTGCTCTAATTTCAGCTAGCAAAATTGCAGTTAAGCATTTAAACAGAATGAACGGCTGGAGTCTTGGCAACTGTTAATTGTAGCTTTATTCAACCTTACTTAGCCTTTTACTACTCTCTTATGTTTAAAGACCATTTGTTATTAACCATTTGTAGCTGCATGTAACACCTGAATCTGCATATTTCCAATGTTCTTAGACAAATGTAAGACTGTATTTTGTTTATCATTTAGGTGGAATGTGTCTGCTAATGATGTATGTTTTGGCTGACTTGGGGTATTGCTGTTACCTATAGAACTACCCAATTCACACTAGTGGTCACCCTCCATTTTTATTTTTTCTTCTATTTCTGTGCTGCTCTTGTCTCTCCCTCTTCATATACCTTTCTGTCCTTCTTCTTTACATCCTCTTTCCACAGTACACACTCGTACTACCTCTCCCACTCTAAGCTCTCCTTTTTGCTGCCTATCATCCTTCCAAATCCCCTCTGTTTCCCCTTAATTACAGTTTATTTATTTATTTCTCTTCTTTCTTTACAGCTTGCTCCCTCTGGTGCTACCTCTACCTGCTTTTTGTACAGGAATTCCGTCCCATCTGAGTGAAGGCATCCTTGGATAAGCTGCTCCTAGGCTCAATCAACTCCAACCTAACTAAAGGGCTTAGTTTCCCTCCTATGAAGGAACATCAGTGTATGTAGCTATATTGAACATTGCTGTTTGCAATTTATAATCTTGCCCAGCATTCTACCTCAGTGTGCATGATAGCAGCCTGCCACAGTCCGCTGCCCCCCCCCCACCAGGTTTACATGCTACTCCATGTCCACTTCCTTTATAAACTTCTTAGATTAATTTTGACATAGCTGTAAATTCCTTTTAATTTATGGTACTACCTTCCTCCTTCACCGCTTGGTGGCAGCATTCATCCTGGAAAGTTCTGCAAAACACCTTTACACAGCCCTACAAAGTATACACTGTTCACTTTTCTCTCTGTTCCTCACTTGAGAGTCTGTGGAATTAACTTTCACTTCTCAAGGCTTGATCTGATGAACTATAGTATTCTTTAACATTTGTTCTCTAGTCCAATCACTGCAAAGATATAACCCTCGCCCTGCCTTTACCTGTATTCCAGCTTCTGCTCACTGCTTGTTTTCTCTGGGCCATCTCTTCTCTTGGCTCTACCTGCTCCATTTGCCCCACGGGCTCACTCCCTACCTTACCCCAATTTCCACCCACCCCAGTGCTTCTACCCTTATCCTAACTAAGTCTCCTCCCCTTCATCTCTCCCAATCTGCTCACATCTCCTCACTATCCCCTCTCATCCTCCAATACTTTCTCACCCCCTGCCCCATCCCAGACCTTATAGCAATTTACTCACTTCTAAACATTTCCCTCTTACACTTTCATAGTTCCCCCTACATTCAACTACTTTTTCAGTACTCTCCACCCAACTATTAATTTTTACCTACACCATACCATGCTTCTGAAATCCTTCTCATCCCTTCCCTCTGCCTACTGCTTCTATTTCCTCTATACCATACCTCTTATTTCTCTTATGAACTACCCCCTTCTTTCCAATCACCTCTTCACCCTACCATCACCCTCAACACTCATTATCACTCTACCATATCTCACTTTCATACTATATCACCCTCCCTAATTCAACTAAACCCACTTCTCTGCTTCAAACTAAAACTTCTACCCTCCTTAATGAAACGTCATATTCCTAAAGCATTATTATACCTCCCACAAAACACTAGGAGTAAACCCAAACTCCTGCACTCATTCCCCTTTAACTGCCTATACTTAGCAGGTGACATACATCCCAACCCAGGACCTAGTACCAGCAACAATCCATTTCCCCCTATTACCAACCCTAAATATCTCAAACTCCTGACCATCAATGCCCAGAGTCTAAAAAACAAAATTGCCCACTTCCACGCTTGACTATACCATACCCTACCTGATACAGTAGCTGTCTCTGAGACATGGCTAAAACCCAATATTTCTGACTCTGAAACCCTTCCCCCTGGGCTTCAAGCCCTTAGACATGACCGCCTAAAAAAGAAGGGAGGAGGAGTGGCCTTAATCTACTCTAGCCTACTCTCCATCACTCCCTACCAAAATCCTGTTCCTCAGTTCAACAACGCTGAACTAGTCATAGGAATTCTCCAACTAAATAAACATAAAAGCATCTGTGTCATAGCTCTCTATATTCCCCCTGGAAACAATACAAATATACTTGAGGAAAGCCTTCTATGGGCCTCAACCAATATTACGTTTGAGACTTGCATCCTAGGAGATGTAAACATTGACTGGAACAAAATTGATAACAATAATCCCACCATCTCAATTAACCTATATAATTTCAGTCAACTTACAAATACCATTACCAGATTAATAGAAACAACCCCCCAGGCTCTATACTTGACTGGATCCTAGTCTCTCAACCTAATAAAATCTCCCATAAGGGCACCTTACCAGACTCCATTAGTGACCACTTGCCAGCCTTCGTCCATAGAGCAACACCCTCCTCTCCTCACCAACACCAATATATCCACACACGAAACCTCACAAACTTTAAACCCACAACTTTCACCAATTCTCTCAAACTAATACACTGGAACAATCTAAAAACTCTTCCTCTAGACCAGGCCATTGAACATTTCAACTCAACCGTCTTAGCTACCCTTAACTCTCATGCTCCCCCTAGAACAAAACGTATAAAAACCAGCTCAGCCCCTTAGCTTACTAAAGACACCAAAATACTTATGAAACAAAGGGACAAAACCTGGAAACTTTACCATTGCAATAAGAACCCAGACGCCCTTCTTAAATATAAACAACTCAGTAATCTAGCCAAAAAGCATATTATACAGGATAAAATATCATAATATACCAAACTTCATTCTAATCATTCCAAAAATCCCAAACAATTGTGGAAGTCAATCAACTTTCTTCTCAACCTTGGTACCAAAAACAATCCTTGCCCTCACACTAGCAAGTCTGACCCAGATATATCCACGCTATTCAACTCCTTCTTTATTAACTCCATAGCAGAACTCACCAAGACCTTCCCAAACAACAACCCCCCCATCCTCAAACCCTCTCCTCCACCATACATTCCTTTCTTATCTCCCATCTTTCACCTCAAACCCATTTCCACCTCATATATAGCTAAACTCCTCTCTAAGCTTAAGCCAGGCTCCAATGCCCCTGACAACATCCCCTCACTCTTTCTAAAACTCACAGCAGACAGCATCACCATCCCCATTAGCATTTTCATTAACAGATCCATACAGGAATCTTATGTTCCTAAACCATGGCATGCAGCCTTCATCCAATCCCTCCACAAAGGATGCCAAAATAATAGTATCTCCAACTTCCGGCCAATAGCCATTCTCTCACCTATATCAGAAATACTTGAGAAATGCATCCACCTCCAACCCATGCCATTCCTTACAAATAACCAACTCCTCGCCCCAACTCAACACATATTTCGTCTGGGCCATAGCACAATAACAGCTCTCTTCTCTTTCCTAGACATAGTAAACCACGCCCATGACTCTGGAGAACTTGTATCCACAGTCATCCTTGACCTGTCCAAGGCTTCAAGTCTCCCATTCCCATCTCCTAAACCACCTTGCTAATCTTAATCTCTCACACAACATCCTTGCCTGCTTCAGCAGCTACCTCTCTGACTGATCTCAGGCTGTAAAATGGAAAAATTACATCTCATCCTTCCTCCCAACCCCAACCGGTGTCCCCCAAGGATCTATACTCGGCCAAATGCTATTTAATATCTTTATTAATGACTCACACACAGCTATTCCTAACACCAAGATAGTCCAATATGCAGACAACGAAAAATTCCAAAACGAAAACAGCAACAATAGAACCAAAAAAGACTGGCAGGATGAAGAAAAAACGCTGCTCGTATGGGTATAACGCTTTATTCCAAATTCCACAAAACAACAGACAGGTTTAACACTTTCAACTGAACTATATCAGTCTTCTTCAGAACAATATCAGTGTCAGCATCATAATTATTTATAGTATCAGATGATTGAATAATTTAAAAAAACGCGCCAAAAACATTTAAAAGCACAGTACCAATTGGATGAATACTTGTGTTTAAATATGTTTAAAAAACTCTCTTATTTGTGAGATTACGTATTCTTTAGTAAAGGTCTTATAATATTAAAATATTAAAATGTTAAAACCATACTAAATACAATAATGAATCTATATGTTGATATTGTGCAATAAATATCTGATAAAATTTTTTTTATAAAATTCAATAAATGTTATAGAATATACTATACATAAATAAATTGATTAATTATGATCACAAGGTGGAAAAATAATAATAAATGTATATTAATACTACATATAAATACATATAAAAAAGGAAACAATTACAAAAATGTGACAATAAATATATCATAAATATTGATACAAATCTAAATTAATCCGACATAAGAAATGGTTTAATACTGATAAAATCATTGAGACCAGGATGTCGGGTAGCATCTGTTCGAATTTGCCACACACTTTCTTTTAATGCTAATTGCACTTTCCAGTTACCTGCATGAGTATTACAATTTATCTGATCAATAATACTAAATAAGAAGCTATGCTGAACTCCTTTATCTAATATCTGTCTATATAGGGTGTTGGTTTTATCTTCCTCCCTAATTTTATAATAGTGCTCATAAATCCGTTTTTTAAAAGCCCTTTCTGTTTTCCCTATATAGAATGCAGTACACACTGTGCAGTTGGCTATATACACGACCTGTTTACTATTGCAATTGCCACCTAAACACTTAATCTCTGTATGATTAATGTCATGTAAATTAATTCTATCTATTTCATTAATATAACAGCATTGTCGACAAGATCCACACTTACTGCTACCTTTGTTCTTTTTCACAAAACCATCACTTTGACCATCCTTATATTCTAACATTCTCTTTAGATTAGGTGCCACCTTATAAACAATAGTAGGTTGGTCACCTACTAATGATCCTAAATTATTAGAAGTAATAACATCCCGATGTCTATGTAGTATTTCTTTGATACAATCTACATAGGGAGTGTAAGTCAATACACATACTCGATTAAAAATGTTTTCTATTTTGTTGGATGAAGTACTGTCAAAATCACTTAAACCTAGCAAAGATTTGTATTTGTGTCCCCACTGTGAGGAGACATAGACAGTAATATCATCTAACATGTTTGTTGGATAGCACAATATCAACATATAGATTCATTATTGTATTTAGTATGGTTTTAACATTTTAATATTTTAATATTATAAGACCTTTACTAAAGAATAAGTAATCTCACAAATAAGAGAGTTTTTTAAACATATTTAAACACAAGTATTCATCCAATTGGTACTGTGCTTTTAAATGTTTTTGGCGTGTTTTTTAAATTATTCAATCATCTGATACTATAAATAATTATGATGCTGACACCTATATTGTTCTGAAGAAGACTGATATAGTTCAGTTGAAAGCGCTAAACATGTCTGTTGTTTTGTGGAATTTGGAATAAAGCGTTATACCCGTACGAGCAGCGTTTTTTCTTCATCCTGCCAGTCTTTTTTGGTTCTATTGTTGCTGTTTTCGTTTTGGAATTTTTCCTGAGCTGTTTTGACATGGCGGGGAGTGTGGAAGGAACGCTAGCTTCATTGTCGGGTGCTGAGATGAAAAATCTTAGAGCTGATGTGTCAGCATTACAGGAGGAGGTACGGAGATTATTGACTATGGTTACTGAAATATTCACTGAGTACAAGAAATCAGATATACCTTCTGACAACCACAATCATGCAACTACTTTACAGAAGTCTAACAATTTACTTCCGTATGACAAAATTGATTCGTCATCACGACCCATACGTGACTGCGGTAAAACTTCAGTGGTAGACAAGGTACTTGTTGAAACGCCAGAACGCGTTTTTCCTGCAGTTTTTCAGGACAATTTTGTGTCCAATGCAGTTTTTCAGGACAATTTAGTGTCCAATGACAATGCCTGTATCAATTTGCCTAATTCACAGGGTGAGCTTATAAATGCTAGCGTACGCTCGCCTTTGAGTCAGGATGAACATATATGAAGAAATGGACAATATTATCTTTCCCCGAGCAATGACTTTACATTTGATTTCAGTTTCCAACGTAATAAAAAAGAAAATGAAATTCGAAAACTGGGAGTTAGACCTAAAGAATGACAAGCAATCAAACAATATGGCAACACTAAATGGAAAGATGCTATTCAAAATAAAGGTACTGTTATACATTTGTCTAGCTCTCTGAACAAAAAACAGGCTTATAAAAGAAACGGACATAAAGATAGTAATTTTAACAACAGTATTACTGGTGATGTTTCTGTATGTTTAATGGATCAATTTTTGTGCGATGATTACGATTTTGAACATGTTTTTAATAAGGAACAGAGTAATAATTTTAATGCTACTCATTTTAAGCAAAATTCATTGAGAGATATGATATATAGCTTTGGCAAAACACTTTTATTGTATAGAAATACTAAAATTGATGTTGCTTATTTATCTAAATGCCTTAATACAAAAGTGGTACCAAAAGGAATTAGATTTTTTAAACTTCCTTTAGGTATCAATTATTCTAATGAAACAAAGAAGGAATTCAATGAATTATATGACAATTTTGGATTTTTATTTATTAGAACTTTGATTAAGTTTAATGATGAAAAAATGATATTATTAGCTAATGAATTAGAAAGTATGAATAATGTCATTATCCAACATCATGATTTTAGTAAATGGAAGGATTTATACAATAAACAATTCAGTATAGCACAGGACAAGGCTAGTTATAATTTTGAGAAGAAAAATAAAAAATTATTAAGAGATGTCGAGACTTATGAGTACAATCGAGCATACATTTGGCCTTCAGATAGAACACAGGGTATTAGAGATAGAAAAGACAGCTATAAAGATAGACCTAGGAACATTATAGGAGAAGAAAATTTTCGTGGAGGCAGGTTCTTCCCAGCTCCAAAGCAAAGCAATCCATACAACAGATGGAATTAATTAACACAGATGATATAGAAGATACAGATATCCTTTTACCCACATCAGCACATTCACAGTATCCTCTCGACAGTGGCAACAACTTAATGAATATCGAAACAGTCGATGTCATTTTAGATAATCCCTTAGGTACTACTCATATACAAGAAGAATGTTCTATACCAGCCAGCAATAGACATATTTTGACTTTATACAATGGCTTTAATGTATATAATTATACAGATTTGAGTATCAAACAGGAATTTATTCAATTAATGAGTAAAGGGATGAAATTTATACCTATTAAAGGCATCAATCTAGTTGACACTATCAAAGAAATCAAATTGTACTGTAGGAGACTCAATCTCGCCATACAATTTGGATCTACTTCAGACGATACACATCATTTTAAAGGTACAGAGCTCAAAAGAAAAAGCACATATGTACCTGCAAATAACCAGCAAATATTAAATTTTGAAAATATGGTTAACAAAGATGTGTATTGGTTAAATTACAATATTAAGAAAAACAGACGAAGGGAACCCAAGATCTATGATAATTTATCGTTAAAAGAATGGGATTGTCTAAAAAGCATGATACACAACAAAGATATCCATATTATGAAGCCTGACAAAGGCGGAGGGATTGTTGTTAGTTATACCTTAGATTATAATACCAAAATTCACAATTTGTTATATGATTCAGGGAACTATGAGGTCATTTCCCTGAACGAAATCGATATAGGATACAAAAGAATTGACCTCATATTAGAAGAATATCTGATTGATAACAGAATTAGCAATGAAATATATATGTTTTTAAAAATGGATTATCCTATATTAGCAAAGATAGTAGGCATACCAAAAATACATAAATCGATTGAGGATCCACCTTACAGACCTATAGTGTCAGGATCCAAATCAAAAACTTTTAATATTGGTGTTCTGATAGATACATGGACCAAACACATCTACAAAGCAGTACCACACATTATAAAAGACTCCTGGAATTTTTTGAGTAATCTAACTGAAGACAAATGGAACCAGGATTATATATTCATCACCAGTGATGTGGTGGATTTATATACGTGTATACCTAAAGAGATAGGGCTAGAATTTTTGACCAACAGCCTTAAAAAATATTCAGGGTTCAGTTGGGACAAAATTTGTGTATTAACTGAACTCATGTCATTAGTTTTGGATCATAATTATATCACATTCCAAGGAGAGTTTGTTAGACAAAAAGTAGGTGTAGCAATGGGGGCATCTTGCGCCCCAATTTTTGCAAATATGGTCATGTTAGAATGGGAATCCGAACATTTATTAAAAAGTAAATATTATAAAAATATTGTATTTTATGCCAGGTATCTGGACGATCTGTTTGTTTTGTGGAAGGGACCAGAAACCCTGATTGATGAATTCATTACATTTCTTAATGATAATACAAATTTTTTAAAATGCACTATAATGTGAATAAAAAGGAAATTGCATACTTGGACACCCTCATTAGCCACACTGATACAGGTTTTGCATCCAGAATATACAGAAAACCCACATTCTCCACTGATTACATTCATTATAGTAGTAATCATCCACCATACACGTTCAAAAATATAGTTAAAGTGCAGTGCATCAGGATAGCCAGAATGTCTTCTAGTAAGGAGGTTATGATAGAAGACATCAAGATGGTATATAATATGTTTAGGAATACAGGCTATCCAACAAACATATTAGATGATATTACTATGTCTCCTCACAGTGGGGACACAAATACAAATCTTTGCTAGGTTTAACTGATTTTGACAGTACTTCATCCAACAAAATAGAAAACATTTTTAATCGAGTATGTGTATTGACTTACACTCCCTATGTAGATTGTATCAAAGAAATACTACATAGACATTGGGATGTTATTACTTCTAACAATTTAGGATCATTAGTAGGTGACCAACCTACTATTGCTTATAAGGTGGCACTTAATCTCAAGAGAATGTTAGAATATAGGGATGGACAAAGTGACAGTTTAGTGAAAAATGTAGCAGTAAGTGTGGATCTTGTCGACAATGCTGTTATATTAATGAAAAAGATAGCATTATTTTACAGGATATCAATCATACAGAGATCAAGTGTTTAGGTGGCAATTGCAATAGTAAACAGGTTGTGTATATAGCCAACTGCACAGTGTGTACCGCATTCTATATAGGGAAAACAGAAAGGGCTTTTAAAAAACGGATTTATGAGCACTATTATAAAATTAGGAAGGAAGATAAAACCAACACCCTATATAGACATATATTAGATAAAGGAGTTCAGCATAGCTTCTTATTTAGTATTATTGATCAGATAAATTGTAATACTCATGCAGGTAACTGGAAAGTGCAGTTAGCATTAAAGGAAAGTGTGTGGCAAATTCGAACAGATGCTACCCGACATCCTGGTCTCAGTGATTTTATCAGTATTAAACCATTTCTTATGTCGGATTAATTTAGATTTGTATCAATATTTATGATATATTTATTGTCACATTTTTGTAATTGTTTCCTTTTTTATATGTATTTATATGTAGTATTAATATACATTTATTATTATTTTTTCCACCTTGTGATCATAATTAATCAATTTATTTATGTATAGTATATTCTATAACATTTATTGAATTTTATAAAAAAATCTTTATCAGATATTTATTGCACAATATCAACATATAGATTCATTATTGTATTTAGTATGGTTTTAACATTTTAATATTTTAATATTATAAGACCTTTACTAAAGAATACGTAATCTCACAAATAAGAGAGTTTTTTAAACATATTTAAACACAAGTATTCATCCAATTGGTACTGTGCTTTTAAATGTTTTTGGCACATTTTTTAAATTATTCAATAATCTGATACTATAAATAATTATGATGCTGACACCTATATTGTTCTGAAGAAGACTGATATAGTTCAGTTGGAAGCGCTAAACCTGTCTGTTGTTTTGTGGAATTTGGAATAAAGCGTTATACCCGTACGAGCAGCGTTTTTTCTTCATCCTGCCAATATGCAGACAACTCAACTCTAGTCTGCTCTGCTTCTAACCTCCAAGTACTCCAAACAAAACCCCCAAACTGCTTCTAACCACCAAGTACTCCAAACAAAATCCCAAACTGCTTTTTCCACCAATGAGAACTGGATGCTTCAAAATCACCTCTCTCTAAATGCTAACAAATCTAAAATTCTACTATTCTCTCCCTCTAAATCTCACAGTCTTGACAAAACCTCCTTCAACATTATCAGCCATGCCAACTCCACTATTGAAGTTGTTCCTTTTGCTAAATTTCTTGGGGTCACTATTGATGAACATCTCAAATTCGACACCCATATTCAGCTAAACATTAAGAAAACACATCAGAAACTTGGCATGCTATACAGGAACTCACATTTTCTATCCCCTTCCACAAGACAGACCCTCGCCACTACCTACTTACTACCATCTCTGATGTATGGTACCCCTCTACTAATCAAGCTATCTTCCTCTATCTCCTCTAAACTGGAATCCTGTTACAGCAAAATCTCAAAGTTTGCCAAGTCCAAGTACTCTACCCACCACTGCATACCTCTCCACCTACTGCAATGGATAGAACTTCCCAACTACCTGGACTACCTCCAAATCACTACAGCCCACAAACTAATTTTTAAACCCACTAAGTGCCCTGCACTAACTAGTATCTTACTACTATATACCCCTCACAGAACTCTGCTCAACAAAATCTCATTTCTGTATACAAACCAAACCGTCCCTCAGGTCAGCTTCTCCTATCCTTTTCCTTAGCCAAAAAATGGAGCTCTCTTCCTCCCTCTCTAAGAATTTCTCAAAACTTTTGATCACTTCAAAACCCAGCTCCATTCCTACCTCTCCAATAACAGGACCTAGTACCTAGCAACAATCCATCTCCCTCTATTACCAACCCTAAATATCTCAAACTCCTGACCATCAATGCCCAGAATCTAAAAAACAAAATAGCCCACTTCCACACTTGACTATACCATACCCTACCTGATACAGTAGCTGTCTCTGAGACATGGCTAAAACCCAATATTTCTGACTCTGAAATCCTTCCCCCTGGGCTTCAAGCTCTTAGACATGACTGCCTAAAAAAGAAGGGAGGAGGAGTGGCCTTAATCTACTCTAGCCTACTCTCCATCACTCCCTACAAAAATCCTATTCCTCAGTTCAACAACGCTGAACTAGTCATAGGAATTCTCCAACTAAATAACCATAAAAGCATCTGTGTCATAGCTCTCTATATTCCCCCTGGAAACAATACAAATATACTTGAGGAAAGCCTTCTATGGGCCTCAACCAATATTAAGTTTGAGACTTGCATCCTAGGAGATGTAAACATTGACTGGAACAAAATTGATAACAATAATCCCACCATCTCAATTAGCCTATATAATTTCAGTCAACTTACAAATACCATTACCAGATTAATAGAAACAACCCCCCAGGTTCTATACTTGACTGGATCCTAGTCTTTCAACCTAATAAAATCTCCCATAAGGGCACCTTACCAGACTCCATTAGTGACCACTTGCCAGCCTTCGTCCATAGAGCAACACCCTCCTCTCCTCACCAACACCAATATATCCACACACGAAACCTCACAAACTTTAAACCCACAACTTTCACCAATTCTCTCAAACTAATACACTGGAACAATCTAAAAACTCTTCCTCTAGACCAGGCCATTGAACATTTCAACTCAACCGTCTTAGCTACCCTTAATTCTCATGCTCCCCCTAGAACAAAACGTATAAAAACCAGCTCAGCCCCTTAGCTTACTAAAGACACCAAAATACTTATGAAACAAAGGGACAAAACCTGGAAACTTTACCATTGCAATAAGAACCCAGACACCCTTCTTAAATATAAACAACTCAGTAACCTAGCCAAAAAGCATATTATACAGGATAAAATATCATAATATACCAAACTTCATTCTAATCATTCCAAAAATCCCAAACAATTGTGGAAGTCAATCAACTCTCTTCTCAACCTTGGTACCAAAGACAATCCTTGCCCTCACACTAGCAAGTCTGACCCAGATATATCCACGCTATTCAACTCCTTCTTTATTAACTCCATAGCAGAACTCACCAAGACCTTCCCAAACAACACCCCCCCACATCCTCAAACCCTCTCCTCCACCATCCATTCCTTTCTTATCTCCCATCTTTCACCTCAAACCCATTTCCACCTCATATATAACTAAACTCCTCTCTAAGCTTAAGCCAGGCTCCAATGCCACTGACAACATCCCCTCACTCTTTCTAAAACTCACAGCAGACAGCATCGCCATCCCCATTAGCATTCTCATTAATAGATCCATACAGGAATCTTATGTTCCTAAACCATGGCGTGTAGCCTTCATCCTACCCCTCCACAAAGGAGGCAAAAATAATAGTATCTCCAACTTCTGGCCCATAGCCATTCTCTCACCTATATCAGAAATACTTGAGAAATGCATCCACCTCCAACTCATGCCATTCCTTACAAATAACCAACTCCTCACCCCAACTCAACACGGATTTTGTCCGGGCCATAGCACAATAACTGCTCTCTTCTCTTTCCTAGACATAGTAAACCACGCCTGTGACTCTGGAGAACTTGTATCCACAGTCCTCCTTGACCCGTCCAAGGCTTTTGATACTGTCTCCTATTCCCATCTTCTAAACCACCTTGCCAATCTTAATCTCTCACACAACACCCTTGCCTGGTTCAGCAGCTACCTCTCTGACTGATTGCAGGCCATAAAATGGAAAACTGGCACCTCAACCTTCCTCCCAACCCCAATCGGTGTCCCCCAAGATTCTATACTCGGCCCAATGCTATTTAATATCTTTATTAATGACTCACACACAGCTATTCCTAACACCAAGATAGTCCAATATGCAGATGACTCAACTCTAGTCTGCTCTGCTTCTAACCTCCAAGTACTCCAAACAAAATCCCAAACTGTTTTTTCCACCACTGAGAACTGGATGCTTCAAAATCACCTCTCTCTAAATGCCAACAAATCTAAAATTCTACTATTCTCTCCCTCTAAATCTCACCCTCTTGACAAAACCTCCTCCAACATTATCAGCCATGCCAACTCCACTATTGAAGTTGTTCCTTTTGCTAAACTTCTTGGGGTCTCTATTGATAAACATCTCAAATTCGACACCCATATTCAGCTAAACATTAAGAAAACACATCAGAACTTGGCCTGCTGTACAGGAACTCCCATTTTATATCCCCTTCCACAAGACAGACACTTGTCACTACCTACTTACTACCATCTCTGATGTATGGTGCCCCTCTACTAATCAACCTATCTTCCTCTATCTCCTCTAAACTGGAATCCTGTTGCAGCAAAATCTCAAAGTTTGCCTAGTCCATGTACTCTACCCACCACTGCATACCTCTCCACCTACTGCAATGGATAGAACTTCCCAACTACCTGGACTACTTCGAAATCACTACAGCCCACAAACTCATTTTTAAACCCACTAAGTGCCCTGCACTAACTAATATCTTACTACTATATACCCCTCACAGAACTCTGCTCACCAAAATCTAATTTCTGTATACAAACCAAACTGTCCCTCAGGTCAGCTTCTCCTATCCTTTTCCTTAGCCAACAAATGGAGCTCTCTTCCTCCCTCTCTAAGAATATCTCAAAACTTTGATCACTTCAACACCCAGCTCAGTTCCTACCTCTCCAATAACAGGAAATGCACTTGCACTTTACTTCCCTAATCCTGCCGAATAAATGAATACATACATATACATAAACTACCTTCCGCCTTACCCAATAGGAGTTCAATCATACTTACTGTTTTCTTACAAATGTTTCTTTCATAGCATTCTCAGAAGATTTAAAACCTCGCTATAATAGTGACTCTGTATTATCAACCTCTAATTGTATTTACATGTAAATATGCACTGTATACCATACTATGTTGATATTCTACTGTGATTGTTTTACTACATAATTTTTACTAATTGTTTAATTGTTACTATGTCTGCTATGTTTTTGTGGAGCTTTTCTCCCCGGGCCTCCACTGAAAATGGGCTCCTTCAGCCCAGTGGACCTCCCCAGTCATCAAAATGAAAATAAATAAATAAAAAATAAATGTGTTTTCTTGAAGACAGCATTGATCCTTCTGGACCAATCTCAGGCTCAGTACAGAAGTCAACCCTCCAAAATATAGTGCATACAATTTCACATACTGAATCTCAATACTGATACAGCAATGTTAAATATGTTGAGAAAACTCATAAAATGAATCCTAATATATTATATTTCCAAGTCTGTAAAAACAGCTACATAGGTGAGTCCATAGTGAGACATACTGATGTGCTATTTACCAGATGTGCTAGCAGGGGACAGGATTTACCACATCATACAAGTACTCTTGTCCCTTCACAACAAATACACATATGTCACAGTCATTGTACATATGGCCGTAAATGTCTTGAGACCTACCCGTCTGGATTATATGAAGAGATAAATGATGGAGCTCTTGGAATATGTGTCTGAGACCGGTATGACTCTAGCCGTGAGCAGTAGGAGGTATGACCCTAGCCTTGAGTGGCATTCTACCATCACCAAGAATGATGTCATAATATGTATTTCTTTTACATTTTTTAACCGTGTTAGTCTGATTGGGCTCAGAGCGCCCTTTTTCAGCAGAGACCCGAGGAGAAAAGCTCCAGGAAAATAATTAAAAATTAAGAAAAAAACTAACAATTCAAGTTGTAAGATACTTAACAATACAAAAACAGAGAAATATACAGTATACATATATACAAGGCAAAAGTACAGTATTTTGAGAATGCAGTAACAATGTTTGAAAAATTTGGTTAGCATTAAGTTATTTACAAGGAATGTAGCAATGCCTAAAATAAAAAAAAAAATTCAGAGTAACATTATAGCATAATACAATAAAGATGCATTCAATAGCCAAGGTACTAACTACAGAGAGAGTAATATATTTAGACAGTTTAAGGAGATCCAGGCAGATATGTTAACTGACAGAAGCAGAAAAATTCTTTAGGTAATTTCCGGACAAGTACATATCCATGCATGTTGGAAATTAATTTTTTGTTGCTTTTTGAATTCACCGCTTTTGGTAGTGGAGCGAAGGGACAATGGAAGTTTGTTCCATGATTATGCAATTGAATGACTGGAAAGTATTTTTCCAATATTTTTGTTTGACTTGGTCACCAGCAGAAGGTTTTGTTGTGTGCTTCTGAGGTCAGGATTGGATGTGTAGGGTGCAATTATGGATGTAAGGGTGGGGCAGAAGTTGGGGCTATTTAGGATGCTTTGTGAAATTTGTAGTTGTGACATTTAAATCATGTGGGGGGATCTCAGTCCATCTGGCTGCAAATCTTACTATCTTGTTATAGGTGCTTTCTAGTTTGGTTAAGAGATTATTTTGGAGGTTACTAAGGATAGGAGCAGCATACAGCAGGGATGGTAGAATAAATGATTGAGCCAGTATAAGTCTAAGTTTAAGTATATATTTGTTGTTGTGGTATAGAAAGCCTAGTTTTTGAATGGACTTTTTGATACAGTTTAAGATATGTAGGTTGAATTTTAATTGAATGTCTGAATGATTAAACAATTAATAAACAATTAGCAGTTTTGTATGAACAAAAGATTGACTTCAACTATTGGCTTAGAATCTGGTGTCATTCTAATGGGGTATAATATGCTTTAACCTGGGATGAGACAGTAGGCAGTCAAGACTGCTTGGCCACAGATGGCATGCACCTATCCACCTAAGGCTTCTAAATATTGTTTAAAGTGTTGTCCACCTTCATTGTGTCTTTTTAGGCAAAGTCAGTCTTCTAAAACTTCCAACAGAACTAAGTAAAATCAAGACAACACCAAGGTATTGCTGCCTTAATAAAAAATCTCCACACACTACAAGCACTACTTCTGGAGAATATAGATATATGCATCATCACTGAGACCGAGTTCAAGACCAGTGAAAGCACTCCATCACTGGATGGATTCAATGCCTAGCTTTCATACAGGCCGTGTTTTGATATCATAAAAAAAAAAAATAAAAAAATCTCACCTCCAGAATCGTTAGACAAGATAAAGATGTGGAACTCCTCCTCCTCCTTCGACTCACAATAAACAAAACCATTCATCACGTTGTGCATCTACAGGACCCCATCTATGTCCTCCATGGGCCAAAACTCCTAACTCACCAGTATGGTGTCCCTATGTACTAAGCTAATCATTATTTTACTTGGAGACTACAACTGTCCCTCCATCAGCTAGGGGACTTGTACATCCTTAGGTATGTATGCCCAGAGATTTATGGACATCCTAAATAGAAAAATCTCTGGACCAGTTAGTCCACACTCCAACCAGTGGAGAGAAAATCATGGCTTAGTTATTATGGATAATATGATATTTCTGCCTAATGTAACCTACTCCCTGGTCAAATTGGACCACAGGTCAGTCACATTTACCTTAAGACTGAAGCATTTTCCAGTGCCTCAGTATTCAGAGACTATGCAAAGGCTAATGTAGTAAAATAATGACTGTCTAAATTAATGTCCCTTTCCACTTTAGCAATCCTAATTGCTTATGCAACATTCTTTACATATGATGTAAATAATTGCCTGAATACAAAATTTAAAAATAAGCCCTTATGGTGAGAAACCATGATATAAATGGTCTCCAAGATTAAAGAAAAAAAAAACTAACTGCAAACAAAATAAACTTTAACTCTCATGAAACCAAACACGTGCTTCATAAACTAAACAATGAACTCTGAATTCTGATCAAATCAGCCAAAGCTAGATATGAGGTAAAAATAGCCACCCAGCTAAAAGATAATGATAAAGCCTTCTTTAACTATGACATGAATCTCAACAACAGTGCCCAACACTGTGAGAGCCGATTGTAAAGGATACCACATATTTTGATCCAGAGGACATTGCCAATCTAGTAGTGGACAAATTCACCTTCAACTTCCCCCCCCCCCCATATTCTCATATCAAATACTCACCTTTACTGCAGTCATCATATCTCCTAAGAACAAATGTTCTAGTTACCATTTAAGACTAAAAGCACTATGTCTGAGGTGCCAGATAACATACCAGGCTGCCTACTGGCAAGCCTGAAACATGACTTCCGAGACCCCCTGTGGGGTCTATTCTTCTTTAGCTTTAAAACAGCACTGTGTTGGATGACTGAAAGATAGCAGCAGTGGTTTCTTGCAAAGATATTCAACACCACCTAACACTTGGTTATCACAGATAAACTCTTCCAGTTAAATATTAACACATAATTAACTCATTGAATAGTAAATCATCTGATAGAATACAGGAAGTAAGAGTGAGTGACTCTATATTCACCAAAATGCCTGTCTCTAGTGGACTGCCCCAGGGTTTAGTCCTTGGGCCACTTCTCTTTAGTGCTTAAGTCTCAGAAATCAAAGCTAATATTAAGAGATTGCGGCTGACCAAGGTTGCAGATGACTGCAACCTTGGTACCATCATAAACTGCTCAGAGGACATCATGATCCTACAAGAAGGCCTGCACCAAACAGATCGTTAGTGCCAAAACAATGGACTGAAACTAATTACCAATAAATGTATAACTGTATCCTTCAGCTTGCATGACTGCCTTTGTAACTACTACATTGACATCCCCCTGGAAACTGATCCCATAGTTGGGCATCTGGGAACCTATGCTGATGATGAACTGTCCTTTAATCATAATGTATCTACTATTGCAAGGAAGTCTTTGTTCATTGCACAGCTTATATTGAAAGGTACAGAATCCAGATCCAAAGAAGTAGTTGTTCCTCTGTACTCAGCACTCATTAGACCAATCATTGAATAAAATGCCCCTATTGGCATGTATCTGCCCAAATACTTGTGACAGCTGGAATGACCACAACACTTTTTCACTAATAAAATCAAAGGCCTAAATAATAAAAACTACACAGACATTTTCAAAGCCTCGTCTTGCTCTTCTCTCGTAGGGTTGCCACCTTTTCAAATGCCCAAAGCAGGACATCTTTGTGGAAATGTGAGATTTTGCAGGACAAAACAGCCACGGGCCAGCATGAAGAACTGAACTTCACACTTTTTGCCAAAAATAAAAACTTACACTTATAGGTTCATAGGTTCATACTAGGCTATCTGCCCTAGGGCATTTATAAGCCTAGCCAGAGTATGTTTGGCTTTCGCCACCCATTTTAAATTAATTTTGCTATGCCCTTTTTCGAGGTTAGTATACTGTGCCTCTGTCTAACAGTGACACAGAAGTGATACCCGGGGTAAACCTATGATCTAACATCCACTCATCAAGACTCCTCTTGAAGAGAGTCAATGAGGGACTCTGCCTAACCTGGACTGGGATTTTATTCCAGAGTGAAGGGAGCCTCTGGGTTATGAATCTGTCCCTCCAGCATGTCCTATTTATTTCAGTGCTGAGGTTCAAGTCTCTCGAGCATGTAGCTTGATGGGATTTGGATTTTTTAAGGTGCAGCATGTCCCTTAATTCCGGGTTGGACATGGCCTTATACGTCAGGCACAGGTCACCTCTGAGCAGGCGGTATGCCACTGAGTAGAGCTGGAGTTTCTTTAACCGGGCAGCATATGGCATCTGTTTGAGCCCTTTGATCCTCTTGGTGAGGTACTTTTGGGGTCTTTCCAGTTGCTGCAGGTGTTTGGAAAGGTACATCCCAAAAGGGGCATTGTACTCGATTATGGGCCTGATGAGGGATGAGTAAAGAGGCACGATGACCTCCCCTAATCTAGATGTGAATCTCTTCATGATTAGGTGGGCTATATAAAATGTTTTTCTAACCACTTTGGCCACGTGGTTGTCAAATGAGAGATTGCTATCAACTTGGGTCCCCAGGTCCCTAATTACTTCTTCTGTACTTAATGGATTACCACCTATGTGGTAATTTGTGGGCACTTGCCAAAGGGGATGACTGTACACTTTTTGGTGTTTAGCTTGAGGCCATGGCTCTGCCACCAGTTGTCTGTTTCTATGAGGCCCTTTTGGAGGATGCTTGTGTCGGCTGGAGAGTCGATTATGGTGCCCAGTTTGCAGTCATCTGCGAACTTGGTCAGCCACAGTCCTTCCGTGTTGGCCTGTACCTCCGAGAAATATATACCAAACAAGAGAGGTCCAAGGACTGAGCCTTGTGGGATGCCACTTGTAACTGGTTTAGAGTCTGACATGACTCCAGCAATTCTAACCATGTGGGTTCTGTCCTTGAGCCAGTTTGCAACCCATCTAGTGACATAGGGGTTTATATTTAAGCTGGTGAGCTTCTCTATAATGCCCGAGTGGGGTATTGTATCGAAGGCTTTTGCGAGGTCCAGATAGACTGTGTGGACCACCTTCCCTTCGTCAGTGGCCTTGGTGACTGTTTCAAACAAGTCAACCAGGTTTAAGAGGCAGGATCTGCCCTTAACAAAGCCAAACTGGGTAGGATCCAGTGTCTGTAGGTCCCCAATATCTTTATTTATGAGGTCCATGATGATCCTTTCCATAGCTTTGCAGACCAAGCTAGTCAGGCTTATGGGGCGATAGTTTCCAGGGTCCTTTGAGGCACCACCTTTGTGGAGAGGGACCACTGTTGGTGTACGCCACTCTTTGGGTACATATCCTGTAGTAAGGCTGAGATTGAACAGTAGTTTTATGTTTGGGTTTAGCTCTTCTTGGAGTTCATGTAGGATGCAGCCTGGGACACCGTCTGGTCCCATTGATGCTGTGTTTTTTGCTTTGGAGAGGGCAGCTCCCACCTGAGCATCTGAGATGTCAGGGGGGCAGCACTCTGCTGGGATAGATATTTGCCCTTTTTGTGGGGGGGGGAGTTTGCGCTGAACCTGTCAGCTAGGATGTTGGCAATGTCTGTGGGTTCGGTGTATTTTTTGTCATTTTGGACTAATTCTGAGCATATCTGGGAATTCCCACCCAGGTTCCTAACATAACTAAAGAAAGCCTTGTGATTATCCTTAGTGTCCTGTGCAATTTTTCTCTCGAAGCTGGCCTTTGACGATTTTATGAGTGCCCGTAGTTTTTTGCTAATACTGATCAGAGATGCCTTCCCTTTTTGGGATTTTGCTCTATCATGTAGTAGCTTCCTCCTTCTATTGTATAGTTTGTTTATGGCTGGGGTCCACCAGACAGGTCATCTGCCTTTGGAGGATTGGGTCTTGGTTTTATTTGGGATTACATGATCCATGCATTCCTGAAGGTGTTCATAGAATGCATTTATAAAGGATTCTGCAGTTTGGGCCGTATTTTCCACAGGCCGGGGAGCTTTGAAGGATTTCACCTCGGTTTTGAGGAGTGTGAAATTTGCTTTAGAGAAGTGTTTCACTGTGGTTTTCTGGGCAGGGGGTGGGGTCGGGATGTGAATATCCAGTGAGATCAGTTTATGGTCTGATCTTACCAGTGAGGGATACACTTCTGGTCTGGAGCATAGAGTCCCTATGTTGGTGATGATCAGGTCCAGTATGTTTTCCCCTCTTGTGGGAGTGGTAACAAGTTGTTCCATAGCATTTGAGTTTATGAATTCTAGGAACCTTTGGGCAAGGGTGTTGGAGCTAGAGTAATGCTCGCAATCTACGTTTGGGTAGTTGAAGTCACCCAATATAATGGTGTTCAGTGAGACCTTCATATTTTCCAGTGTTTTTAGGAAGGCCGAGTGGGGTTCCTGGGTTTGGGAGGGTGGTCTGTAGCAGGCTATAAACTGGAAGGCAGTTTTACCCACTGTTAGTTGCACATGGATAGTCTCTGATGCTTCGTGCCTTGCCAGCAACCTGGAGTTGTGGTTATCTTTGATGAATATCAATACTCCCCCTCCTTTTGTGGTTCAGTCCAAGTTTTGGGGCCGAAAAGCATGGTATGAGGTATAACCTGGTAGTGCTGGGGTGCTCTCGGGAGTCCTGAACCAGGTTTCTGTTACTGCACAGATATCGATGTTCTCCATGCTAAGGAGAGTTTTGAGTGCATGCATCTTGAGGTTTAGACCTCTGGCGTTGAGTAGCATTAAACGTAGTTTCTTATCCCTTGTGATACCTATGGAGGTGGGTTTGTCTTTTGAGCCTTGCCTAAAAAAGGCTCTATGGGGGTAGCAAGAGCTTTTGCCAATATCCGAAAGCCCATGGGTGACAGGTGTAAGCCGTCCCTAGCAAAGCATCATGGCTTGTCGTGCATATCATCCCAAGCTGACAGGCATTGGATCCCCTTTGAATGACACCAATACTTAAGCCAATTGTTGAAATTGATCATCTTGTCTTCGTATTATGGCATCATTCTTGGTGAGGGTAAGATGCTACTCAAGGTCAGGGTCATACCAGCCTGGGCTACATGCTCAGAGAGCTCCTCTATGTCTCTTTTCATGTAGTCCAGGGAGGTACGTCTCAGGTCATTCACACCAGCATGGACAATGACTGAGTTATATTTGTACTTGCCTTGGAGTGACCTGAGTGCTTGTGTTATGTGGCAGATCCTAGCGCCAGACAGGCTGCTCACCGTGACCTTCTCCTTGTTCAGCCTGGTGAGCGGGACGTCAGTGTGGCTGACTATAGAATCACCTATTACAAATGGATCAGGTATGTTGTTTAGCCTTAAGGGCTGTGACTGTTTGGCACACTGGCTTTGTGAGATATGTTTTGCACGTGTTTTGTTTTGGGGTAGCGGTTGCTTGGGTGTCTGCTTTGGAGGTCTCTGCTGCTTAGGCAGATTATTTAGAGCCTCCGAGTATGTTTTTGTGTGATTATGTGTTTGGTTTGCTGTCGTGGTAGGTCTATGTGAGACTGGAATTGTAGTGAGTGTGGTTTTCTTCTCCTCATGACTGGTTATGTCAGTACTGAGTTGAGAGAGCTTAGCCTCCAGTTTGGCTATATGGTTGCATCTCTCACATGTGTTGGAATTTGTTGGGAGGAGGAAAGGGTTGTCTGTGTACATGAGGCAGTTGTAACATTGCCTCAAGATTCCCATATTCACCAGCTGGACCAGAGAGGAGATTGACAACTGACCTTTGGACATGCTAGAATAATATTGGGAATTTCTTTATAATTGAAAACAAGGGCCAATGGGGAGTGAGGGTGTAGTGCTTTTAATTTTTAGTGCTGACTTATAATTGCTTTAGTGAGCAAATGCCAGGTAACAAGTGCAATGTGTTACAGGTAACTTAAATGCAAAAACGACAAACAGTAACTTTCTTTCAAGCAAAGCAAGGGAATAAGTACAGTAAGCAATGCAGATATCCATTGTGTATTTTGTATTTACTGTTTTGTTACCATGTAGTAGATAGCGGAGCTTTTCTCCTCGGGCCTCCACTGAAAATGGACATGTATCCAGTTGGACTAGCCTGGTTAACAAATGTAAAATAAATAAATAAAATAAAATAAAGATATCACTAGGGATCCACAGAAGCGCTGAGAAGCCATGTTTTAGGTGGAATTAGCGTTCCAGGTAAATAACAAGCATACAAAAAAAGCTAGATTCAGCAGGCCTGGATCTAGTCTATGCTACAGCAAACAAGGTGTACCAATTTCAGTAAGATACAGTTCAAATATTCAGGCACTATAAACCTTTAACCAGAAATTTCCAGCTCAGAAGGGCAGAGTCCAGCCTCTCCTCCCACAAGAGTGCAGACCATGAACCTTCCTAATGTAAAATAACTGGCCTGAAGCCCAAGTGCTTAAACCAGAGCTAATACACTTTAAGAATAACAGACACTGAGCTCTCAATCAGCAGTTAGAAGGATGAATGTCCTGCCACCACAGTGCATGCCACAAACCTTCCTAATGTAGAACAACTGGTCTGAAGCCCAAGTGCTTAATCCAAAAGACTTAGAATGATAGCTACACTTTAACCAAGTTACTACCAAGCAGTAATAAATACAACTGAATACTTTAAATAATGCCTGGATTAGTGCTCAAGTTATACAAACAAAGCTAGATTCAGCAGGCCTGGATCTAGTCTATGCTACAGCAAACAAGGTGTACCAATTTCAGTAAGAAGAAATTCAGATATGCATGCACTATAAGCCTTCAACCAGAAATTCCCAGCTCAGAAGGGCAGAGTCCACCCTCTCCTCCTACAAGAGTGTAGACCACGAACCCTCTTAATGTAAAATAACTGGCCTGAAAGCCCAAGTGCTTAAACCAGAATTAATATACTTTTAGAATAACAGACACTGAGCCCTCAGCAGTTCCCAACTTAGAAGGATGTAAGCTACCTGTTCTGCCACTACAGTGCAGACCACAAACCCTCTCAATGTAAAACAACTGGTCTGAAGCCCAAGTGTTTAAACTAAAAGGCTTAGAATGAGTTACACCAAGCAGTAATAAATACAATTGAGAACTTTTAAGATGACGCAAAAGCAAAATAAAGTAGAAAGAAACACAAGTACAGTAAAAGCAAAAGAATTTTTTTTTTTAAGAAAAGTAGCAAAAGCAGTAGTAAATACAATTCTCATGCAGTGCAAGCTGGCACACTTGAATATGTAGCAATATTAGTCCACACAGTTTGAAAAAATGTAATTAAATTAAAAAGGACTAAAAGCAAGTGCAGAAAGGTTTTATTAGGTAGAATGCGGTAAAGAGATGTCCTGGGGGAGTGTCTTAGATCAAATCTACAGTGGGACGGGCACTGCAAAAGCCACCAAATTTAAACTACAACCAAGAATAGGGAGGGGAGGGTGGGGAAGCAGTTTCAACACAGATGTAAGGAATGTGCAAATTATAAAAAAATATATACTGTTTTCTATATATTTGCAGAGCAGTAAGACACAGATATCAAGCAGACAATTTAGCTCTGTAATACAGAATAACACAGAAAATATACTCAGCTCTATATACTTGAAGATAGTTCTGTAAGGCTGTCTCTCAAACTAAGGTTCCAATTTGAATACAGGTTGTTAATTAAAAGGAGACACAGCACTAGCTAAATTATATCAGCTGAAAGACAAGGCAGGAAATGAGTAAACAGTTTCAACACAGATGTAAGGAATGTGCAAATTATAAAAAAATATATACTGTTTTCTATATATTTGCAGAGCAGTAAGACACAGATATCAAGCAGACAATTTAGCTCTATAATACAGAATAACACAGAAAATATACTCAGCTCTATATACTTGAAGATAGTTCTGTAAGGCTGTCTCTCAAACTAAGGTTCCAGTTTGAATACAGGTTGTTAATTAAAAGGAGACACAGCACTGGCTAAATTATATCAGCTGAAAGACAAGGCAGGAAATGAGGGGGGGTGGGGAAACAGTTTCAACACAGATGTAAGGAATGTGCAAATTATAAACAAATATATATACTGTTTTCTATATATTTGCAGAGCAGTAAGACACAGATATCAAGCAGACAATTTAGCTCTATAATACAGAATAACACAGAAAATATACTCAGCTCTATATACTTGAAGATAGTTCTGTAAGGCTGTCTCTCAAACTAAGGTTCCAGTTTGAGTTACTTATGCAATCTCATATAACATTTAGGTGTTTCAGATAAAATAAAAATCTGTTTTATGCAACTGTTCAAGAACACTGTGAAGAAAGGTGAAGGCTGCCAGCCTAGCCAGATAGAATTTTGTCATTTGTAAATATTAATATAAGCCACAGGCTTGTTCTCTTAAATGGATGAAAATGCTGTTAGATGTGAAACTGCAAAAATACAACAGTGCACTCTGCTGTAACAAAGCTAAGTCAATTCTTTGAGAGATAAATGCATTATGCCTATTGTTTGAGGCCAGAGTTAATGGCTAGAATTTGCATATATGATTTCATTTATTGCTCTGGCTTCCTGACCAGCTGCAAGATCAAAAGGGCTATTAACCTCTGAGCTTCTGTTAGTCTGGTAACCAGAAAGAAATCATGTAATCTGAAATGAATCAGTGGTACTGTGTTATCAATTTAAGGACAGAAAGAATGAGAGCAGTAGAGCATTTGTCTTAAGAACATCCAACTCGCCAGTCTGCCTGTGTCTGTATGTAAGTAGGATTTTAGACTTTAGTGTTTCTCTTAGAAATAGCTAGGAAATAGGAAGATTAGACTAAGTATTGTTCTGTGTTGATGTCAGAAATTTATACTGTATTATACTGTATTATTTTAAGCATGTTCCTGTGATCTCTGAACTCTTGACTAGCACTGTGTAGTAAGAAGTATTGTCTTCTTTAAACCTTTCGACTGAGGCTGTTTTATGTAGAGTTAGTTTAAGCTCTAGAATACATTGCATGTATATAGTGACACTGGCCAAGTCACTCCAAATAAGCCTTGACAGTTCAGTTGCACTTACCATTTGGATAATATTGCACAGTATAATTGGACACCCTTTCATAAGGGCCTGTTGGGTAGCTGATAAATATTAGTGTGTGGTGGCAGTGTTTTCTACCGTACAGTCTGGGTAAAAGAGGCACAGCTAGAGAACCTGTGCCAGCCTTCCTACGAATGTCTCTGTGGTTGTATATAACTCTCATCTCAGGGTGTGGGTGTGTGTGTGTGTGTGTGTAAGCTACTTTGGCAGGGACACAAAGCACTGGTTGGACAGAGAGGGTGCTCAAGGTTTTAGCTTGCCCACTAGGCTGAGATCTGGACCCTATAGCGGTGCCAGTGGGGAGTCTTATCGGGGACCTGGAGAGAAAGGGAGAAACCAGCCCCAGACTCACTGTGATCTCTATGTGCTCTTAAGGGAAGTTGTACTTTACTGTGTGTGTATGTATTATCCTTTCCTTATATGGACGCCCCTCACTGGTGTTAGTGGTGAGGACTGAGGCTCCTTGATCGCTGGGCCAGTGTACAGGCATCACAGACACTTGTGCAATATTTTTGTCCTAAATTTTCAGGAAATTTGCCATTTTTCCTTTTTTGTTTTAGTCTCCCCACCATCACCAGGACACAACTGCTCAAAGAAGAAATGTCACTCACAAACAGGGACAGGTGGTAACCCTACTTCTCTGTGTTATACAAGCTACTGAGAGATTACCTCTAGCTCATGGTGTAGCACTTTGGCAGATCCTGTTCTGTTAGATCTATTGCATATTTGGAAATTCAGTGCTATCAGAAACAACTGCTCAGGAGACCTCAATCCCCTTTGCAAGACTAAGAGAACATTCTGAAGGAATAGGCGTGTATCACAGAGAATATGGCTTCTATGGCACTGACTTCCCTTCCACATATAGCAGAGTATTTCTCTTAGTCTCTTCCAATGTAACTTGGTAAAATGGATGGGAAACCATAGGTTCACACCTGGTTTAACTCTCATGTTCTTAATAGATGATGAAACTTGTACATAACCAACGTATACATGTGCAGCCCCTTTTTTGGAGATTCATATTGCAGAACACAAGGGCTTATAATTACCGTAGGAATGCAAGGCTGGGTTTTTTAAGATCTTCACAGATCAATAGCTTTGCAAGAACTTAGGAACCCATGATTCCTTAAACAAAACAAAATAAAATCTGAATTTTTAGACAAACTAGATTGATACAAGTAATCAAAACAAGGCCTGGTACAGTCCATGTTGCAACATATAAATATCAGTTTGTATCCTGTGTGTAAAAAGTAATATAAAATATCAGCATATAACTTGTGCAAGAAAATGAATATAAAGTATACCATGATGATAAAATAGCTCCAACTCATTTATAGTAAAATAAAGGTAAATAATGTAAAAGTGAATTTCAAGAAAATTGTCCTCGGAGAATTGGAAAAGCTAAGAACAAAAGAGATGTGGACCGTCTGAAGCAAGAGGGAACAGTTTTCATCCCAGAAGCATCATTTGCCACATGCTGCATTGCAGACAAATGAATAGTATCTTTCTTTTTTATAAAATGTATCATCTGAAATCCAGCAGGCACCCTTAAGTGCCACACATTATGTGATTTTGTAAAACAGCCATATCCCAGTATAAAATGCTTGTCTGAAAAAGAACTGAGGAATATCCTACTGATGAATATACTTAGTACAGCACTCTGTATGCCGTTAGATGTGAGGAGGTGTTTCCTAACAAAACATGCAAAAGAAAAAGGAAGAATTCCCGAAAACACTTTGCCAGTGATGATGTGTATAACGCAGTGCAATCAGATAGTGATAAACCGCAGCACACAATAAACTGTGTAGGCTCTGTGCAACGTCTACATGGAGTTTACATGTTTGCATGGCACTGCATGACAAACGGTAGCACGCAATGCATATTAATGATGCATGGCATGCCTAAGCTATGCTTTGTGACTGGCAACAGTGTTGCTGGCCAGGAAACCATGTAAGCGAATGCGGATCTCACTGCTGTTGAAAGCAGTGCACCTACCATCCAAGGATTTGTGTAGAATGCCAGAATGATCACCAAGGTGTCACAGATAGCTGTCAATCTGTTAGTGCAACATATCTGCACAAAGGCCAACATAATGAGGGGACACATAACCAGAAATAGGGACATATTTGACATAGATGTCATATAAAAATGTGTTAGACTGAAACTCTCTCAACCTCTTACAGCAAGGGATTTGGACAAATCCACAAATAATAGGGGGCCAAAGGTCCAAAACTAGGGACAGATGTTTAATATTGGTCTTCCAGACTTAGAAAGTTGCTGGAATAATAGGTTGTACAATACCAGGAACTATCTGAAAAGCCTGAAGTTTGAAACTCAAATGTCCGTCATCAGTTTCTAAATTTAATCTGCAATGGCATGCCAAAGATTTGACAGAAAATCAATATGTTATGCGGAAATTATCAAAAATATGAGATAAAAAGCAGACATCCTGCACAAATCAAGAGACTGGAGAGGCATGACCTCAAATGTCTGTAATATTGACTCACATCAGTCCTGAGGTCATACCCAGTGATATCACAAATTTGATAAGGAAAACATCTGGGCATCCTGGAAATATCTGGATAGTTGAGAGGTATGAATGTGAAGTGTATGGTCCGAACACAGTACAGGACAGTGTACCCTCAGTGCAGAGTATTGTGATATGTCATTCCTGGCATTGTGTACTGAAGTTGTGTACATGATCTGGAATGGGACATGGACTGCCATGTAAAATCAACACTCAGGGGAAGTGGGTGTATTGAATAGGGGCATACACATGAATTGTAGGAATGAAGACAGGGGAAAAAGGACAGGTGAAACTACCTACTGTACAGCAGAGGAGGCCATGTAAATGGAAGATGCTTGCAGCAGCAACACCAATCACTTATCTATATGGTACAGTAGAAACTGTACTGTGAAAATGTGTTTTATGTGATTGACACAAAAAGTGACAAAATAATGAAGATAAGCATCCTTGCATAAATATTGTGGAGGGCATTTATCATGGATCTGACATAAAATTGGGGTATTGGGTTTGGGTGCATATTATGAAGCTGGGCAAACTGATTTACCTGAATATGAGTGTAATCTCAGCAGAGGTCTCCAGCAAGGTAGGCCCAGGTAAAGGCTCATGGACAGCATTACAAGAAACAGCTATAATCATGGATAATGTCAGAATAAAACCACCAGTAATCCCATCCCTCTGACATAACATATGTGATTTACAGTAGATATAAAAAGTGTACACACCCCTGTTAAAATGCCAGGTTTTTGTGATATAAATAATTAGACCGCAATAAATCATTTCAAAACATTTCCCACCTTTAATGTGATCTATAACCTGTAGAATTAAATTGAAAAACAAACAAATCTGTTATGGGTAAAATATAAAAAATAAAAAAACATACAATAAGCTGGTTACATAAGTGTGCACACCCTTAAACTAATACTTATTTGAAGCATCTGTTGATTTAATTACAGCATTCAGTCTTCTTGGGTAGGAGTCTATCAGTATGACACATCTTGATTTGGCAATATTTCCCAACTCATCCTTGCAAAAGTCCTCCAAATCTGTCAGATTGCGAGGGCATCTCTTGTGCACAGCCCTCTTCATGTCACCCACAGATTTTCTATTGGATTTAAGTCTGGACTCTGGCTAGACCATTCCAAATCTTTAATTTTCTTCTGGTGAAGCCATTCTTTTGTTGATTTGGATGTATGCTTGGGGTCATTGTCATGTTGAAAGGTAAAATTCCTTTTTATGTTCAGCTTTCTAGCAGATGCTTTAAGGTTTTGGGCCAAAAGTGAGTGGTATTTGGAACTGTTTATAATTCCCTCCACCTTGACTATAGCCCCAGTTCCAGCTGAAGAAAAGCAACACCAAAGCATGATACCACCAGCACCATGCTTTACCGAGGGGATGGTGTTCTTTTGGTGATGCGAAGTGTTGTTTTTGCGTCAAACATACCTTTTGGAATTGTGTCCAAAACGTTCAACCTTGGTCTCATCAGACCATAACACATTTTCCCACATGCTTTTGGGAGACTTGATGTATTGTTTTGCAAATTTTTAGCCAGGCCCGGATGCTTTTCTGTGTATGAAAAGGCTTTCATCTTGCAACCTACCCCATAGTCCAGACATATGGAAAATACTGGAGATTGATGTCACATGTAGTAAGCAACTAGTACTTGTCAGAAATTTCTGTAGCTCCTCCATGTTGCTGCAGGTCTCTGGGCAGCCTCCCTGACCAGTTTTCATCAATTTTGGAGGGACGTCCAGTTCTTTGCAATGTCACTGTTCCATATTTTCTCCACTTTTTGATGACTGTCTTTACTGTGTTCCATGGTATATCCACTGCTGTGGAAATTTCTTTGTACCCTTCTCCTACCTGATGCCTTTCAATAATGAGATCCCTTTGATGCTTTGTAAGCTCTCTGTGAGCTATGGCTTTTGCTGTAGCAGGCAACTGAGTAAATGTCAGGAAAATCCTACTAGTACAGCTGAATTTTATTTGGGGTTAATCAGAGTCTCTTTAATTGATGGCAGGTGTGTACCCAAGAAGACTGAATGCTGTAATTAAATCAAAAGGTACTTCAACAAAGTATTAGTTTAAAGGTGTGCACACTTAAGCACCCAGCTTATTGTACATTTTTTATTCTTTATATTTTTCCCCAAACATATTTGTTTGTTTTTCAATGAATTGTACAGGCTATAGGTCACATTAAAGGTGGGAAAAGTTTTGAAATGATTTATTGTGGTCTCATTTTTATATCACAAAAACCTGATGACACACACACACACACACACACACACACACACACACACACACACACACACACACACACACACACTTGAACAACTATTATGCTGCATCCACACTCTGAGGGTAGCCACTCACACTGCCCTTGCACTGTAACATGGTGTTGGGAGGGACACTGCTACACCTGAATGGGCAATACAGGGTACTTGTCTTGGGGTATATGTAAATATATATATATATATATATATATATATATATATATATATATATATATGTGCACAATCCACACTGTCATGGAAGAGATACATACCATTAATGTGGTCAAACACTTATATATGTATTCTGTGCATAAGCAAAACAGGTAGCACATATGCATCTGGTGTAACATCTGGATTGGTGTTACGCACCATCAGGTAGTCATGTATATTCCACAGAAAGAATACCTAGGCATGGTCAATAAGCTGTGTGACAGCTCACTGTGACAAATGTGGTATATTTCCATTGCACATCACTGGAAGATGCGTCAGGAGGTACTTGAAAAAAGGGTGCCTTGTACACAGTTATTAGTGTGATGATGGCTGGGAACCATTAAGGTATTATGGCCTTTGATCTGCATGCTCTTCACATATCCAGTACTTGTATTACATTCAAGGAAGTAGTCAGCACTGTGACCACATGCTGGTGGATGTACCACTTACCATCTACCCCAGCACATGGGTGACATACCTACTGGTCTGATTATAGGATGTGATGCCCACATTATACTTGGGTGGCGTGTTTGTATTCTGATTTAATAAATCACCCCATGTGTCTTGTCAATGCAGGTGTTGTCATGGCTGTGACAGCAATACTGCTGCTTGCATTGTATTAGTGTCACAGTTGAAGTCAATGATTGCCCACATTCCTTAGTCCTTCAAGAACCTGTGTGGACACAGCATATGCATGTCATCTGTGATGTCCATCACTTAACTAATGGACAGGAATGGGCCTAGAAGACTGTCCTGATTTATGGACCTGATCACCAGACCTGAGATATAGGTTACGTCACACATTTCAATATAGTGAGATGCCACATACGTCATAAACTGGTCTACCCACTTGGTGATATAGCTGTTTATGGTCACATATGACAGTGATGATTGAATACCTCAGTGTGGATTTGTGTGAAATGGCTTGACATGGTCAAGTTCCAAATAATGATACTGTTGTCATCATGCATGCCCTCAATGACCTCCCTGAGGACATCATATGTAACAGACATGATGTAGCATTACCAACACTCGCAGATCTGTTGCACACAGCCAGAATATGACTAGTGTACATGTACAAGAGTTCCATGATGATATGTTGGTCTACCTTACAGTCGAGGACAGTCAGGATGTGCTGTCCTCCCAACTCAGATGGATGCATGTTG
This sequence comes from Protopterus annectens, assembly GCF_019279795.1. Lineage (NCBI taxonomy): Eukaryota > Metazoa > Chordata > Ceratodontiformes > Protopteridae > Protopterus > Protopterus annectens. The sequence goes on from NC_056749.1 coordinate 768,869,954, forward strand.
ATGTACACACTTGTATGGGAACATAGCCTGTGCGGAGGATGTCGAAGTGTGTATTTATCCTTATCTGGAGGGGTATGTGCTGAGTCACACCATAGGTGATCTGTGGATGTCACAGGCCATTGATTCGATGTGATAGGCCTGGATGTAGGTAAGACAGTGCATACTGCATATTGTGATCTGGCCTATGGTTTTGATACAATCTCCCATGCAGCTATCATTAAGAAACCCTCCCAGCTGGGGACTGACCCTTACATCAGTAGCTGAATTACTAACTGGTTCCCCGACATAACACATACTAAGAAAGTTGATGAATCAACATGTACCAGTAGAGCTGTCACCACTGGCAAACCCCAGGGATTTGTGAATGGCCCATCACTGTTTGGACTTTATTTCTCAACAGTTCAGACTAAAGCATATGACATTTGCCTTACCAAGCTGGCTGATTCTTGCATATCAGGTGCAATCATTGAGTTCACTGATGATGACAACATACTACAGGAGGGGCTAACACAGATAAATGAATGGTGAAAGGGACACACAGTCTACAACTAAATGCAGAAATGTGTTTTTTTGTGTTGTCCAAAAGAAAGGTGGAATTATATGTTAATCACAGCAATGGCAACAGTCCTGCTATACTGATACCCAGTTTGAACTTCAACCACCAAGTCTGCACACTGGTATTGAAAGCCTATGTTGTGAACATCGTACTTCACACCATCATATGCATAACATAGGACTGCATGACAGCACTGTAATCAAACCACATCAGCACAGTAATAGAGTATAATGCTCTCTTTTGCATGTACCTTACCAGACGCATGCAACAGCTGGAGAAACCACAGGGCTTTCTCAGCAAGTTAACACAGGGCTTATAAGCCACCCTTATTGAACATAATTGGATGGTCTTTTTTAGCAGAGTGATTTTGTGAGCAGCACCAACTGTCCCACTCCATGAGAAATATAGGTGCCACCCCACAGGTGACTTTACAATCACCCAACCAATAGTCAAGGTTATGCTTCAACAGGGTCATTGAGAAGCACTGTTTTGCATGCAGTGGGAGCCTGTTACACAGGAATTTGAATTGTTGTGGGATATATCTGTCTCCCGAGTAAGTTTTGATTGTCATAGTCTAGGTTGAGAACCCTGGGGCAAATTATTCTTGCACCATTTCATTTACAGATGCTTATCATTTCCAGAAGGGCAGGGTCTCAGACTTCTGTGTAGGGCAGGCATAGGTCACCTCCCAGCAGCTTGCGTGATTGTGAGTACAGTGAAAGGCATGTCAGTCTTTCCATGTATGTCATGTTTGGAGGCCTGGGATTTTCCCAGGCACAAATCTGCATTATCTCAAGTTGCTGCAGGTGTCTGGTGAGGTACAGACAGATGGAAACATACTCAATTATTGGTCTGATAAAGGTGGAGAACAGCAGAGGTATGACCGCCTTGGTCTTGGATGTGATGTCCATATGTATGACTTGTGCAATGCAGAATATGTGCCTCACCACTATGGACACACAGTGATGAAAGTATAGATTGCAAACATGTTCCCAAGACTCACAATACTGTGTTTGAGCTATATTCTAATTAATAGGGGTACTTCATTGCTAAAGGGTACAATGAGATATTGTATGCTTTGAGGTTTAGTCTGTGAGTTTTGCACCAGTCATTTGTGTATGTTAGCCCCTTCTGTACTATATTATCATTATTGTGATGCTCTATATTAGGGCATCCAGCTACCACTTAACTACAGTTTTGGTAAACCAGGGGCCATCTACCATTTCCTGTGCTTCAGGGAAGTAGTTTGCAAACAGTTGAGGGCCCAGCACAGATCCTTGTAGTATTCTAATGGCAAGTGACTACTGGTGGATGTGCAGTCCCCAAATTTGAGTGTGTCTGTTCTGTCAGTGACCCAGTTGCCTATTCTTGTAGGACTGTATGGCTTAATTCCCACATGGGAGATCTTCACTATGACACGGGAATGGGAGATGGTGTCAAAGGCTTTGGATAAATCAACATAGGTGGTATGTCCTGTTATCTTTCATCCAAGTCTTTGGGTCATTATCCAAAAAGTCTAAAAGATTCAAGAAGTAAAATCTACCCTTGAGACAAAATGGGTAGGGTCAAGTGTGTTGAAGGTTACCTATGGCCTTCTGGAAATGGTCCATGTTGACTCCTACACTAGCCTTACAGATAAGGCTTTTTATGTGTATGGGTCAATAGTTACAGTTCTTCATGTTAGCAGATTGATCTGCATATGCTGACATTTAATTATGAATAGTTTTATATATTTAGTTTGATTTGCACAAGCGTTTACACTTTTATCTGTATGCATTACTTAGAAGTGCACTGATAGCCTGGGAAGGTTTGTTAGGCCATTGCACAGATATACATGATGTGCAATACCTTCACATGGAATATTCTGTATTAATTCTGTAGGCATGTTTCAGGGATACTGTAGTTCAGTTCATAGCACATTTAGCATTTCAAAGATGCTTTGTAGCCACATGTGTCATTTGCCTGTTCTTTTGGGGATGTAGGAGCAAAGTTGCATTTCTGCTATGGCACAAACAAGGACATGTTACTATTGTTGCTACCCCATTTTGCATCCAGCCTACACAACTAAGTCAAATGAGTCTCTGCGGTCACATATTCCTGTCATTTTTGTACAAATCTCCCACCTTTTACTAACCCAATTTCTGTAGCTATATTCCAATAGGTTTTGGAATTTGCAGGGAAAATCAGCACAGAGTCTGCAGGGTTGTTTTATAGCTTGTTGAATAGCGCACCATGTCGGATTAGGTGATTAGCATGCAATACAGCTGCTTATGTTGCAATTAGCATGAAATGGTGTTTACCTTGTTTGTGCTGGGGTGCGTGCCTCTACATGGCACTTACTGAATCCAAAACTCATTGCTATAATGTTGGGTTTTTTGAATCCCCCTGAAAATATGTTGGCATCAGGTGTTTTACTTATTGGCACAAAATCTAAATACTAATCTGTTTTTAATGTAGATAAATGATGTTCTGAATCACAGTACTAATTTTCTGAACCCATCTAAACACCAGCATCCACTGCTGGTATTGGGTACTGGCACAGTATTCCTTGTACACCAGCATCCACTGCTGGTGTTGGGTACTGGCTTACAAAGGCCATCCCATTTTCCTGAATGCCGCTATGCACATACCTTGCACACTATTCCTTGTACACCAGTGTCCACTGCTGGTATTTGGTACTGGCTTACAAAGGCCATCCCATTTTCTGGAATGCCGCACAAGAGCTTCTTGGCATTCATGACATACAAGGCACTCCTGTGACTGGCTGCAGACTGTGCTGTGTCAATCATCCTTCCAGTATAATACAGATCTACACAATACAGAAGGGAACGGTAGCTCTACAAGGTATTTTAACCTTACTAGGGAATTAAATCAACCTCAGCAGTATGGTATAATGTACATTACTTAGCTTCATGTCACTGCTGTGCTTGTCTGCTGTGATGTCTGAGAGAGATGTATAAAAAATGTTACTCTCCCCAGACTAAATACTAAATACAATGGACTAAATGAATGTCATTACCTTGTTATAGTAATGTCAGGAAGAGCTCATCAACATCACTGGAATGGAGTGTTGCAAGTCTTCTACTAATAGATTTGCCTATATTGTAGGGGTCTCTCTCTTGGTAATAGGGTTTTTCCCTACAGTGCAGTACATTTGTTTTAACTCTAACAGTGCTGCAATGTTCTCAGGTCTGCCAGATGAGAGACATTTTATCAGGAGAGAGGGATTTCAGCACTGCCATGCATGGCACCATTGGATATTATGCACTGGGATTAAGGTAGGTTACTCAACTGGGAGCAGCATGTACTCCATTGCTTTTAATGTTACCAATGGTGGACATTCAGGGATGGGGGTTATTTGCATTCAGTATAGCAGATTTTGGTACCTCAAGCTTTGACGTACAAAGCCAGGTCCAAGGCACATATTATTTATGACCAGCCCCCATAGCCAGGGTTCCATCCCTGTACAAAATAGATACATAATTAAGTGGGCGTTTTCTTTGGTGTGGATGTTATATTTAACATAAGGTGATACTGGAAAATATTTTTATTTATTGAAATTTGTCCACTGGAAAAGTCCATCTGGATAATTGTATCCATTTTTGGCAGAGGTCCAGGGAGAAAAGCTTCACTAATAAAAGAACAGTAAATATATATACACAGATGAAAATTGACTTCATATTGCAATATGTTGCAAATACACTGATTAATATAAATATTAATACACATATGACATGTTGAATAATACAAATATACCATCATTAAAATATGATAACTACACTATCAAGTAACACTGAAAAGTATTGACATATAACTGTGAGAGTTTGTTACTCACTAATAAAGCAAATAATGGAAAATTCAAACTGTGCATAAGAAGGTGGAGAGGAAGAGAGCAGAGAGTAAGAACATTATTTGTTAGAGGTAACAAGTGGGGTAGATTTGGCAGCAGGAGAAATAATAAGTAAAAGCAAGATTAAGAGTAAGGGAAAAAAAGAGTAACCACATTTAAACGGAGAGATTCGATATGTAGGTATTAGAGGGGAAGGAGCTGCCATTTTAGCCTTGACAGCAGCATGTGCAAAGCCAGAAATCAGTGAGGAATTGTTTTAGTTGCAACTTAAATAAATAAATTAATGTTATGTATTGCTTTCATTGATGCAGGGATTGTATTTTAGAGTTTTGCTGCACAGTTTGACTACAGACTCTGACCACAGTTTTTGTAAGGCTTATAAATGTCAAGTAGATTTTTGTCAGAAGATCGAAGGTGACACTTTGGGAGGCAGTGGTGGGTGATTGTACTTATAGCTGGGCAAGAAGAGGGATTAAATATAGTTTTGTGTGATGAGAAGTTGGGCATAATTTTGTTGGTTAGTTAATTCTAGCCAGTTTAGAATTTTTAGTGCAGAACAGTGATGCATTTTGTGACTTTTAAGAACTGAAAATGTAACTACCTTGATTTAACACTGTTCTAGTTTAGATTTTAGGGTGGGCTAAAGGTTAGTCAAGATGGAAGAACCATACAATAGTGGGCTAGAATGACTATGGTGGATGCAGTAAGGAATGTTTTAGCTATGTAACATTCTTAGTTTTTGTGAATTTTTTTTAAATATTGCTCTGTATGTGGAGGTCATATTTGACATTGTAATCTATTATGCCCCCAAAATGTTTTTCAAAGGACTCTACTTCAGCTGTCGTATTGTTTAGGAATGTGATCGTTGTTATTTTTCTCATGAGTAAGTGATTTGAGGAAAAATAAAATGAGTTTGGTTTTCTTCTGATTAGGAATGAGCTAGTGATTGCAAAGCCAGTTTTAACAGTCATGTTGTATATTCTTTTTTAAATGTTCTAGATTGTTTGAGAGGCAGATAATGGCAGAATTGTCTGCATACTGTAGAAGGAGATGCTTGTTGTATAGAAGTATGAAGATTGTTTATAAAGATATTAAATAGAACAGGACCAAGGATAGAGCCTAGTGATACACCTGTAATGATGACTAGATAAGAAGAACAGGTAGAACTCCATTTGGATGCCTGGTAGTACTCTGAAAAAATAATTATTAAAGCTCTGAAGAGCAGGTTGTGAGATACCCATTGTGGACAGGTGTAGCAGGAGGTTTATGAGTTTATAGTTTCAAAAGCTTTTAATACGTTTAGGAATAAGGAACATGCTAACTTTCCTCTATCCTTGGCTTTATTTGTCTTATCCATAAAAGGAATGCAGTTGTCATGCTATGAGGAGGTCTAAAACTATGATGAATGTCAGTTAGTTATTGTTCTTTTAAGAGCTGCTGGAGTACTTCTTTGTAGACCATTTTTTCCAATATTTTAGACATGGAGATAAGATGGCAGTGGTACTGAAATTAGATATCTCAGTAGAAGTGTTACCTTTAATATATGACATTTTTTCTGTTTATAAAGATGGAGCTTGATATGCAATGTAGTTAGTAGTGATTTTGAGGAATTCTGCAGGAAGGTTATCTGCAGAGTGAACATGTTTAAATTTGGATAATATTTTTATGAACGAGATGGCAACTGCTCTTAGTTTGAGGGTGGGGGCATTAGTGTATAGGGGTATACATGAGTCAGGAAGGAATTCATTGGTGAGGGCAGCTATGCTGTCAGTGAAGTCCAAGTTGAACTTGGTGGCTGTTTCTAGGGGATAATTATTGGGACAAGAGTTAAAGACATTATTGGTTCCATGGTGTAAAATTTGTTTAATGGATGAGTAGAATTTTTTGAGACACCTGTAGGAGAGGGAGGATGGGCAGCAGGCCTCCTCTGAGCATCCCTTACAACCCTCCTGTGTGGCACCTCATCCACACTTTGGCTGCAGACAGAGTCAACAGGATTGAAGCCGCAGTAACCGCATTTCCCAGATCCATTGTCTCGCCCTCCACCTTTCCAGTATCTAAGGCTCACTGAAATGGGTAGGTGTAAGCCTACTGGCTGTGTCCTGTGGAATTTCAGGGGATGGCTGTATGTTAACATCAGTTTCAGATTCAACCCATGCACCCTTTCTAACAGTGCATCTCTATGGCCACCATACTTATCAGGGTCTGCTGATACCCTAACATCAGATGGTAGACGTCCCACTCTCAGGATTCACTGTGATAATAAGCAACGACTACACAGACAATTACCACATACACTACAATAGTCCAATACATGCTAACAAAATAACAGTGGCGCAACCATTAGATTGTACAGCAATACACAAAACAGTCCTGACAGGAGCATCACACACTAAAATATTTCTTTGAATTGCTCATCAGTATTGATTTAAAAATGTTTGGCTTACCATGTGCAGATGATGGCATGCTACACATGCTGCAATGTCCTGGAAGAAGTTAAGAAAAAGGCAAGGACAACAGCATGACAGTTAACGGTAACACAGGGGGAAATACATTGTTCTTTTTATATTTCCAATAACTATACTTTCAACAAGAATTTAGATGACAAGTCCAACCTAAGTTGATGTCTAATCAGTCAGAATGTGTTGTTAACTGTAGCAATCTTCATCCCCCCCCAAAAAAAAATTTAATGAAACAGAAGTAATGTATTGATTTAAATTTTTTTACTATACAACAGTATTCAAAAACAGAGATACAAAAAACTACCTGGAAGCTCCTCCTGCGACATGCTTGCTGTACCTGAAACAGTAACACCAATGTCAAGAACATGCTGTTCTGCACTTTCTTGCAAGCTGTCTGGAACACTGACAGTGGACTGGAGCTCTTCATTTGCTGTTAGTGGTGATTATGTATCAGGCACCCCCCCAGTACCCATCCGATCATGGGCCACTGCAGCTGCTCTATTTTGTACAGATGACATCATGTCAGTGGCCCTATGGTGCACCTGATCATATGTCCTGCTGTGCCTGCCTACTGCATTAACGTCTGCAACTATCAACTGCCACATTTGCATTCTATGTCACATACCTCCATGTTCTCTCTCAAGCAGGAAGGCACTATATCACTTAAAGGCTTCCACGATTTTCAAGGTCCTTTGAGTATTTTTTGGAGATTGAAATGCCTGGGTGCCATAGTCCTAGGTGTCCTAAAATACGATGGAAGGAAAATACACATACATATCACATAACTACAAAATAACTATTCCCAGATAAAACAGAAAAGGTAGCAGTTCAGTATTACCCATTGGAGAAATGTAAAACAGTCTAGGGATTTGAAATATGAACAAGTTGGATGCAAAAAAAAAGAAGATTAATAATAGCATATGTATCCTTGTTTGTGTCATAACAGAAATGCAGTTTTGCAACTTCAGTTGCAAAAGGACAGGCAAATGGCACATTTTGCTAACAAATCATCTTTGAAATGCTAAAAGTGCTATCAAATGAATTGTACTTGAAACATGTCTACAGATTTAACACAGTACATTCCATTTTAAGGTTTTGCATGTCATGTATATGTGTAAAATGCCCTGACAAAAACTCATTAGACTTACTGAATCCCAAATACTTAGCTCTGTGTAGTAGATGTAAACATAGTGTAGGCACTCCCTCAGTGTTTGCTTTTAATGGATTGCAACTGTGAATGACTACTGTCAGGAGAAGGAAAACACAACACCAATGAAGACTGCCCTACATCCAGTGATCATGTCAGGTTAGACTAAAAGTGTTAGATGTAATTTTGTCAAGGTTGGAAATGCAAGTAAGCAGCACACAATTCACAGGTTCTGTTCATTAGCATCCGACTGCATATCATATTTTTGCCATTTAATATCCTCACACATTTTAAAGACAATGATATAGAATGGCTTATAGACTGCATGTTTCAGATTACTGGTCAGATAAGAGAAGAATGAGCAACAAACACAGAGAGGTAAGACAGATCTGCATATTTGCAAACAACACTCATAACTGGTTCTTTGGTCACTCAGTGCATTACATCCAAAATTAATAAATGTACAAATAACTGTTGTATGTTTTCTTATTACTGCAGATGATGTTGCAGTTGGTTGTATGCAGACTGATTTCAATTCCTTGCTTTAAATGTGTTTGTATGGCAAAGAGGAATAAGGCATCCTTACTGTATTCTGAAGGTATATTGGAGTGTGAGTTCAAATCCAGAGCTATGTAGAAATATTTCATGTGTACTAGCATTTTGTAGTGTGTATGTCATAGATTGCTTTTCCTTGTTTCAACTGCTTTTAGTACAGTCACGGGAAATGGAGGAAAATGGATGTGAGGTTTAGCTGTGCTCATCTCATTTGCTCGAAGTGTGACAGTGTGCAAATTGGACTACTGGCACACCTAGGGAAAAAGACACATCTGCAGAACACCTGCAAACAGGGAGTCCGTAAAAGTCAAAGGTCAAAAATAATACAGTGTTGCACCTTTTGTTTTCCATCGCTCAACTTTGTTTAGCGGCATTGTGTGGCATTGCCTGGTGGCTAGCAAGGGTCCCCAAGACCTGCAGACAGGATTCAGGCAGCTAATAATTGAAACCAGATAAATTCAAATAATCCTGTTGAGCACTGTGCAAACATGCTAACTGACACAGTGTGGCAGTTAACACCAAGACATTAAGAAGGATTAGGAAATTAGGGAATGTCATGTGGCAGCAGGTGTAAGTGTAGGGCTGAAGTACAGATGCTCCTGGGTTCTAGTACTGGGTGTGCCACCTATGTTTACTGCTGTGACAGTGCAGATTGTAGAAGTGAACTAAAAAAATAGACAAGTGTTATTTCAACATTCTTGTGGCAACAGATGTAAGTGTAGGACTGCTGTTCACACTGTCCTGGGATCTAATACAGGATATTCCATACACTTTTACCATTCTTCCACTTCCCATTATATTCACACTCTTATAACACTTTAGATAGTGAAGCTGATATGAATTATATGTATGAGGGATGCAACACCATTATTGTGTTGTCAGATGTATGACTGAGGGTATACTGTTTACCATATTTCTGTAATAATAATTCTGCTATCTGATCTTGCATGGCCTTCACAATTACATAAGAGACATACACAATTGAATCTCTACCCAATAACCTTGTCAGTTCACACACATACATGTGTAATGGCTCAAACTGTCACCTGTATTTATGTGTAAATCCAGACTATGATTGAGCAGCAATTCTTCTGTGGCAAAGATGAAAAACAATGCTGTGGAAAAAAATGTTTGTCCCTTATGCCTAGGTCTGAATCCCTCAATATAAAAATCAGTTTTTATCAGTGTATAAATACAAAAACAAATGTGTCAAGTTATTACATTTACGCCCCCAGTGCATATCTGCAAACTTTACTCGTCTAACAGCTTCCTTCCAATTTCCAGTATATATTTCCAGGCTGCATCAGTAGACACCGCCCCAAAGTACGGCGAAGTGTCAGATTAACCGATCACATAAATCACCAGAAAATGAGGTACCACAAGGAGCTCCATACAAAAGGACTTTAATCTTCACAGAAATCCACAAAAAAATGCTAAAAATCCACAGTGTTGCTCAGGTTTTGTGCTTTCTGATGAAGGCCTTTCTGAAGGTCAAAAGTGCTTAACCTGAGCACTGTGGAATTTTAGCATTTTTTGTGGATTTCTGTGAAGATTAAAGTCCTTTTGTATGGCGCTCCTTGTGGTACCTCATTTTTGGTGATTTATGTGATTGTTTTACCTTGTTTCACCTAGAGAGTGATATATAGTTTGTTTTATTTTTGTCATATTAACCTTCCAATTTCAATTATTTAATTCCTCCCTACTTGGCATTGCTGTGCTCTGCTTAACATCAGGCAAACACAGTTGGCATCATTGCTCATGTTTGCACCCTACCAGTAAACATGATAACTGGAACTGGTGGGAATGCATCAGTTTTCATTGCACTAGTTTAGCTGGTAGACATGACTGGAATTAGAGAGAAAGGTGCCAAGTTTATAGCACAGAGGTGGGCTGTCCAGGAGTCCAGGATATTTACTGGAGTCTGGTAAAGTGCCATAGCCAAAGGCTTCTGCAGGGGGACTATTTTGGCTCACAGGAAAAAGTCTAACACATGGAATAGTGTGGCTCAGGCTGCATCCAGTGTCACTGGCATTCCACACACTGGAGTGCAGTGTAGGCATCATTTTAATAACATACATAGGTGAGAAAAGGATACCCTCAACCATTGGTTGAATGACTGCAGACATCCCACAGCTGTGTAAGTATGACAATAAGAGAGTATTTATAAGACTCAGAAAGCTTAATATAGGCAATGCTGGTATGCATAATGCTATTCTGTTCTTTCCCCAGTTGCCACCAAATGTGAATTCAATAGGCAGGCTCATGTTGCATGAATGTGGAGACTGAGGGAAGCAAGTGTTATGTATGCAGCAGCAGAGAAGTGTTACTGTATGCTTAAAAGTTAAAAGATAGCTTTTTTGGTCTTTTGTACAGTTGTATCAGTATGAGCATGCATATCTCAACTCTTAAAGCAAGTGTGCATACATTACTCTGTATCACAAACCAATTGTAGGAGTCAGATATTAGACTGTACTTAGAGGTTGTGGGTTCAGTTATGACAATTCACAACTATACAATACTGCTATTTCTTTAATAATATTTACATTAAATTAAAAACTCTCTATCAGTGGCACAAATGCCCTGTTGTAAACTGTAATCATAGTTGGAACACACATATGCGCAAATATATGCACATCTCAGTGATTACTTCCAGCAATCTGTAGTATAATATGTATCTGTTGGAATGTATACTCAAATGTGATATTTCAGATAAAGGAGTTGTATAATTGTGTTAGTGCATTGTATGTCACATATGATGGCACTAATTTTGTCTTTTTTTTCTCTCACCCAACCCTTATCTCTCTTTTTTATTTTCTATTATGTGTCATCAAAATGTATCCATGTCATCCATGTGTATCACATCACTAAATGCTACACAGCACAGCGAGGTAGGCCAGTCCCACTGGATCAGCTTTCCCCTGGTCCTCCGGCTCCAGCACTGATGCCCAGCATGTCTGGGAGCCAACCTGGCAGCACTGCCTCTGCTGCCCCTGCACTACCTCTGCACTCAAGTAGTATTGTCCCAGGAGCTGGTGCAGTGGTACCCTCCAGAAGCATTGGTGGAAGATGTGATTTCATCACCCTCCAGGAGATGCCAGATTTTGTGCATATGGTCATGCACCGCACCATTGATGTACACCTATGCTGGATGGAGAGGCTGCTCTCCCTCATGGGTCCATTGGAGGAGAAGATGTCAAGCACTCAAGCCTCCAGCAAAGTAATGGGGTAAGGATGACAGTCTATTGGGTGTGGACTTGATACTCACCATCTCCAAGTTTGACAGGCACAAGCCTGTGTTGTCCCCTGCGTCACCCAAATCATGATGTCCCCCGACCTTTTGTGTACTTCACTGTCCCTGACTCTTGTCTTGTTTGTTTTGATTTGCTTCCTTGCCTACCAAACTTATCTGTCCCAGAAATACCTACATCCCTTAATCCTAAAAAAAAATAAAAAATAAAAAAAATAGGCATCTGTCCCACAATACACACACACACAAAAAAAATGACCCATACATAGCTCTTCAATTCTCACATGTGTCTTCTTGACACACTTGATTCGGTCCAATTGGCTATACAACATGATTACGTTGTTGTCACCCCTCTCTCTGGAGGTGATAGTCCAAATTCAGCTAACATTCTGAACATATGATTAGTTTTTACTGTTGAAGAAATGGATAGCTATGTTTTTTCCTACCTCCCTACTGCACATTCCTGTACTGCTTTCCCTTTGTTCTTCCTGATGCTTGCTCTGCATTTCACCACTTCCTTATCTATCCCATTTCAACATCTATAATCTGGTCAAAAAATAGAATTACACACAACACATACAAGTAGTAGAAAAAGCAATAGATCCCTTCACTTTTTGGCCTCTGTTTGCACGGCCTTTGGCATCACACAGCAATGCCAGTTGATGGTAAGTGGCAGTACAATGCCATGGTTACCCCCAAGCAATGTCACAGCACTATGCCAACATGTAGCAATACATGTACTATAAACAATTAATGTCATTCCATTATCACTGTTTATTTAAGTCTTAGATACACCTGGATTTGAACCCAGTATCATCTGTGCTTAAAAAGAAGTGTGTCAATGCATTTACACTTGCCTCTATGGAGTCAATTAAGCAGTAGGTGTGTTTCATAGACTCAATGCTAACTCTCAGACTTTCAGGAATGCAGCTTGCATTTGTGCACTTCTTAACTATGCACACAAAGGAAAGTAATGGAAGTGTGTGTCATGCATGTGCAAAAACTTTGCCAACCATCCTGCAAACCCACTGATCGCCACGCTATGGAAAACTACATGTGGAAACATAACAAACTGAAGGTCCTATTTAACAATATGCCACATATTTACAATACAGCCATGTGTTGTCTCCCCCTCAAGCACCGCAACTCTCGTGTTTTGGTACCTTTTTCACACATATATCAGCTACACTACATAAATGATTATGCACAATGCACATCAATCTGATAACATGCAGAACTAGAACTATTGACCCATACACACACACACACACACACACACACACACACACACACACACACACACACACACACACACACACACACACACACAACCACACTGATCCATGTCTATCAATTTTAACAACACATTTGCCATTTTTTTAGCTAGTATTGACTTTGTTTAAAATGGAAATGTTTTTTTCTGAAGCTGGGTCTGATGGATCTTTACCATCTTTCGGTATTACAGGCACCTCATCTTTCTTCTAAGATGTTGATGCTTCACATCCTTTTAAATTACTGTTGGATAGAATCTTCCAGACCTTAATCACTTTCTTCCCTGCTGACTCCCAGACTTCTACATGAATATCATTGGTTTCTGGAGTCATTCGTGAAGATTTATTATGCATCACCATTTTATCACCATGTATCTCATATGCTAGTTGAGCCTCATCTACCTCTAACCATGACATAATCAAGTCTTCCATAAGTATTTCCATGTGTGCTCCTTTTAGATTTCCAGATTTCTCTGCTTTATACAAATTTTCATAAAATTACCAAAATCTCTAAAATCTTTACAGATCTCTGGGTATTTTTCTTGTTATAGGCTGCCAAAATTTGGCAACAACTTTCTGCAGCCTAAGTTGTGCTAAAAGCTTTTATAAAAAGCTTTTATACTCTGGAGTTATTAGAAAGTAGTTGCTATCCAGATACTACCTCATTGTTCTCTTTAGCAGTGAATTTGTGCCTGTTCTTATGCAAGATTTCACTTACTCTGCATTACTTCATCCTTTGTCATCCCCCCTAAGTAATTCCTATTGCTACTTAACCATATTTCTTTATCTTTGTTGAACTTTCTTGGGTGGCGTAAGCCAGGGAACCTTGTTGGCTAGGCTTGCGTGTAGGCCCTTGGGCCGATAGCCTAGTACCTTACTATGAACCTATGAACCTATAAGTCTAAACAGACTTATCTGCGAGACTATGGGAGGAATCATCATGCACCTTAGCCACAGAGATTTTGGTGACCTTAAACACACTTGACCTGACCCAATTTGGTTTTGTCAAGGAAAAATCTTGCTTATTAAACCTAGTGGACTTCTTTGATAATGACCTGGATGACAGATAACAGGATATGCCACCTATGTTGACTTATCGAAGGCCTTTGGCACTATCCCCCATTCAGGTATAGTAGAAAAACTCTCCCATCTGGGGATCAACCCATACATTACTTGATGGATAGCCAAATGGCGCACTGGCAGAATGGACACACTCAAAGTAGGGGACTGCACATCCATCACTAGACAACTTGCCAGTGGGATATCACAAGGATCTGTGCTGGGCCCTCAACTGTCTGGAAACTATTTATCTGAAGTCCAGGCAAAGTTAGATGGCCTGTGCCTTACCATGTTTGCAGATGACTGTCAACTCAGCACACTTGTATAGACTCACCCAATGATATTGACATATTAGAGAAAGGGTTGACACAGACAATTGACTGGTGCAAAACTCAGAATAAACCTTAAAGCAAAAAAATGCCTAATTGTCCCCTTTTGGCAGTGAAATACCCATGTTAATTATTATATACATAGTACCCCTGTCCGCTCAAACACAGTGTTGAGACTTGTGAACACAAGCTGATAGCAACCTACACTTCAATCACCTATGTATCCATAGTGGAGAGACACACATTCTATATTGTGCACCTCATAAATAAGGGCATCGCATCCAAGGCCAGGGAGGTCATAGCTCTGCTGTACTCTACCCTTATCAGACCACTAATTGAGTACAGTGCTCTTCTGTCTGTACCTCACCAGGTACCTGCAGCAACTGGAGAAAACACAGAGTTTTGTGATGGGAAGAATCCAGGGCCTCCAAAACATGACATACATGGAAAGACTGAAAGATCTGTCACAATAATCGGTATCATGTAGGCTGCTGAGAATGACCTATGCCTGGCCTACAGAGCAGTCTCAGTCCCTGCCCTACTGGAAATGCTGGACATCAGCAAATCAAATGGGATAAGAATAACTTGCTCCAGGTATTGCAACCTATCCTGTAACATTAACAGAACATGCTGGGGAGACAGATATACCTCCCATTGATTGCAACTCCTAAAATAGGCTCCCACTGCATGTGAAGCAGTGCTCCTCAATGACCCTATTCAAGTGTTAACTTGATAGGTGATTGTAAATTCAACCCTGGAGTGGCACCTATATCCCTCATGGATAGGTGCAGTCGGTGGTGATCACAAAATCACTGTAACAATGACCATCTAGCTATGCGTAATAATGAAACTTGAATTTTTACATGGCTAGACTTGTAAATGCCCTAGGGCCATTAGCCTAGTAACCTCCTATGAAGCTGTGAACCTCTGCAGGCCTCCCAAAAATCTTCTCTCCAACATACCCTGCTGATCTCATCCACTGTAAGTTGTCCTGCAGCCTTGTAAAATTCAGACTTGTGCCACTTCTGTAAAGTACTGAGTTCTGTAGTATGTGTGTGTGTGTGTGTGTGTGTGTGTGTGTGTGTGCACACATTTGCTTGACATTATAAAAAGCCTTTTACACTAACATGTGGGAGACTATTATTGCCATATTCCCTTCGGACCCTGCTGATGTCATCAGCTATAAAGTGTTATCTTAGACACTCCAAGTCTGACTTGACTTCTGGCTCTTGCCTTAAATACAGAGTTCTGTAGTCTGTGTGTTTAGATAGGTAGGGGTTCTATTCTCACTGCAGTCAACTGGCGTGTGTGTGTGTGTGTGTGTGTGTGTGTGTGTGTGTGTGTGTGTGTGTGTGTGCGTGTGTGCATGCGCAGACTTGCTTGACATTACAGAGAGCCTTTTAGACCAGCATGTGGGACACTGTTCTTACCATATTCTCCTCACCAGACATTGCTGATGTCATCAGCTATATCTGATTTGTAGATGTGCACTATTCTCACTAGGGCAGGGTCAGAGACTGGCCTGGAGGCCAGGCAGATGTCACCTCATCCTATACAATACAGATTATAGTGACATGGATTTCAGTCTATCCACATACATCATGGCATGGTTTGTAGGCACTGTGTTTTCTTGGTGAGTAAGCCCTGTGGTCTCTCCAGCTGCTGCATGTGTCTGGTGAGGTACATGCAAAAGAGAGCACTATTCTCTATATTAGTGTTCTGATGAGGTTCTAGTGCAGTTCTGTAATTTACTCCTCAGCTCCGAATATGATGCTGTCACTTATGATGTGCACAACATAGACTTTTAATACCAGTGTGGACTTGGTGGCCAAAGTTCATATTGTTTTGTACATGTATTCCCAGTGCTTGCATCACTGGATTTCAGCATAGCAGGATTGCTGTCAGTGCTGTAATTAGTAGGGAATTCCACTTTGCAGAAAGCCAAAATAGTCACATTTTTGCATTTATTTGTAGAATGTGTGGCTTTGCCATCAGTCATTTGTCTTTGTTAGCCCCTCCTGTAATATGCTATCATCATAGGTGGACTCGATTGCACCCAGTATGCAAGAATCAGCAGAAGTGGCAAGCCAAAGACCATATACTGTAACTTGAACTGTCAAGAAATACATGCCAAACAGTAAAGGGCCAAGCACAGTTCCCTGGGTTTGAAAAATAATGACAGCTCTACTGGTTCAGGTTGATTAATCAACTTTCACAGTATGTGATCCATCAGTGAGTCAATTAGTTATCCATCTAGACACATGAGGTTTAATCCCCACATGGGAAAGTTTTTCAAAGATACCTGCATGGTGGATTGTGTTCAAACCATAGGCCAGTTGAGTCTAGCCAGTATGCACTGTCTTACCTTCATCAAGGCCTATCACACAGAATCAATGGTCTATCATGTGACTCATCAATTACATCTTCCTGACACAGTTGAATATACACGTCAACACATCCCCCATACAGGCTATGTTTTTGTAGAAATGTGTACACCAACATGCATAAGTCTGATTTGGGGGGACAGAACCAATGCATGTATGTAAAGACACATCTTGACTCTCCTCGTGTTTGAGATAAACCAACATGTCATCATGGACCTTTTCTAAATGAAATCTATTGATATCCTGGCTGGGCTGTGTGCAACAGACTTGTGTGAGTTGTTAATGCTACATCACATCTGTTACATCTGTTAGAAGTCCTCAAAGAGGTCATTGAGGGCATGCAAGATAACAACACTGTTATACTTTTGAACTTGACAAACCCAAGGCATTTGACACAAATCCACACTGAGGTATTCTCTCAGCACTGTCAGGTGTGGCAATATATACACTTATATGACCAAGTGGTTAGGCCACAGTATCACATATGTGTGATCTAAATATGTTGACGTGTGAAGTGACCTATATCGCAGGTCCAGTGATCAGGTCAGTACATCAGGGATGTCTCCTAGGCCCTTTCCTGTCAATTATATAAGTGACTGACATCACAGATGATATACACATCCTGTGTCCAGACATCTGTCTGAAGGACTACAGATTGTGGGCAGTCATAACAGTTGTACAAGCATGTTTGTGCAGAATCATCTCCGATTACTATAAACCACATATGTTATGTAAGAGACATGGGATTACTGGTGGTAGTATTCTGATATTGTCCATGATTGTGCATGGTACTTGTAATGTTTTCCATGAGCCTTTAGCTGTGCCTACCTTGCTGGAGACCTCTGCTGAGATTATACTCATATTTGGGCAAATCAGTTTGCACAGCTACACAAAATGTACCCTACCCCAATTTTATGTAACATCCCTGATAGATGTCTTCTGTATTGTTCACGTAAGGATGATTATCTCACACAGGCATCTTCATCATTGCTATGTCAGCTTGTGTGACAGTCACGTGATACATATTTTCATTGTGCAGTCCCTACTGTACCATACTGATATGTGACTGGTGCTGCTGCTACAACTGTCTTCCACTGACATGCCCTCTTCTGCTGGACATTAGGCTGTTTCACTTGTCCTCTTTCCCTGTGTTCCTTCCGACAGTTCATCTGTGTGTCTCTATTAAATACACACACTTCCCCCGAGTGTTTATTTTACATGACAGTCCATGTACCCTTGCAGATCATTTACACAACTTCAGTACAGATGTCAAAAATGGGATTTGACAGTACTCTGCACTGTATACACTGTCCTGCACTGTGTTTGGACCATATACTTAACTATCACACCTGTCAACTATCCAGATTTTCACAGAATGTCCAGTTTTGCCTTTTATATCTTTTAGTGTGTTCACTATCAATGTTGTAGTTTTCTACCATATCACTGGGATGATCTCAGGACTCATGTGACTCAATATTTACATACATTTGAGTTTCAGACTTCAAATCTATCATGAAATGTATCTTTATATAATGCCCTTGTTATTCTAGCAGATTTCTAATGAGAAAATATGCCACATCTGTCCCTATTTCTTGGTCATTTTCCCCCCATTATGTTGGCATTTGTCCAGAAGTCGTCTTGCACTAAGAGTTTGAGAGCTATGAAAACTATTATTTAAGTCCTGGTGATCATTGTGACATACCATGCAAATGGCAGACCTTCAATGCTCTGACTTAAACAGGATTGCTATGCATTTTTACTTACATGTTTCCTGGCCAGCAACACTGTTGCCAGCCACAAAACCTTGCTTATTAATGTTTAAATGCAGTGAGTGGCATGAATATGCAATAAGCGCTGCAGCTCAGCGTGGATCACCATGCACAGATGTAAACTCTGTGTAGGCTTCCCATTAAATCTACAAGGAGTTTACTAAATCCTGCATAAATCTTTTTTTTTCTAATTGCTTACAATTTTTGTTTTTAATTTCAGCCTTAAAAATTGCTAGATGTGATGATAATAATAAAGTACTACATTTTTAACTTTGTACCTGAAAATATCACTTCAAATTCAACTTATGGAAATGTGTGCTAAAGTGAATAATAGTATTCACAATTCTACATCTCTATGAGGGAACAAAAGTCAAAACACATTGCATAAACAGTTCTGCTTTGAAAAAAAAAAACATCTGGAAGAGATATTTATATTTTAAAATAATTGAAAATTTCTAGTTCCCCCACTTGCATCTTCTGTTTTTTTGTGAAAGCTTGGGCATTAATTATCAATATCCTTCTGTTGACAGATTTGCTACTTCCTCTGCCCATGTCCTGTTACCATTTGTTGGCTGTGATCTCTGATAAGTCTCAACTTTCTTATCAGACCTCTCCTTGTTCTAACAACTTAGCTTGGCCTTTGACTTTGATGTGGACATTAGACCTAAATCAGCATTTTTCAGCATGGAAACCTCCATGGCAGTTGCATAGTTCCTGCCTACAGATTCACTTCCAGGGACCTTCTAAAAACAATCAGCTCTGACAGTGTGCTCAAATTATTCTATTGAAGCAGGAGTGTATTGATAGTAATATCTATTGTCAAGCTTCACTCTGTCTACATTCTTTTGACCTGCCAACACATTTGCCATAAATATTATAATTCTTATAATCATTTAGATTGCTTACAAACAATTTAATTTTCTATTTCTTAAGAACTGTCTCTTCTGTTTGTGTGAAGACTGGTAGAGATGGCTGAAGACTGCCAGCCTAGCCAAATAGAATTTGATACATAATTATGGCATTTGTAAATATAAATGTAAAATACAGGCTTGTTTCTTAAATGAAAGGAAATACTAAAATGTTGAACTTCAAGATTGTAGAAACATTGTCATCTGCTGCAAGGAAAAATAAGCCAAGCATTTCAAATGTTCTTTGAACTTAAAATTATGTTTTGTATGTTCTTTGATCTTCAGAGCTCGGAGCCATTTGGTCTAGGCTATCACATTCTTTCTATTGTTTTAACTTGATAAATAATTACTAGAGTGTACATGTGAAATGTCTTTAATTGTTGTAGTTTCCTGAGCAGGTGTTAGGTTGTTAAATAATGTAGCCTGCTGGCCTGAGAACTCCAGACTAAGTGTCAAAATGATGTAATGTGTATACTGGGAAAACCTAAGTATCAAAATGATGTAATCTGGGAGGGCCCAGCAGAAATGTGTAGTGATTTTAAAAACTATTGCCCACAGAGAGACTGTAAGCAGTTTGATCTTGGACTATTCAACTCAGCACTGCCTTAGAAGTATGTTTTCTTGTAAAAATAGCTAGGACTATAAAGATTACACTAAGTGGTTTTCTGTTATGTCAGAACTGTACTATGGAATTATTTTAAGTTTCTGTGTGATCTCTGAACTCTTGAATAGCACTGTGGTGTGGTAGTATTGTCTTGTGTTTTAATTAATTATTATTAAATATTTTAAAAACCTTTTAACTGTGGCTGGTTTGTGTAGAGATAAGTTAAGCTCTAGAGTACATTGCATATTTATAGAGTATATTGTACAAGGCCACTCTAAAAATCCTTGACTGATTAGTCACACTTACCAATTGGATAATAATATTACACAGTAATAATTGGGCACCCTTTTAAGGGCCTTTGGGTATCTGATAATTATTAGCTGGTGGTGGCAGAAATTACTGCCATATAGTCTGGGTAAGGGATGCAGCTGGAAAATCTGTGTCCGCCTTTCCCAGGAGTGTCTGTGAAGTTGTATAAATACTTATCTCTAAGTGTGTGCGGGTCAGCTACTTGGGCAGCGACATGAAGCACTGGTTGGACAGAGAAGGTAGTGGAGGTTAGCTTGCCAGCTAGGCTGAGATCTGGACCCTATAGCGGTGCCAGTGGGGAGTCTTATTGGGGACTTGGAAACCAGGGGAGCAACCAGTCCCAGACTGACTGTGATCTATGTGTGCACTTAAGGGAAATTGTACTTTACTGTGTGTATTTGTTATCCTTTCCTCTTATATGAGACTCCCTCTCTCGTGTTAGTGGTGAGGATTGAGGCTCCTTGATTGCTAGGCCAGGATGTGGGCATCATAGATTGCACTTCAGTTTTAATCAAGTTGATGCTCAGTAACATCAGACCTTCAGCTCAAGTCTAAATGAAGTTTATTAAATGAAAAAATAATGTTTTAATTTGAAACACATAATTCAGCCTTGTGGTGCTCATTTAACTGTTCTACACCCCATGTGCAAACATGGGAAAAGGTGTTGAGGATGGATGGATGGATATGGTTTTCTAATCTTATAGTTTAAGTATTTGTTATTTGACATTTTCTTTGTAACTTGGACATGTAGATACAAGTCATAGGTAACTCCCTGGTCACCCAATCTGCAATGCACTTGAAAAAAAAGGACAGAGAGAGAGAGAGAGAGAATATTGCATCCTATATGTTTCACTTTTAGCATCTGCTACTCTAACATTTTTTTTCAAAATGTGTTACTGGTGGGACCTTATAAGGTATTATGCCCTCCAGATAATTAGATGTCACAAATGGGTTGTTAGATAAGACTACACAAGTCATTAAGGAAGATTTCATTAAAAAGTAAGAAAAATCCCCATCCAAACAATCATTTAGCAGTAATACATAACTGTGTATGTATGCCACAGTATTTGACCATAGCCGGTGTGGTTGATTATGAAGGTAAACTCTGAGTGAATAAACAAAGCCATTTATGGTTAAGTCCTCTGATACACAAACATGCAGAAGCAGATTGCTGCTATAAGGAGATTATGGACAGATGGATTAATTATTTAAGAAAGAAAATGTATTACCTTTATTAAATCAGCTTATTATATTTTAGCATTTTAGGGTTCTTTGACCTTACTGCACACATGTATGGCACCTACATCTGCTAGTCTGCTCAGAATATCAGTGCAGTGCAAGAGAGGCAACTGAGAATAAAGTAACCTCTATCACTTTCTCATTGGCATTTTTTTAAATACTACTGGCATATATTAGCTCCTACTATCAGTAATTCTTTACAAAGCCAGAAATAATAGAGGGAAAAGGATAGAGTACAAATAACGTTTGAATGTTACTGTAAATCACTTGAAAAGTTAATAGAACATCAGAGTTTGGCAACAGCATCCATTTTGTAAACAATAAAAGGTATACAATTCTAATTTATGGCATTATTAACAAAAATAAATCTTCAGCAGATCTTTAGTGATTTACTAGAAAATCAAAAATTTTATGAGGGAAAATATATATATTTTTATTTTTAAACACTTTTATTGAATTATTACTTGTGACATAGACACACTTACTTTTATACAAGTCATCAAACTGTAGTAACAAGTTAAAATAAACAAACCCTATGTTTCACATAGATCTCTATCATATAACCTACACAACATTTCATAAATTATTCACTTCCTTTCCCTTTTCTTTAAACAAGAAACATCTTTTTTATTAAAACATCACCTACGACTTAAGCAATCATATATTTATATAAATGAAAACAAACTACACCAACTCAATCCTAGTTGCAGGCATTTTACATCAAAAACCATACTGACAGACCCAGTTGCAAACATTATATATTACTTATAATCTACCCAATCATTTTCAGTCAGACATTATTTAACTCACTTAAGTCCTGCCTTCTTTAAATCTCATTCCTCCCCTGTACGTATTGTTCACACAATTTCCATTTTTCCTATATATTTTGCTCCTACCCTTTTCTAAAGATCTCCGTTCCAGTTGCTTTATCTCTGTTGCTATTTCCACTACTTTTAATATATTTGGTTTAGATTTTTGATTTCCATTTTCTAGTAATTGCTTTTTTGGCAGCCACCATAATTAGAGACAGCAAGACTTTACCATGTCTAGGCAATTTCAATTCTGTATCATAGCTCAGAAAAATCAGCTACCTCATCACACCAATCTGCTCACCCAGCAACTCTGCCAGCGCATCCCACAGGGAATTCTTAATGTCTGCCAACTCACTGCGCTCCCAGAAAATATGTTCCCAATTATTTCTTTCTTCCCCGTCAAATCTACAACATTTGCTGTCTACCCGAGGTAAAATTCTTTGGAGTCTACTTGGGATAAAAAAAAAAATGTCTAAACATTTCTAAGCAAAAAAATTTGTTGCATATTTGGGAGACATACATATATCCTTCAATTGTTTCTTTGTGAATTGCTTATCCAATCCTTTCCAACTTTCTCTGATTCTTATAGTTATTGGCAATATTTTATATGCTCTACTAATTATTCTTCCTTTTTTAATGGCAGTTAAACCTCTGAGCGTTTTTTTTTTTTTTACGACCCCCCCCCCTATTTCCTTCTCTTTGCTTATACTCTGATATCAATCTTTGAAAAGAAAGGCAGCCTCTAACCTGCAGTCCAAACAAATTCTTGGCCTCTTCCCATTCTGTCATCTTTCCCTTTTTTGTTATTTGCTCCCAATACCTTGGTTACTTTGACAGTTTTCTACAAAAAATTCCAGTTCCCTCTTGCCTATTGTCTGTATCCCTAATTGCAGTCATCCCTATAAGCAGAATCTCCTTTTTCTATTCCCATGCTGGCTTAAAATATAAAGATTTGAGAAAAATCAGGGATGTTTTGTAAAGCTTTGGACAGCTAAAAGGTATGACTATCGGTTGTACAATAAGTTATGTAGTCAGTAAACATATGTCCTAGCTGTACAGACTTTTGCAGAACATCCATGATATTCCTAATATTTTGCCCTGCCTTGTATAAAATAGTTTACTGCTGAACTAATGAAGGATATTCCAATGGATAGCCTGGAATCTCAAGAAGACGTTAGCAGGCAAAGTTCTTTCTAATGGGATGTGCTTGATTTACAATGGGTCCACAAATTGGGCTGTCCGATCATTGTGCCCATTTTTGAATACTAAACATCGTTTATTGTATAAATTTCCATTCAAGGGCCTATTCACATTCTGATTATTTTTAATAGTAGTCTCCTCTATTTTGCTGCATGAGGTGTAAGTACTGTTCATTTAAAGAACCAGAAAGATAGATAAATTTACAAGCATTACTTTGTGATTCAGAAAGTAACATCTAAGTCATAGAGTATGGCTTTGTATAGATGAAAGTGCCAAGTTGTGTTTTTTGGAATCTTTGTTGGTGCATTGGTGTTATATCTTAGGAAAAAATATTTCAAAATTTATAACATTGCAGTAAAACATTTTTCAGAGTTTCCTGTAGATGTACTTGAAATCAGAAATCGTTTTTTTTTTTGAATTAAAGAAAAGACCTTTGTTTACATATTGTATATTTTCTCTATCCATCAAAGCTCTGTGTAATCTATGAAAATGAAAGCTGTTGTTTTGATACAATACAGGAGTTTAAGCTTGAATTTACAGCCTTGAATGTCATTGTGCACTATTAAATGGTTATTTTTCTTTCCATTTCAAAAACTGCTCAGTCAAGAGACTTTTCGGATTATTAAGGGGAAGATTTTGATGGTCACCTTAAGTCATTGAATCTATATACTATACTGTTCAATGAATATGGTGAGCACAACATCCTGGAGATTTGTACAATGCCAGTGATGTCAGTGAAGAATATACCATTAAAATTATATTGTTTCATTCCATCAAAATGGCATGATAGCAGCGTGGCAGCGAGTGTTACCATCTCACATTGCTTTCTTTTCTAGTTCAGTTCCTGCCTTTTAAGACTTCTCTACACAGTCTTCAAGATTTGTCTGTGTCCAAATAGTTTTTGCTAAGTGCTCCAGTTTTACCCTGTATCCCAAAGTCATGTAAGAGAACCGGACAATCCTTCGAAAAATATTCCAAAATAAATTTCTTTTAGGGATATGGGGATGTATGCTCAGGAATGCGGGAATGCATTTGGGTGTGCATGTGTGAGTGTGTCTGTGTCATAAACGGACGTGTGTGCGCGCATGTATGGGTACATGTGTGTGTATGTGTTTGTCATATATGGACGCGTGTGTGTTTGCATATGTGTGTGCTTTTGTCATCAGCCATTGCCTTGCACAACATCAGTGCTCTCAGTGTTGACTTCTGTAAGCTGAAACTCACTTCAACCAATCAAAAAGTGATTGAAACTACACTGATCACAAAAGGAACATGAATGATCTCGTTCTGAAGTCAACTAAAAACAAATAGATTAAAAAAAATAAATGCCCCCCGAAAAAAACAAAATAAAAGTAACAACAGACATACTTTGTCTGACTTGTGCTCTTTTAAGGAAAAAAATTGAACTGTAATATTTAGATTTGGGGTTAGGAGCATAGACAAGATTAGGGTTAGAGTACATGAGTAATGATGGTTGGGTTTGTGCAGTTTTCAGTTTTATGGAATATGCAAAACACATGAAGATGTTCTTGTTGAACCATATTGAGTAGAAGCTAAGACACAACACTGTGTAGTTCAGCATTGTACTAGTCCTGCAAATACTTTTAAGGCTTGCATAACATCTCGTTCTGATAAACATCTTTCACTCCATGTGCTGCTCACAGGGACAGCATACTTATCTCATCCTTGAACCAAACTCAGCATAAGTTCCACTCCTCTATCCTTACATGACACAGAGGAGCCATTTGTTCTTATCACACATACACCCTATATTTCTTCCAAAACAAAGCCTAGCAACCACCATGGTATATATTTTTTTTACAACATCATTGACTACTGGTTTCTTCACAATTCTGTCTCCCTATGCTCATTAGCAATCCACACAAGTAATTATTTCTTCCTATATCATGTCAGTGTTAATTATAATCATGTAATATATTTTCCAATCATGCCATTAGAACCTCTGTTTTAATTTCAGTTTAAACCTCTAACTTTTATACATTCTTCTCCCACTATTTGTTAATGCATCATACTGCTATCTGCTATTACTTGTCTCTTAACCAGTCATTGAATGACTTTCTATTTGTCTGATGTCACGACACTTCCTAGCCAGCAAGCTTCCCAAAACTGATTGTTATTGCAATTATATTCTGCTTTAAAGAGCAGGACAATATGTAATCTCCCTTCATATACACAGTTACAAATATCTGTCCTTAAAAATTCTACCTTTTTTAGCAATACTAGGTTTCATTCGGTTTAATTTGTCAAAGTCTTTTGGGTTTCTAATACCATGATGAGAGTGGACCCCATTCATCAATCACAGTATGATTAAAGTTCATGAACATAGTACTGTTCAGTCTTTGATGTTTGAGAAATGTGCACTTTGCAGCAGCTGCAGTGTGCCCAGAATTGACTCCTCTTCTCTAATTTATATTGAGTTACATATACTGTAGCAGATCGAAAACTAGACATTTTTTTATTAGACCTGTTGCTCCTGTTACTATGGGAAACTGACAGGGTCCCTTTTTTCCACATTGCTCTCATTAATACCTGCCTTTTATGTCTTTTGTGTCTCTTTGCATGTAAGACACCACTGTAATCACTGCATGAAGCTATCTCTTTTGTCTTTTTTTCCTGAACTACTATATCTTTTTTTCTCACATCTATTTTTGAAATGTTGGTAATGCGTGATCCCATGTGATATAAACTTCATCATTCTCTACAATGCTTTGTGGTTCATGTTTCCAATGCTTCTCAGCTACTTCAATACTGTAATGTTTGCACATTCCCCAGTGCAGCAGTCTTGCCACATTATTGTGCCTTTCAGTATACATGCCCTCTGCCACGGCTGTATCATACCCAGTAACAAGATGTATAACTGCTTCTAGTTCTTTTTTACAGAACCTGCATTTGTCTGTTTCTCCATTGTGTTTAATGGACTTTGTAAACCAATGTGAATACAGTCCACTGTCCTGGGTCACCATTATTAACCTTTCATCTTTTGGTTCAAGTCAACTCTCTTTAACCGTTCCTGTGTGAAATCCTGATTGACACAAGGTTGTTTGAGGAGAGCCCTATAATTGCCACAATATCTTTGCCTTTTTCTTCATTTATTTCCTTTTCATCTGCTCCTTCTCCTTATATTCCTTCTTTTGTTTTTTTTGTTTTTTTGTTTGTTTTTTGGCAGATTCAGCTGCTGTCTGGTTTTTGTTTACTTCTGGTTTGATTTCCATTTCCTGCTTGATACTGAAATGCTTCCATTAAAGTAAGCAGATACATCATCCTAGACTTCCTGTCCTCATGTTTTCAACTTTCACTATGTTTAGCTCTGTGAGGTCAGCAGATATGTTTGCAGTCCCATGACTGCAGAACTATACATGTATTTAATTTTAAGGAGTCCCATACTTGTTTCAGAATGAAGAATATTACTTTGACAAGTTGCAGCAGTTTTCTTATTTTTCTGACCAACTGAGCCAATACATTTTTGGGCCAGTCAATCACCCCACAACTGTAAGTTAGAACAGAAAAAGCAAATTGGTGTATAGATTAGACTTAACTTTTAGATGTCAAGGCATTTTTCAGCATTAGTTTTAAAGTATTTCTTACCAAGTTTTAATTGCATTTCTTCATGTTTCATTGCCAGGCCATCATTTGCCAAGTTTTTCTGCTCTGTCTCCTGCACAAGTTCCTTCACATTGCATTCCTATCCCAAACTGATATTTTCTTGATCCTACAGCCTTTCTGCTTCAAATGTTGCTTTTACATAATTATTAGGACCAAATGACATTCTTACATCATCTGAAAAAGTTTTGACCACTTAGTTGTGCTTTCAATTCCTCATCTGATGAACCGAACAGTTTTAAATCATCCTCAAAAAGTAGATGAGAAGTCTTTAAACAAGATTATCTGGCAGCCAAATTATAACCACAGCCTCATCTATTAAGTAACAGCTCAATGGGTTAATGGCAAGATAAACAAGAACAGTGGTATCAACCTTTGCACTTTTATCCCTGGGATAACAATTTGCCCTTTGTCATGGCTTAATGCAAAGTGGTTGGCACTGTTTCATGCTCGCTGTAATGTAATTGATTAATGTAGGTATATGTTATACATTTATAAGCACTTCTTTATCCATGAATGTGGGATGCTGTCAAATGTTCTTTATGTAATCCATCCATACCATACTTCTATTATTCCCATTCTTATAATTCTCTATTATAGTTTTATTTAACAAAAAGTGATCCTTTGTTCCATATGACTTTCTTTTGTTGCCTTTTTTTCTATTGCCGCAATTGATTTTTTTTCTAAATGACTATAAAGTCTGTCTACATCAGTTGTAGTATAAAGTTTATAAATTGTCGGAAGTCAAGTTTTGGTCTATAGTTTTAGGATGGCTTGCAGGCTCACTGTTAAGGAGTAGGAGGAGTATCATTGTTCCTGTTCTTACTCTGACTGGTGTGCATTTGGCATCTGCATACAAGTAATTCTTTCTCGGGCTAAATATTTTTGTGTAAAAATGTTATTACCTTTAGCCTAAAGATAAGTAATTTGTCTAGACTTAAAGTTTTTCATTTAGGATCTTTCCTTCATTTCGTTTCAATTTCTCTGGTCATTTCTTCATCCCATTTCATATCCTATACATTAGAACTCCTTTCTTTTTCTTTGAATTTTTCTGCCCGTTGAGCATTTTTTATATTTCACAGAGCCTCCATAAATATTTCTCCAAAACATGTCCGTTTTATCATTTTTCGATGGTCTTTCTGCTCCTTTTGCTTTGTTTTGCAGTTCTTTATAAACTTTTTTCACTATCAATGAATTGCTTATTTTGTAATTTCCCTATATATTTAACTACATACCTTCTAAGTTTTTTATAATATTGTTATGATAGATCCTGGTCTGTTTTTATATTTTATGTTGATTTATCACATCTTTCTAAGTATTTTTGATGATCTGTTCCCTTGTCTATGTTCTTCTAATACTGGTACGTATTTGCTTAATTGTTTGTAGTTTTCTCTATTCCAAGATTCCATGGTGGTATATTATTTCTTCCCTTCTCTTCCTCTTTTTATTGCTCTATATTTTTGTGGTAAGGTTTTATCTGTTATTAATTTGGCTGAACATTAATATATCCTATTTATTTATGTTATATCACAATAATTTCTCTTAATAGTCCTAATTACTGTGTTCATCTGTTATACCAGACTTCTGCCATTTTGGGTCTTATTTACACTCTGCAATCTATTTCTTTCATTAATCTTAATATGTCTACCCTTCTCTATTAAATCAATCAGCTCCCTCCTTAGATTATTTTTTTCTAGACTGAGAGTGATTTATTTGCTGTCTATTTCCTGCAGGTTTTCTACAGAAAGTTCCAGAACATTTTCCTGTAGCATATCCTCTTTAAATGCACCCTGGTTCATCTGTTCCTTCATCTGGGAGTTCGCTGTCCCATCACCCTCAACATTGTCTGTGACAAAATGCCACTGTTTCCTGTTCCTTTTCTTGGTGTGCAATTTCAACTGAACTTCTGTGCAGGTATCCTGCAACAGAAGGCTCCAGAAAATCATCATATGGCAAGTCTTCAGATGCCTCCCAGTGTACCTGTTTCCCTTAATTTGGGGACTCGTTCTGTGATAGCAAAAAAGCACCCTGGTATATCTCCCTTTGAATTTTTATCCCTGGAATATTAATTTGCTCTTTGTCATTGCTTAGGTGCAAAGTGGTTTGCCACTGTTTCATGGTCACTGTAATGTAACTAATCAATGTAGGATGTACCTTAGGTTTCATTTGTCTGACATAAGTCACCTAATACTTTATGATTTAAAATAACTGAAAACAGACCCAGTATCTTTATTTACCATTACACTGTCTTATAGTTCTCCCCTGCTCCCACCCAATTATTTTTAATTGCATCTGAAGATTTCTGACTTGTGTCCATGACCTGTGCAGGCACATGCCACAAAACACCAGTGATTGTCCTTCTCACAATCTTCTGTCATTCCTGACAGTGCTACTTTCACTTTTCCCACTCTTTGTTCACAGCTTTCCATGGTATTTTTGCTGGTAATTTCTTTCACTTTTCTCACTGTTTGCTCAAGCTCTCCATGGTATTTTTGTTGGGATTTTCTTTCACTTTCTCACTCTTTAACAGCTCTCCATGGTATTTTTGTTGGGATTTGTTTTCACTTTTCCACTCTTTGTTCACAGCTTTCCGTGATATATTTGTTGGCATTTTCTTTCACTTTTCCCACTGTTTGTTCACAACTTTCCATGGTAATTTTGTGTCCTTTATCCTCACAGTTCTTATGGTTCCACACTGTCTACTTCATGTTGACATTTTCATTCCTTTCCTGCTCCTGATTTTATAATCAAATTGTTGCTAAACTAATGTAATGATACCTGTATTTAAAGAATGTCTATGAACTCCACATCACTGTTTTTACTTCTAACCTATGTTGCTCTCTGATATCTCTTTGCTGAAATGTAGACACTGTGTTATACTTCCCAGCATCCTTTGTAACAACACTTTGTACATCAACAATCATGCTCTTTCTTCTTCTAGTAAGTTTCACCTCCTAGAAGTGTGCCATTCTTATTCCTCCCCATACTTCTTAACCTCTTAGACCAAGAAATCTAAACAGAGCAATCAATAATGGGGGGACAAAGGCCCTAAAATTGGGACACTTTTTTAAATATCGCTGTTACAAACTTAGAAAATTGATGGAAGAACAGGTTTCTTATTAGCAGTATTTTTTTTTTGGAAGGGTATGCAGTCTAAAACTCAAATCCCTGTTGTTACTTTCTGACTACAATCCTTGGTGATTTGCCAGAAAATCATGATTTTATGAGAAATGGACCCCAAAATATGAGGCAAAAATCTGGACATTTTGTGAAAATCTGTACAATTGAGAGGTATGTTCCTCCACACAAATTCTTGAGCTGTTGGCTCCATCTCATACTTTTCCATTGTTTTTTTTTCCCTTACTTTTTCTTTGACCACAAGCATCACACACCAATTATAACCACAGTGTTGTGTCCACTGTGTTAGTCCATACGCTAATCATTAGCTGACCTTTCTACCTTACAGTCATATCCTATAATACCCTCAACCCTTGATCCTTCATAGACCTAAGCTGTCTCCCTCATCTATGCCATGACAGAAAGACACGAACTGTGGAATCTTATGTGCTCTGGAGCTTTAAGAAACATTGACAGCAGGGTTTTATTTGTTACTACAATGTGACTGATTTTTGCTTCTGTTTGATTAATGAATAGTAAAGGCAAACTTATAGAAAATAAACAACACGTCACATGACAAAAATGATGGATGTGACTTGACCAGTGACAGATTATAAGTGAAAAGAAGAAATAAAGTGCCTAACTAAATATTACTAGAAAGGCATGACGGAGAAAGAAATCGATCTGGTTCTAATAAAAAAAAGTTTCAAATAAGTTTCGTCTGAAGAAACAGAGGTACTATATTTGTAAGGTTTTCCTAGGTGACAAAGGAATTAGAAGCTTATGACAGACCAGCATTGTAATTTTGGGAGAATTTTTCAGAAGTAGAAATGCAAAATAGATTTCTCTGAGAAAATGGTGAAACTAGAAGCATGTTTTCCCAAGTCCAAGAAAAGACAGCACATTTGTATACCAGTCAAAGGGAAAGAAACACTTACATTGCATAAGGTGCACTATTCTGAGTGGGTCTCTTGTCATAGCCATTTTGTTTTGAGTTTGAGAAATAGATGCGAAGAACTTCATCTCAACAACAAAGCTCAATAGGTGAATTTCTCGACTTCCATTTCAGTAGCATTTAACAGCAACTCACAACAATACATGTCATACCTAGTCATATTTCTTTAATACTGCAGGGGGGATCTGTAGCTGCCCTTACATCATACTGTCACATTAAAAAAGATGCTGCAAATTGGCCCTTGGTGTGAATGTGTGCATGTGTGTGCCTTCTGTGGAAGGTTAGGCACCAGGCTGGCAACTCGACATGGTAAAACTTCACTGCCAATCATTTTGCGGACCATTGTTCCACTGTGGAGACCTCTAACTGGGAAAAGCTAAAAGGAGAAGGTTGATTAGAGGCAGAAGTGCACCTTTTTTAGATGGTATTTTTTATGGCAGCAGAGGTTTCTGATGCTGTACATGTTTTACTATCTGTAGGGCAGCATCGGGTATGTTAACACGTATACAAATTATTAATTTATGCTCCCCTTATCATGGGACTACCCTGTATTTAGCAGCATGAACTTTTTGTAGCTGTCAAGTCAATACATAACACCCTCTTTATAACAACTTTATTATAACCAGGATCTTGCAGATAATGATGCTTATGACAGAGTGTTCTAACAATATGATTAATACATAAGAGCCTCACTTTAGCATATTTGTTATAACTAGGATCATCAATATTTACCCTAACTTTGAAAAGGTTATTCTTTTTACTTAATTTTGAAGCATTTGTGCTATGTCCCTTATTTATTTATTTACATTTGTTTATTTACATTTTTTTACTGGGAAATTCCTACTGGATGTAGGTCCTTTTTCAACGGATGCCCGGGGAGAAAAGCTCCACATCATGTACATGATAGAGATACAAAGTTGCAGCAATAGTAAACAACATTACAGGTTGTTGGCTTTAATACAATAACAAGATATTGATTATCAACAGTATATACAGCAAATGTTGCAAGTTAAGATAGTTTCTTGTAATTTATAATATTAGTAACAAAGTTGTCAGACAAGATTTTAAAGGATGTAAAGACAACTAGTTAATTCTGACTGTGGTTAGTAGTGGCGGTAGTATAGTTGGGTTAAGAGTCTAGGTCGGGGGGAGGTAAGGGTGGAGGTAATAGTCTGGATTAGAACAAGGACAAACACTGTGCAAATTTAAGTGGAATTTGAGTGCTGCTGGAAGGTAGAGTAGTTATAGAGGGTGGAAGATTGTTCCAAAGTTTAGATGTGGTACATGAAAATATGGCTTCTCCTGCTGTGTTTTTTGGTTTGATAACAGTGAGTTGATTTTTGTTGCCTGATCTTAGGGGACTAGTGGAGTGATAGGGTTGGGGAAGGGTTTGAAGGGAAGTGATGGTTTTCACATCTGTGGAAAAAATCTATTGTTACCCCACTACACAAAGGTGGAAATTCCCATGACCTCTCTAACTATCGCCCTATCTCAATAGTTTCTCCATTATCAAAAATATTAGAAAAATGTGTACAGACTCAATTACTCAAATACCTTTTGGACAATGAACTTCTCTCTCCCACCCCACATGGCTTCTGTCCAGGTCATAGCACCATTACAGCCCTGCTCTCATTCACTGATATTGTGAACAAAGCCCTAGATGCTGGTCACCCTATTTCAGTAATCTTATTGGATCTATCAAAGGCTTTCGACACAGTATCCCATACTAAACTACTAAACCAATTATCAAAAGTAGGATGCTCCCCCAAATCTCTTAACTGGTTTTCCTCCTACCTCAACAAAAGGGAACAATCAGTAAGATGGCAAAAAGTACAATCTGATTATCAGACAAATTGTATAGGAGTCCCTCAAGGCTCCATTCTAGGGCCATTGTTCTTTAATATCTTCATCAATGACCTTCACAAAGCCTCACAGCTAGGTAACCTTATCCAATACGCTGACGATTCAACAATAATCTCCACCACCAACAATTTCTGTGACCTCCTCACACCTACTCAAAATGCTTTCACTTCGGTAAAAGCCTGGCTAAATAATTCTCAGCTACTGTTACCACCCCCAAAAAACAAAACTTCTCTTATTCTCTGCGAAACCACCAAATATAAATTTCAAAATTTTCTCTAAAGACAGGACTGAAATTGAAATAGTTAAAACAGCTAAACTACTAGGTGTGCTAATAAATGACAAAATTACCTTTGAGCCACATATTCTCAACAATGTAAAAAAGTGCACTTTAAATTAAGCAAACTCTGTAGGTACAAACTCTACCTTGATAAGCATACCAAAACAAAACTAGAAAGTACCGTACTCATCACATCCCTTCTACATGGATGTGCCATCTTTACTAACCTGCATTCATCCCTCAGTAATAAACTGCACTCCTGCTATTATAAAATAGCTAAATTTGCCTCAGGAAGGCATAGCCGATCACACCACTGTGAAGCAATTACAGAACTGAACGGGCTTGAGTTCTCCAGCTCTCTCTCCTATACCCAATTAACTCTAGCTCACAAACTATTTTTTAAATCCCATTACTGCCCAGCACTCCACTCAGTCCTACAAATCCTATACCCCTACACGGACACTTGGATCATCCGATAAACAGCTGTTAAATGTTACCAAACCTAACAAAAGAGCTAGACAGTGTTTGTACTCCCATAGCATTGGTAAACTTTGGAATTCTTTACCCTCCCACATAACTCAAATAGAATGTTCAAAAACCTTTAAATCAGCACTAAAAACATATTACCTAAAAAACCTCTCCTGCCCCTGCACAACAATCAGGCCATATTAAGCTGTTCCATCACAATTTAGTCCTATGTTTCCATTGACAAAAACCTTGTTTAATTACTACTGCCCTTTACTGCTTGATGGTTTGTGTAAAACATACCTTTGTTACCACAGCTAAACTCTCCTTTATAATCTAACAGAATCTGGTATATTGCAATGTCAAGACTTAATACTGTTATTTGTACTATAGTGTTTGTCCCTTATCTCTGCATATATCTGTAACTAAGATTTGGACTCAATGTAGGCCAAGACTTAAGCTCTGATGGACTTATTGTATACTATAATCTTGTTTTATATTTGCCATCTTTGCTTCCAAATATACTCAAACATTGTTCTTTTTGTAAATGTCTATTTTCTAGCTACTACTGTTGAGCTTTTCTCCCCGGGCCTTCACTGAAAATGCGTCAATGACCCAGTGGACTTTCCCAGTCAACAAATGTCAATAAATAAACAACCATGGCAAGCCATGTCACAAATCTAGTATTTCTGCTGTATGATTTCAATAAAGGAATGCGTTTGTCACATTCTGAACATGCCCTTGCACCATTTACTTACTGCACTTTGTTCTGGACACAGAATTTTGAATATACCTTGATTAGACTTGATGAAAACTGATAGCTGCACTACTTCAGTATCAAAGGCATTTCTGAGCACACACAGTCTTTTTATTAATATTATACATCATGTCTGAGTGTGTCAAACGTGTAATCTCATGTGCAGTGTTCCTTATTATATGATTCACTGAATTCTATATTTAACAAAGTCCACTCAGTGAAATACATGAAGGTGTCTTACATTTAACCATTTCAAGAAGACCCGTATTTACCATGTATATTTCTGTGTTCAACAGGTGATTCCATTGTATAATGGAAAATATGATGGGGAGGCCCACTGCATTTTTATAATTGTTAGGATATGACTGCCTGCTTTTAAAAATACTCAAAACAGCTTATTTGTGACAAAAAAACATTTTCTTTTAGTGGCCTTGTATATAGATGATGTAACCCAGCTACCCTAATAATGGCCAGATGCATTGGGAGTATAGGAGCAGGAAAGATCTTCACCTAATATGGCTGTTTTGAAACAACAGTGTGAGGTGATGCAAGACTATGCCCTCAAAGAATCTAAAATGGTAGCCCATGGATGCAAAAATATTCTTGTTACTTTCACAATCCGAGTGTCCAGATGCAGAGGACTGTCTGACAGGTTACTCCAGCAGGCATAGCTATGGTCATCAGAAGAGTTCCTCGATGGTAAGATCTAAAGGTACGCTAAAATGAATGGAGAACTAGTAAATCAAATCTGTGGATGCTTTGTGAAGTGTAAAAAAACTAATAAAACCGATCGCTTTGGGGATTTTAACCTGTAGGAATATTATAGAAGTATATAGTAAAAAATGTAACTTCAGACACTCCATTACCACGTATATGGCTTTGTAGTGATGGAATGTAGTGTTTGTCATTGTTAATAATCATATAACTTATTTATATAGTGTTGTTAATCACAGTAGAACACAGATCCAGACAGACGTTTTTCAGAATCATCCTGGGAGTAATGTATGAGTAAGTGATTAGCTCAGAATTACACAGAAGACAGTTAGAGGATGAATGAATCAAACCCTGGACCACAGGAAGCAGATTGTTGACAACACATATCCTTAGTTGTCTGTACTAATTGCCACACAGTTAACTCACTGTAGTAGGTTATAGTTCACATGTAATTGTTGTACTGTTGTGCATGATCTCCTCAGTCTGACGTTGAGTAACTGTGTACAGCTTTGTATTGTTAACTGTTTTTGGTATGATTTCTAGCATTGCTTTTACATGATAAATTGTAATTGCTTGATCTTTAGTTTTTCGGCTATATTTACTCAGGTTGGTGGGCTTATTTCACTATCTATTCACTCACTACTTGTTATTGTGATGCATAAACGCTTGACAATATGTAACTTTTTGCACATCTTATTGTCCTGTCCTTCAGATGTGGTTTGACTGAGCACCTATCTGCCTGAGTTGGTGGTAGATCAGCTGGATGTAAAAAATCTCATGGCACTTATTGAAAAGAGTCGTGAAATGTTCCTCAATACTCTGGTCAAATTTTCCCTAGTCAGTATGAATATCACCTCTGGTCTCCCCTGAAAAGAATCCATTGGCCAGAGGGGACTAACCTGTTCAACAAAGTGTACATAAAATAATAAAAGAAACTTGCTATTCTCTGAGGTTATGATTAGTGAAAAGGGATATATTCATTATTTTCTATTATATTCTCACTTTAAAGTCACTATCATTTTAGTGAAAATACGTTTCTTTGGATTTCTAATCTCAAATATGTCAGTGTAGAGCTTATGGATTATTAAGGTAACAAAATTGGCAGTAGAATGTAAGAACTGATGTATTCTGAGGGAACATAACAGAACTTAATTTATAAGCTTTTCATTTCACATATATGCTACATATGTTGGTATAAAAAATGCCTGATACAGTGTTCCCTTCCCTTACCAATGTATGCTTTTCTACTGCTGTATGCATTAATTTTCCTTTATACAACTCAATTTACCTTATATTCATGTTTTTATTATTCACATTACATCATACATTAAGTATGTTTTCCTTCACATTACTCTATATTATACATATACAAATGTTTTAAGTCATATTGTCTCTCTCTCTCTCTCTATTCATTTCATACTATCACACTTAAACATTAGCATTTGTTTTGTGTAGTTGTGTATAGTATATATACAACAATTTAATATTATGTCCCCCTTTCTCTGTAATTGTATGCTTTCAAATGTTGTAAAATGTTTCTTTTTCCATACTTAGACTAGAATATGTCATTATTGACCAGTGGTCTTCTACAGTTAACAAATTCAATAAATAAATAACCCAATAGATAAGTAACTTAATTAATGAATTAGTAACTAAATAATATTTTGTTTTGTTTGATGCAAAGTCTGGAGACATTGTGGTATCATCTGAAAATGGACCTCCCAAATGGACTTTCCTAATTTAACAAATACTATTAAATAATCGATGATAAAACATGACATTGCTATGATGTTTTGCCACATGTAATCCTACTAAATGGAAAGGTTGCAAAGTCAACAGAATGCAGATATGCTCAGAGAAAACGGTTTGAAATTCAATATATCACAAGCACCCAAAGTCACTGGCTGATGTTATCGTATGAATGCTATTTATTATGCCAAAACTAGAACATTATGTTAAATTCTATAGGGTGCATATAACAATTACAAAAAAGAACTCTTAATGAGATAAGCAAAGAGATCGTAAAAGTCAGGTCTCTTAAAAACAAATTAGCATAAATGGAAGTCAGAGTCATTCAAAAAAGTGATAAGGTTAGAACAGAATATGTAGTGAATATAATAACTGGTACATGAAGCCAGCATTCACAGAAAAGTTAGTGGATGCATGCAGTAGATTGACCAAAATGTAATAATAATAATATTCAGCATAATGTCAAAAAATGTGTATTTGTATGACTGCATTTGGGCATTCAAGCAGAAAATTATAAACATGAAATCATAAGTTTAGACAGACCTTTTTGAAGCCTGAAAGGAGGAGGAAGGGTCTCAGTAAAATATACCCATTATCAGCATCTCTTAAGTCTTTTTCTTTGATGATATAATTCTTTAAATGTGACAGATAAATGTAGCTTCAAAGAAAATATGAATGACATAGTTTTTGAGAAAAAGAAATGTCTGTTTCATCTGAAAAAAAAAAATAAAACTGAGATATAGCCACTATGCATAAACATTAAAGAGATAAATAATTCATACGAACTATTTTCTGAAGTTCTGAAAGTTAAAGCTTTGGGACTGTTATGAATGCAGCTCTTTCCATTTCATGTTGAACTGTATTTGTAACTGAATGCAAGTTCACAAGTTAAAATCTGCATCTCTTAGGCTTTATTTATTTTCTCGGAAATGGATCGTTTAATGAATATGTGTAAATCAAATTCTTTATCCATTTTAATACTGTGCTGTAATTGACCTTGTATTACATTTTCCATTTCTAATTAAAAAAAGATATTTCTGGCAGTCACTCATTCATTCTGTAGTAAAGGGTCTTAAATTGTTGACTCATAAGGCAATTGTATATGACTATTCTAAGGCATCTTAAAAAGGAAGACAGTGTTGAAGAAGAGATTAGTTGACAGGCAACAGATTTTTTTTTCCTCTCTGACATCTAGTTCCTCTCTTAACAGATCTGTTATTGTCCTGTCCCCCCCAGTTGCATAAACAATGCTACAACCCCATCTGTGTGACACAAACTGGTAGGGTCTCTGTTCTGGCAGAACAGGTTCATATGGGGAAAGACTTTCTAATGTGTACAAGTTATATAGGATGTGAGCCACAGCATGTTGAAGGTGAGATCATGCCAGGTGAGGAACCATCATACTCTGACCTGCGGGGGGGGGCTCCAGTAAGCCCTGGAACTTAAAGGACTAATGTCAAATGTGTAGGTAATGGTTATGTGAGGGTATTGTCCCTAAGTGGGGACATGTCTATCTGTGTCTGCACACAGCAGCAATGACTTCCATTCTGCTCTTGTATCACCCCTGAAGTTTATAAACCAGACATGCCCCCTTACATTTCCTTTTTATGTTGCTATCATTGCCTGGAAGAGGTGACCAGAATGATGCCTGATTATTCCTCTTTTACCCAGTGAGCTGCAACAGGTGCCTGACTCACTAGTAAACTTAGTTCACCCGAGTTGTAGTTTGGGCTTTACCCTCTGTGCCATGAAGCTTGGTTAATTGCTAGATGAGGGGATGAGAATCCGGGAATGATGCCCAAGTGCGTGGACAAGGCAATAATGAACTATCCATGAGGCCTGATGTCATGGGACATGGCCTTCCTCTTTACCATTGGAAGGTCCATAATTTCCCCTGAAACCCCTAATCTGATGGCCTTTTTCATACATAGAAAATGACAAGAGAAGTTCTTTTGAGAGATCTATAAAGGCCTATGGTTTTGGAAAATCCATTTATTTCTATAAATGTGAATGTGTGTGTGTGTGTGTGTGCATGTATGTATGTATGTATGTATGTGTATATATATATATATATATATATATATAGAGAGAGAGAGAGAGAGAGAGCTAGCTATACATATACATATAAATATGTATAAATGTAGATCTATAATGAAAATCAGTGCCATCCAGAAACTGATGATACTGGCTGGTACAAGCTCACCACCATTCAGTCAGTGAATGTGCCAGCCTTTGTTTTATAGAGATCTCAATTAATTGGATGAGATAGTGCCCCTCTGCTAGTGTCCTAGAAGGACTGGACTATAACAGCACTGAGTCTGCGAGTTTTTTTGTGTACCCTCATCTAAATCATTATTTTAATAACATTTTTAAGGTTTAACCTTCAGTTTTGTTTAGCTTAATTAACTGTTCTGGACATGAGCATGGTTGTGAACCATTACTGCTGTGATGGTTAATTTACAAGACTTGAGAGCCAAGGTTAAACTGGGCATGTGTCTAATATAAACACCTCCATCAGTGGCACAATTTGTTTATGGGGATTGTACTGCCTTGATTTCTTTCTAAGTTTCACATGCTTTGACTGAAAAATACTGCATGAAAGAAAAGACTGTTATCAGAATTAACATGATGATCATCTTATATTTAGTTGAAGTTATAATCGGATAAATCAAATCAAAAAAATAAAATTAAATTAGAAATAAAAATTTGCAAGATGGAAGCCCTCCTTCCCATGCACCCAAGCCTTCTTACTTAAACACACTAATTCTATGGGCTTACAACTTCAAGTTCAAAAAATTTCTAAAACTTTGAAATGAGTGCCGTTTTACTAACTGGAGCCATGCT
This sequence comes from Protopterus annectens, assembly GCF_019279795.1. Taxonomy (NCBI): domain Eukaryota; kingdom Metazoa; phylum Chordata; order Ceratodontiformes; family Protopteridae; genus Protopterus; species Protopterus annectens. The sequence goes on from NC_056749.1 coordinate 768,910,017, forward strand.
AGTGGTCATTGTCAGAGATAGCAATCAGCATATTGTAACTGATGAGATGTAGCCTTGCCCCGTAATAGTTAACCAAGGTTGAGGAACCATGCATTATTACTGTTCACCTCTAGCTCTCCTCCTGCTCTCAGCTGTATATATTGGTGTTTACAACTTTAGAGAACTGCCTGGACTATTAATCAGATATGAGGAGCATCAGTTGATTAAAACTTAGTTCCATCAAAAGAAAAATAATAATCGCTTATTACCTTCCTCTATAATTTATTTTAGTAAAGTTTCACATGAAGCATTTAATACATTACATGCCTAATGCCATCTAGAGAAAAGGCATTGCTCAGCAATGCACTAATCTGTAAAAATCATAGACACTGCAATGGTGTATACATTTGTCCCTCTAATGCTGACTATTATCACCTTCATAGGTTCATAGGAGGTTACTAGGGTAGCATCCCTTGAGCCTTTACAAGCCTAGCCATGTTAATCCCAAGTATTCCTATTTGTTCTTTTTTGGGTAGTTCACAGAATGACTTGATGAACACAGCAGGTCTATGATCAACACTGGCTATGCCTGTCCATGTAGGACATGGGTGCTACCCCAAGAATGAATTTGTGGTCTCCCGTGCTACCCCAAGAATGAATTTGTGGTCTCCCATCCAATTATCTAGGTTGCATTTGAATAGGGTCAGTGAGGAGCTCTGTTTTACGTTGATAGGGAGTCTATTCCAGAGAAGCAGCAGTCTCTGGGAGACCTATCTGTCTCTCCAGCATGCTCTGTTAATGTCACAAGCCAGGATGAGATTCCTAGAGTGAGTGACTCTTGAGCCATTTGACTTGTGGATGTGCAGCATTTTCATAAGGGCAGGGGTGGAAAGTACACTATAGTCCAGGCACAAATCACCTCTCAGCAGCCTATAAGATACAGAATATAGCCTGTCCATGTAGGTCATGGTTTGGAGTCCCTGTATTTTCTTAGTGAGTAACCTCTGAGGTCTCTCTAGCTGCTTCATGTGTCTGGTGAGGTACATGCAAAAGGCTGCATTATACTCTATTAGTGATCTGATGACGGTCAAGTACAGTGAAGTTGTAACATCTCTTGACCTGGATGCTATGCCATTGCTTATGAGGTGCGGTATGTAGAAAGCTTTCCTTACCATTGTAGAAACTTGATGATGAAAGTTCAGATTGCTATCAACCTGTGTTTCCAAGTCTCGCACCACTGAGTTTGAGCTTGGGGGGGCTGCTGTCAATATGGTAATTTGTAGGGAATTCCATTTTGGCAAACGGAATAATAATGCATTTTTTTGCATTTAGTTTTTATACCATGGCTTTGGCACCAATAATTTATTTGTGTTAGCCCTTCCTGTAATATGTTGACATCATTGGGTGACTTGGTGGTTGTTCCCACTTTGCAATTATCAGTGAAATTGGGGAGCTGAAGGCTGTCTACTTTGGTCTTTACTTCTGCGAAATAGAAGCCAAACATTAAGTGGTCCAGCACAGACCCCTGTGGTACTCCACTGGTGATGAGTCTACTGGTAGAGGTGGAGTCACCAATTTTGACAAAGTGTGTTCTGTCAGTTAGCTCATTGGCTACCCATCTAGTAATGGAAGGGTTAATCCCTATCTGGGAGAGTTTCTCAAGGTTGATAGGCTGTGTCTTACCTTCGTCCATGTCTTTGGTGATAATCTCAAACATGTCTACCAGATTTAATAAGCATGATCTACACTTAACAAAGCCAAATTGGGTTGGGTCCAGTGTTTGCAGGTCATCTATGTTGTTGATAAGGTCCATGATAATTCTTTCCACATAAGTGTAAGGAGAGTTCTACTTTCAAAGTTTTAAGTGAAACATCCTGTCATGATTATGTTAGTTCAATCCATGGGATTTACATTGGTTGTCAATGATGGCGAGTTCACCAGTTACAATCATAACGCCGCTATGCTTTTCACAATAGCAAAGAACTTTCATTGCCTTACCTTCTGGTCTACAGTTTTCTCTTGGTTAGGAAAGGACTTCTAGCGGTTCCAGAAGTACCTTTAGAGACCCCTAGCAGACAGTATATTGTCTGTGATGCACAAGTCCTTCTAAGCTCACTGGCTCTCTTTCTTTCTTCAGCTTCCATACAGTATGTGGTATGAAGCATGCTAATTAATTATGTTGAATTACAAAAATGTCAGCTGATGTGCAACTACAAGTGTCTGATGGGCTGCTGATTTTTTTTCTTTTTGGGTTCTTGAGTTTATTCATATATTTCTATATTCGTTCTATACACAAAATTGTGAAGGAAAAGACCGTCTCTTATGTGAATGTTCTGAGTATAAAAAGAAATTAAATTAATATTATGGCAAGTAACCGCTACTGTGGTGCAAATTAAATATTTAAATACCGTAAGAATGCTCAGTAAAAAATACTTCTGACAAAATGATGACAGATATAACTGAATATTATTATACTTCATTATTATTCTGGACATAGACAATTAACATCCAGCTTTTTAGTATACCATATGAGATATGTTAAATAATACAAAATAAAAAAATATTGCAGTACAGTGATTGAGAATATGTAATGACCCAGACACCTTCAGTAATGCAGTCAGTTGAAAGGCCACTGTTAGATAATATGGACATGTGTTTTGCTAACATTTCACCTCATCAGCATATCTTAAATGGAATTTGGCTTGGACTCTGAAATATTTGGCTTATAAAAGCAGATGTTCATATTACTATAGGATTAATATTATGAGCTAAATATGTTTGCCTTTTTGCCAAAAGCAATCTAGCAGAAGTCCTTATGTTTCTACATTGGGAATGCAGCTTTGATTTTTCTTTCTTTTTTTTTGCTCAAACTTAGACTCTCAGTGTGAATTCCGAAAGTGGCCAGTTAGTTTACTCTTTTAGGTGTTTGAATTTATTTTCCTTCTTGTGGATTGTTGGCATAATTCTGTTAATCAGGCACACAGCTTTGTAAGTTAGCAGATATGCTTGTTACAGCCTGCTGATATACATTTCTTTCTCATAACTTCCGCTTCAAAAGAGAAATTTAGTAGACAGTTCTTCAGGTTGTGCCAAACCCGATCAATATCAGCTGCAGAGACACTCCTAGACAGAAGAAATAAGTAAAAGCAGAAGATGAATAGTCCAACTACTCATTAACTATTAATTACTGCATCAGATGTTAGACTAATTTACTTTTTTCCTCCATTAATCTGGAATGTATCTGAATTGTTTGCATAGAGACAGAATCAGGCCCAGGCTATGTCTTTCACATATTAAGAACTTTCATTTTAAATGAGATCACCACTGTTTAATGGCAAATTAATAGCTACATAAATGAAACACTGAATTATTTCTTGTAAGTCAGAAACAGGAGAGTGAAAATAATATACCTTTGTATTACAAATGATCGTGATTAGTATTAACCTCATTTGCTTTCAAGGACTTGGAAAATACACATTATTTTCAGTTTTCATATCCTCATTGTGACCAGGTAATTTATTTGCATATGAAGAAATAACATACTGATGTAGAATCTCATTTTATATAAAGACCTGCTTTTATAGTTATTAAAGTAGAATATGCTAATTTTTAATCCTAGATAAGACTGTCAGATACACTTTACGTTAATCAATATACATTTGTATGTTCATAGGTTACTACAAGAATGCTGATCCACAAGAAAATTTGAGGCCTATATACCTTTCACCTGTCCAGATTTTCACAGAATGTCCAGATTGTTGCCTCGTATTTTTGTCCGTTCCTCATAAAATTTCTGTTTTTCTTGCAACTCACTGATGAACAATGGCACAAAGTAATGTCATACATTTGAGTTTCCGACTTCATATCCTTCAGAAAATGCAGGCAAACACATGCCATGCTATTCTAGTAACCTTCTAAGTTTAGAAGAACAATTTTTTGTTCCACCATTATTGTAGACTTTGTCCAGATTTCTTGAGCTAAGAGGTTGAGAGGTATGGTGACCTAACCCCCAACATCCCAAACTGTAGGCACCCATTGACATTACTATTTTATGCCTTGTTTTGACACCTTTCAATGAGGGCTTAAGGGGCCAAACCTGGGTGTATTTACAATTATCCATTCATTCATTCAGGTTACAGTTAAAGAGGGTCAGGGAGCTACTTTCCTTTACATCAAAAGGAAGTCTGTTCTATGAAGTAATTGAAAGCACTGTCAACTGCGTTGGCATGACTGGCAGAAGATTTGCGCATATTATTAGATTAACTTGTAGTTTATGCCAGCATGCCTCATTGTGAAAATGTAAATAAGTTTTACAATGTTAAAGTATTTTCCTTTTGAACAGAATATTTAACAAATCTGTCACTGCTTTGATATAGCTCTAACAGCACATGCTTGAGACGGACATTCTAAAAAGCACAAACTGTGGAGAATCAGCTGAGCAGTGACCTGAGTGATGTCATTGGAATGTTTCTAGTTGCTAGAAGATTGTCTAAACAGCTGATTGACAGAAGAAGAAATTCTTTTGAACAGCTGACCGTTAATTCTGATTAGACAGCTGAGACTGCTGAAGACAGTTGTGAGCAGTTTTTCACATACTGAGCAGTTGACACCAAGAAAAGAGAACTCCCAATTAAACTGTTAAGTTTGCCTTGGCCTTGCTATAATATCTTAGGGCAAGTCATGGACAGTATTTCTTTAGTAAGATCAGGAAAGCTTAGTTTAAGATAGTTTTTAAGATAGTTTTTCTTGCATAATGGACTATTATCCTGCAGCTTGATTTACATTTCTGATGATTGCATTCTAATGTTTACTGAGAGTTATTGATTTTCAATCTTGTAATAATTTTTACTTATTATTAAATGTTTTTCATTACCTTACATTGTGGCTGAAAAACAGTGTCTTTCCTTAGAAATTAGAGAGTGCTTCTACCTGTTTGGTACTCCCCAGGTTGTCTCGAAGGGCTGCCTGTTTTTTTTGTCATAGCTATCATTTATTCTGATAATTAATTTTCATAAATGAACACCCCTTTAGAAGCACATGAAGACACTCAGATAGGTGGCAGCATTTTTTTTGTATTATTTTAGGGGGGGAGGGACACAGCTGGAAATCCTTGTCAGGTTTCCCAGAAGGGTTTGGGTGTGTGAGATTTAAATTTACTTTGAGTGTGAATGTATCAGAGGTATTAAAATGGGACACTTGCTTTGAAGTGTGTAATAAGAAAATACATTTGTGAGGACAGAGGTATATAGTCCAGTCCCAGAAAAAAATAGAGAAAGTTCCTGTTGTGGTGTTAGGTGAAAATTGTGAAATATTACTTCTGTTTAAGTGACGTCTCATGTTGGAGCCAGGATAGTAAGTGTCATAGGTAGGTACTAGGCTATCGGCCCTGGGGCCTATACAAGCCCAGCCAAAATGGTACCCTGGCTTTTGTTACCCAAGAAAATGATTTTCCTGTGCCACTGTCGAGCAAAGCTACAGAGGTGATCCCCGGGGTGAATTTCCTATTTCCCATCCAAACATCAAGATTTTTCTTGAAGAGTGCTAATGAGGAGCTTTGTTTGATATAGATAGGTGGTTTATTCCAGAGGATGGGAAGTCTCTGGGACAGGAATCTATCCCTCCTTTATTTATTGGTGGCAGTCTGGTGGGATATAGCCGGATATCACATATTCCATAAAAAGAGGGATTCTCTGAGATATATATCTATGTAGGATACATATATCAATGTTTTGGTGGAAAGTACGATTTCCTGAGCAGGTGCTGAAAGTGTTTTACCTTTGTGAATGTGTAGAAGGCCATATAGGATGGATTATTTGAGGCTCAATGGACTAGACAGAGGTTACCTCCCAAGAGTTTATAGGAAACAGAAAAGAAAGAGAGAGAGAGAGAGAGAAAGTGATTTAAAGTGGTTTTGTTAGTTCAGAGAAGACATGGCTTTGATTATCCTAGTGAGAAAAAGTTGTGCTCTCTAAAGATGGGTGATATACTTAGACGGGTACACAGCAAAGGGGCCGTTATACTCCAGTATGATCCTGAGGAGAGAAGAGTAAAGAGTGATGATAACTTCTTTAGATCTGGAAGAAATAACCCTGAATATTAGCCTGGGAAGGAAAAGTGATTTCTTAACAGCCTTGGATGCATAGTAATAAAAGGATAGTTCATTGTCAACAAAAGTGCTCAAGTCCCTATTGGGTACCAACTATGTTGTAAGTGTATGGGTGCCTAGTTTTGCTTAGGGCACACTTCTGCATTTTTTAACATTTAATTTTAGGTCATGGTCCAAGCACCACCTGTTGATGTGCATTGGTCTCTCCTGAAGAACTTGGAAGTTAGACGGGGAGTTAATGATAGCTCCAGGTTTATAGTCATCCACAAACTTAGTCAGCCACAGGCTCTTGATATCAGCCATGACATCAGAGCAATAAATACTAAACAGAAGTGGTCCTAGGAGTGATCCCTGTGAGACACCACTGCAAACTGCTCTTTTCAAAGAGACCATGCCACCCACACTTATAGACTGGGTTCTGTTAGTCCATTTGCTATCAAGAGGAGAACACAGGGATTTATATTAGCTTGTCGATAATGCCATAACAGAGTATAGTTTCAAAGGCCTTGCCCAGGTGGGTAATGTGATCTGACTGGCCTGACTCTAATGCATCAGTGATATGTTCAGAATAGCCCAACAGGTTCATTTTACAAGCTATCATTTTGATTCTGACCTCTAGTTATTAGTGATTTGCTGTTCTCTGCCTAAGTATTGCTGATTTCTCTTTGCATTTTATTTATTTATTTGTTTACCTGGGGAAGTGCCTATGTCTTTACGGACAGGGGCAATCTGTAAGATACTCAAGGTTTAGAGACAAATCCATGCCATCTTCTTGCCCCTAGGAGCCATATATAGGGTAAAAATCAGGTTATATTGGCTAGACTTGTAAGGATCTTAAGCATTTAAAAACAACACAACAGCTGCAAGGCTAATAAACATAACAAAACAGCATTTAAAATGTTTTTTAATCAACACAATATACATTATAGTGTTTTTTTTAATGTTTGAAACTTTCTAAATAGCAAAAGAAATGTAGCTAAGCTTAGAGCTATTCTTTGTTTTTGATGCAATTAATTGAATGATTATTACCTTGAGTATAGAACTATAATTTAGCTTAATTGGTTTGACTCTGAAGAAGCCATTTGAATTATATAGCAAAAGCGCTTAATCTGTTGGTGCTGTATTAAACTGTTTGCTACAACTTTACTGCCTTGGTGGCTCGATTTTTTTTTATTTTCTGATCATAAGCATTTACCTAGTAATCTCCTATGAACCTACTGTATGTCGTTGTTAATAAGTTCCATAATGATGTGTTCCATTGCTTGGAAGATAAAGCTGGTGAGGCTACGTGTGTAGCTTCCTGGATCAGTAGTGGATTCCCCCCATGTTAGTCAGGATAATGACCAGAATCCTAGTATCAGTTCCTCATATTTTGGACATATTCCTGTAATTCTGCTCACCAGCATAATACTCTGATTATGTCAATATACTCACCTGCAGCTTCTATGTGCAAGCCATCTGCTTCACACACATGCATGAATACTACACCATACATCTGAGGGCATAGCATTCTAAATGCAGGCTTTGCATAAATTCTGGTCTGATCGTCAGACAGGCTGAAATTTGTACCCTAGTAACAATACAGTGTTTGTTATAAATATGTTACTGAGGACCTCTTCTTGCTTTGAACTGTCTATGAATTTATTACTTGTTTGCTTACTTCTACACACAGTCAATTCCTGATTGCAGTTGTTTTCCTGGTGAATATGTTTTCTTTCCCCAAACATGTGAACTATAATAGAGCAGTACAAATGCACAAATGGCATTGAAACCTATGCCATATATAAAGACTCCACCTCTAGTTCGCCTAGTAAAAAAACAAAGTCAGGTTATCCAAGTATTTGCTGAATTCCAACTACAGAAGACTAAATGGGGTTTAATTTGCCCCGTCCTCATTAGGACCCAGTCTTAGAACTGAATCAGGCAAGAAAAGGAAGTCAATTAATAAAGGACAACATGGTTACCATCAGTTAGAGACTCATAATTCTGGAACTCCACCATCACTTCCATGCAATACCACTATTATTCTGGATGGAATCTTGTCTACAGGTGGAGGGTGGCTTAATGGGATAAACATCTCTTAACATTCACCTGATGATGCCATGGCATATAAATTCAGTTTAGTAATCAGTCTGGTTAAGGCATGCTAGGTTGTTTTCTCAGGTATCCCATGTATTCTACTTGTATTCCATGTTTATAAAGAGGCCACATGAATAGGTAAACTGGTCCCTATATGTATATGGACTTGTTTTCACAGGTCAGATATATCCATTTATATTCAGTGGACATCTACGACAGCACCATGTCACTGTATACAAAATGTTTCAGGTGTACTGCATCATTCTGTAGTGAAATTTGCATAGGATTATCTCAGTACCATTCTTTCATTGGAGACTTTACCCTGAATATGCTAAAGGTCAGGTGCAATGCCAGAAAAGTAACAGGCAGAAGAGTGATGTATTAAAATAGGCCTGATTGTAGCAGTGGAAAATGGCTGTTTAATGATGGACTATCATCTCACTGCTAGCACATGTGGGATGTTGAATGATGGTTTAGTTGGATTTATCAAGCTGATGTCATTGTTTCTGGATTCATACCTCTTCAATTAAAAGTCATCCAAAAACAAAAAGCCAGCACCAAGTTGTATAAAGTGTAACTTTTATTATAAATTTGTCACAGACAGACCGGTTTCGGCATAAATTTCAACCCTTCCTCAGTGTAACCAAAATAGAGCTTCCACACTCCTTATATACCCACCCATCCATGAAAAAGGAATACTGCTCACAATACTTCATTTAGCCCAGGTAAAACTAAAGCACCTAGCTTTATAATCCATCTTTTTTCTTTATTATTTAATATGTTGTGCCAGCCAATTTTGTCTGTTCTATCCTGCTTGATAATATCAATGACAGTGAATCTAAAAGATGCTGAAGGGTAATTAACCACATGTTTATATAATGCATTCGTGTACTTCTTTAGTTTGATGTCACTTAAATGCTGACTAATCCTAAACTTCACAGGCCTGGACGTTTGGTCCACATAAAAGGCCGAGCACGAACAAGTAGCTTAATATATTACCCAGTCAGAAGAACAATTAGCAAAAAATGTAATGTCATAAACCTGACTGGTATTACGGCTACTAAACATTTTGGTCTGATTTAGTCTGTTGCAGTGTACACAGTGACCACAACTATAACAACCCTGAAGTACATCACCCGTAAGAGTTGACTGTATATTGGAGGCAACCACCCGAGTTCCCAACTTGTAATGATTAAAGTGGGATAAGAATGTGCTACCCCTCCTAAATCCAAATCGGCATCTATCCTCAATCAACACCCTGATTTTTTCGTTGGCCCACAGGATGTTCCAGTTTTGTTGTAGCACATCATAGAAAATGCCTGTGTTATGTCCATATGCAGTAATTAATCTGATAGAGGCCAACTCATTAACCTTATGTTTATATTCTAACAATTCCTGTCTGTTCATACCACTTACCTCCCTACAAGCCATAGTAATCACTCCTGGTTTATACCCACGTTCTTTGAATCTCCTGATTATATCCATTTTGTGATGTTCATATTTATCACTACCAGAACAAATGTGTTTGATTCTCATAAACTGAGATTTGGTTATATTCTGAATAACATGTGGCGGATGATGGCTGGGCGTATGTAAGAGAGAATTATATTCAGAAAATTTGCAGAATACCTGTGTATCCAAGGTACCATCCACATTCTTGGTAATTAAAACATCCAAAAATGTGATTTGATTTAAATCATGCGTACAGGTAAATTCAATCCCCCATTTGTTTTCATTCAGGTATTCCACAAATTCTCGAAGATATTCCAAATCACCCTTCCAAATGAGCCAACAGTCATCCAGATAACATTGCCAGATATCCATTTCCGGCAGAAATAAATTGTGTGAGGGGTCATATATAATGTGTTGTTCTACTTATGCCATAAATAAAGCAGCATAAAAGGGGCAAAAGATGCCCCCATAGCCGTATCCCTAGTTTGCCAAATGCATTTGCCCTGGTAGTAAAAAACTTTTTTTGTCAAAACTTATTCCGTCATGAGTAGTAACAAAGTATTAAAACCTGGAGGATATATTTCAGCCATACCTAACCAATACTCTATGACCAACAGACTAGCCTAATGGGGGATGCTGGTGTGTAGGAAAGTCACATCCAGAGTACAGAAATACCAATGGGGTTCAACCTGGGCATCTGTTAGTATTTGTAAAAATTCCTTGGTATCCCGTATTCTAGACCTCACCAAGGGCAACAAAGGTTTTAAATATTGTGTAAGAAAGACTGCCAATGGTTCTGTTAGTGATCCCCTCCCCAAAACGATAGGTCTTCCCAGAGGGTTAGTTAATGATTTGTGGATTTTGGGTAGCAAGTACCAATATTGCCTTTTGGGATTGGCAACAGTAAGATGTTTAGCAGTGTTCTTAGATATAATCCCTTTATCCACAGCCAACTTAAGAAAATCATCAATCTGATGTTTGAAAGTATTGGTGGGGTCCAATGGCATTAACCATATTGAACATACGGTTATCCAATTGTCTAAAGACTTCATTATTATAAGTGTCAAAATCCATCACCACAATAGCACCCCCTTTATCAGCCGGTGCAATCACAATATTGGTATTGGATTTAATTTCCATGAGTGCCCTTTGTTGAGTCTTTGAGAGATTATGTGGTTTGAGCCAAGTTTCCCCATGGTATATGTGTAAATCTTTGAGAACATTATGTAGGAATAATTGTACCACCGGATGCATAGGTGGGACAAAATTCAATCTCTGAAAGTAAAAAACATGATCAGTAGTACAAGTATTACCATTAGCATCAAAAAATAATTTCAAATTTAATGTTCTCCCAAACGAATATAAATTTGACACAAAACCATTTTTTGCCACAAAAAAAAGATGGTACAAAAGTTAGGCCTTTATTAAGTAAATCCAGATGTTCAGGAGTGAGGGGTTGAGAGGAGATATTGAGGACATTGTTAGATCCTATTTGTTGCTCATGATTTGGAGTAAAGTTTCCACATTTGTTATGTTTCTTGTGTTTGCGTCCACCCCTGTGTTTGGGTTTCCTAAAGGGAAATCTATGCTAGTATTATTACATTTTGGTGTGGGTGAAGTTATTCCTGGTGCCATTTCTGAGTCTGTATAGGAGGACAACTCATCCCCCTAATGTACCCATAGATGTAAAACTAGTTTTCCTTAGTATAGATCTTGGGCATTTCCTTTTATTGGACTTAGAGCCAACAGTGGAAATTTTTACACTTTTAAATGGGCCATATGGTCTCCCTTTTTCATAATCCATAAGATCCCTGTTAAATGTATGCACCTTGCATTCCTTAAGCTGTTTTTCTAGGGCTGATAGTTCCTGTGCTAGTTGCTGTAAACAGGTTGAGTAATTCCTATGGCCCTCAAATTGTTTAGATTGTTCACACAACTTAGTCACTTCCAATATACCTGCAGCTGTACAACGGTCATAGTATGAGGCTAGGGTCTGAACAAACCCCATTGATGCTTCTTGTTGTATATCTTCCCATTCTGTTTGCAGTTCCTCATCAATGTTATTTATCAAGGGTTGGATCCTAACACGTAAACACGTAATCCGCTGGGACTGATGTTCTTAGACATATAGGCTTTGAATAAACGTAAATGCCAAATGTTGGCTCTTAAGTTTTTCATACTTCTAGACAACTGGTTAAACAAGTCTTGACAATCAGACTCAAGTGATACATGCTCATTCCGTCAGAACTCATAATAGGAGTCCCAACACCAAAAATGCCTAAATCATCTCTATCAGAGGATATACCCCTGTGTAGTTGGTTGAGGTCCATCCCAACACACAAGTATATTCAAAAATCAAATAATGAGAATAAACAAAAGAGTATCAGCCCCCTTTGGTTAACTGAGATCGATATTCCACCAATAATAATATAAAGAGCCAAATATGGAAATAAATCTGAAAACTGGAGCACTAAAGTAGCCCCCACCAAATGGATCATTCTATATAAGGTGCTGCTATGTTACTCCTATGTTCAAGTCCCTCAACAGTAATAGCCCCTACCACCTGAAAGCTGAAACACCAGTGTGGTAGCGCTATGTCGGGGATACAATATTTAACACCAAACTGTATTTACTTCGCAAGGTATTCCCGTTGTGTATGAAATACTCAAAAGGCACCCTTCATATCCTCAGATTATAATCCAATAAAAATAATAGGTGGACCTAAATAAACAACTACCCATAGGAGTTTAATCCCCCATAGAGGCTGGACTCTGCCCTTCTGAGCTGGGAATTTCTGGTTCAAGGCTTATAGTGCCTGCATATTTGAACTGTTTCTTACTGAAATTGGTACACCTTGTTTGCTGTAGCATAGACTAGATCCAGGCCTGCTGAATCTAGCTTTATTTGTATGCTGCTTGGTTGTTTGCTTGTTATTTCCCCTGAAATGCTAATTCCACCTAAAACGTGGCTTTTCAGCACTTCTGTGGATCCCTAGTGATATCTGCATTGCTTACTGTACTTATTTCCTTGTTTCACTTGAAAGAAAGTTACTGTTTTGTCGTTTTTGCATTTAAGTTACCTGTAACACATTGCATTTAAGTTACCTGGCACTTGCTCACTAAAGCAATTATATAAGTCAGCACTAAAATATTAAAAGCACTACACCCTCACAAACTCCCCTTGAGTACCTCGTTCCCCATTGGCCCTTTTTTTTAATTATAAAGGAATTCCCAATACTATTCTAGCATGTCCAAAGGTCAGTTGTCAATCTCCTCTCCGGTCTAGCTGGTGAATCTGGAAATCTTGAGGCAATGTTACAACTGCCTTATGTACACAGGCAACCCTCTCCTCCTCCCAAAAAATTCCAACACATGTGAGAGATGCAACCATATAGCCATACTGGAGGCTAAGCTCTCTCAAATCAGTACAGGCGAAACCAGTCAGGAGGAGAAGGAAACCACACTCACTACAATTCCATTCTCACATAGACCTACCACGACAGCAAACCAACATACTCGGAGGCTCTAAATAAAAATCTGCCTAAGCAGCAGAGACCTCCAAAGCAGACACCTAAGCAACCGCTATCCCAAAACAAAACAAGTGCAATACATAGCTCACAAAGCCAGTGTGCTGAAGAGTCGCAGCCCTAAAGGCTAAACAACACACCTGATACACTTGTAATAGGTGACTCTATTGTCAGGCACACTTGACATCCCGCTCACCAGGCTGAACAAGTAGAAGGTCACTGTGAGCTGCCTGTTGGGCGCTAGGATCTGCCACATAACACAAGCACTCAGGTCACTCCAAGGCAAGTACAAATATGACTCAGTCATTGTCCATGCTGGTGTGAATGACCTGAGATGTACCTCCCTGGACTACTTGAAAAGAGACCTAGAGGAGCTCTCTGAGCATGTAGCCCAGGCCGGTATGACCCTGACCTTCAGTAGCATCTTACACTCACCAAGAATGATGCCACAATATGAAGACAAGATGATCAGTTTCAACAATTGGCTTAAGTATTGGTGTCATTCAAAGGGGATCCAGTGCCTGTCAGCCTGGGATGACATGCTCGACAAGCCACGATGCTTTGCTAGGGACGGCTTGCACCTGTCACCCCTGGGCTTTCGGATATTGGCAAAGGCTCTTGCTAGCCCCATAGTGCCTTTTTTAGGCAAGGCTCAAAAGACAAACCCACCTCCATAGGTATCACAAGGGATAAGAAACTAAGAGTAATGCTACTCCATGCCAGAAATCTAAACCTCAAGATGCACGCACTCAAAACTCTCCTTAGCATGGAGAACATTGATATCTGTGCAGTAACAGAAACCTGGTTCAAGGCTCCCAATAGCACCCCAGCACTACCAGGTTATACCTCATACCATGCTTTTCGGCCCCAGAACTTGGACCGTACCACAAAAGGTGGGGGAGTATCAATATCCGTCAAAGATACCTACACCTCCAGGTTGGTGGCACAGCACGAAGCATCAGAGACTATCCATGTGCAACTAACAGTGGGTAAAACTGCCTTCCAGTTTATAGCCTGCTACAGACCACCCTCCCAAACCCAGGAATCCCACTCAGCCTTCCTGAGCACACTGGAAAATATGAAGGTCTCTCCAAACACCATTATATTGGGCGACTTCAACTACCCAAACATAGACTGGGAGCATTACTCTAGCTCCAACACCCTAGCCCAAAGGTTCCTAGAATTTATAAACTCAAATGCTATGAAACAACTTGTTACCACTCCCACAAGAGGGGAAAACATACTGGACCTGATCATCACCAACATGGGGACTCCATGCTCCAGACCAGAAGTGTATCCCTCACTGGTAAGATCAGACCATAAACTAATTTCACTGGATATTCAGATCCCAACTCCACCCCCTGCCCTGAAAACCACAGTGAAAAACTTCTCTAAAGCAAATTTCACACTCCTCAAAACCAAGGTGGAATCCTTCAAAGCCCCCGGGCCTGTGGAAAATACAGCCCAGACCACAGAATCCTTTATAAACGCATTCTATGAACACCAACAATCCCAAATAAAACCAAGACCCAATCCTCCAAAGGCAGACGTCCTGTCTGGTGGACCCCAGCCATAAACTAACTATACAATAGAAGGAGGAAGCTACTACATGATAGAGCAATATCCCAAAAAGGGAAGGCATCTCTGATCAGTATTAGCAAAAAACTACGGGCACTCATAAAATCGTCTAAGGCCAGCTTTGAGAGAAAAATTGCACAGGACACTAAGGATAATCACAAGGCTTTCTTTAGTTATGTTGGGAACCTGGTTGGGAATTCCCAGATATGCTCAGAATTAGTCCAAAATGACAAAAAATACACCGAACCCACAGACATTGCCAACATCTTTACTGACAGGTTCAGTGCAAACTCCACCCCCCCCCACTAAAAGGGCAAATATTTATCCCAGCAGAGTGCTGCCCCCCTGACATCTCAGATGCTCAGGTAAGAGCTGCCCTCTCCAAAGCAAAAAACACAGCATCAATGGGACCAGACAGTGTCCCGGGCTGCATTTTACATGAACTCCAAGAAGAGCTAAACCCAAACATAAAACTACTGTTCAATCTCAGCCTACTACAGGATATGTACCCAAAGAGTGGCGTACAGCAACAGTGGTCCCTCTCCACAAAGGTGGTGCCTCAATGGATCCTGGAAACTATCGCCCCATAAGCCTGACTAGCTTGGTCTGAAAAGCTATGGAAAGGATCATCATGGACCTCATAAATAAAGATATTGGGGACCTACAGACACTGGATCCTACCCAGTCTGGCTTTGTTAAGGGCAGATCCTGCCTCTTAAACCTGGTTGATTTCTTTGAAACAGTCACCAAGGCCATTGACGAGGGGAAGGTGGTCCACACAGCCTACCTGGACCTCGCAAAAGCCTTTGATACAATACCCCACTTGAGCATTATAGATAAGCTCACCAGCTTAAATATAAACCTCTATGTCACTAGATGGGTAGCAAACTGGCTCAAGGACAGAACCCACATGGTTAGAATTGCTGGAGCCATGTCAGACTCCAAACGAGTTACAAGTGGCATCCCACAAGGCTCAGTCCTGGGACCTCTCTTGTTCGGTATATATTTCTCGGAGGTACAGGCCAACATGGAAGGACTGTGGCTAAGTTCGCAGATGACTGTAAACTGGGCACCATAATTGACTCTCCAGCCGACACAAGCATCCCCCAAAAGGGCCTCATAGAAACAGACAACTGGTGCCAGAGCCATGGCCTCAAGCTAAACGCCAAAAAGTGTATAGTCATCCCCTTTGGCAAAAACAAAGTGCCCACAAATTACCACATAGGTGGTAATCCATTAAGTACAGAAGAAGTAATTAGGGACCTGGGGACCCAAGTAGATAACAATCTCTCATTTGACAACCACGTGGCCAAAGTGGTAGAAAAACATTTTATATAGCCCACCTAATCATGAAGGGATTCACATCTAGATCAGGGGAGGTCATCGTGCCTCTATACTCATCCCTCATCAGGCCCATAATTGAGTGCAATGCCCCTTTTGGGATGTACCTTACCAGACACCTGCAGCAACTGGAAAGACCCCAAAAGTACCTCGCCAAGAGGATCATAGGGCTCAAACAGATGCCATATGCTGCCCGGTTAAAGAAACTCCAGCTCTACTCAGTGGCATACCGCCTGCTCAGAGACGATCTGTGCCTGACGCATAAAGCCATGTCCAACCCGGAATTAATGGACATGCTGCACCTCAGAAAATACAAATCCCATCGAGCTACGCGCTTGAGAGACTTGAAACTCAGCACTGAAATAATTAGGACATGCTGGATGGACAGATTCATAACCCAGAGGCTCCCTTCACTCTGGAATAAAATCCCAGTCCAGGTTAGGCAAAGTCCCTCATTGACTCTCTTCAAGAGGAATCTTGATGAGTGGATGGGAGATTGTAGGTTTACCCCGGGTATCACTTCTGTGTCACTGTTAGACAGAGGCACAGTATACTAACCTCGAAAAAGGGCATAGCAAAATTAATTTAAAATGGGTGGCGAAAGCCAAACACACTCTGGCTAGGCTTATAAATGCCCTAGGGCAGATAGCCTAGTATGAACCTATGAACCTATATGAAAAACATATAATACCTCCAAATTACGGGAAAGGAGGACTATAATGTATTCATAAGAATCAATATATCAGGAATTGAAAACCAGTTAACTGCCTATATGTCAAAGGACACACAGAAGAAGGGGAATATAAACAGTTATTGGGTATAATCTTAAACTAAATCATATAAAGGGTAGTATCATATCCATATGGAGAATGTGTCCCATATTAAAATAAAAAATACATTATAACTATCCTAATACCCCACCAGAAATAAAATCCTAAGATAATAGTTGACCCAATCAATTGGTAAATAAACTCAAAAAACAGGAGACTAATGGCCTGTACTGTGTCCTTCATGCAGTAACTATCACAAATTCAGTCATATAACCCAAAACTATAATCTGTTCCCTATATACCTGATGTTAATTATAAGCTGTCCATTCATGCAGAACCAACTCCATATATTGGGGGAGCAGGTGCTTTAAGGTAAATGACTGTGTCGGTCACCAAAATGTAACACCCCATGGTTGTCAAAATAGAAATATCAAAGCAAGCAGCCCTGAAAATTAACAATCGCAATATTCAATATGCATAACTATTTAAAACCCCTTAACATGGTTCACAATAAGCTGGTTGCCTAGGTACAAGAAATACTCATTCCAATATCCTGTTAATATTTCCCGTTGCATATATTCATAGGCAATAGCTTGTTTAAACTAAAAAACAAAAGTTACACTCCATGAAGTATATGCAAAACATCGATAAATAATCACACCATACAGTATATGTTGAAAATGATATAAAGATACCCGTAGAGTACCCCTGTTATTAGAAAGATATCAAACACTCAAGGCCAAGTTCACTGTTCAAATGAATGCCCAATAGCAAAAATGTGTTCATTAATTAAGCCCCTAAACATTCATCCATCCCAATAGTATGGTATATTGGAATCAAAATCCCTTAGTTGTAATAATTCCACACCGAAAACCTGATGGCAGCATAAAATAAACAGTCAAATTGTTAGCGTTCCCCAAACAAAGTTCCAAAAGTCAGTCGACGAGCAGGAAACCACTTAAGCACTATTGCGAACACAGTACATTAAGTTTAAACCAAAAGTACCTTCATGGATATTAATCCCCCAGACAGAATCACCATATCAATGTTTCATGCCCCAGTATGGCCTTTCCCTCATAAAAGGAATCACATTATTGCTCCCAACATCCACCACCATATAATCACTCACTTGGGCCCAAAGTGTTCCTAAAAAGATCCCGATTCATACTGAATCGAATACCAGCCATTAATATCCCACGCGTTAGTCAGGAAACTTTAAACAGCCCAGGCCATAAAGTCCACTACCAGACTTCGCAATGACAAAAATGTGAAGAAAAAATTCTCAAATTCAGCTGTTGTAGAGTGCCATCACATAGGTATACCAAAAGTTGATCAGAAAGGATAAACACAACCTCCAGTCATCCAGTCTGCTGTCAAATATTGCAAAGGCAAAACGAAACAGACTGCAGATAAAGCAACTGTTCATGTGCCAAATATAGGGGGAAGAACAAAAATAAAAAACAACAAACTGTAGGAAATAAAGGTCAAGGCAAGCAGTGCGCAAATAGCACAACAGATAGCCTCACCCACACCAAATGGCCGACAGCAGGGGAAGAACAGGCCGATAAATCCAGAAAAAATCCCCTGCAAGTGCAGCAGTGTACGGCTTAAAGAGACAGTAATCCAAAAACAAAAAGCCATCACCAAGGTGTATAAAGTGTATCTTCAATTAAAAGTGATATTTCTTCTGATGTAGAGTAAAGCATATGGCCCTGGGTAGTGATAAACCAGGTCGTAATCTCCGTTTTGGTGCTATGCAAGTGGACTTTTTGTTATTAAATCAGAGAGAGCCAGCTCAGTGTAATAAAGTACAGAGAATTTATTTATTATTTTTTATTTATTTATTTATTTGTTGACCGGGAGTGTCCGACTGGAAGTAGGTCCATTTTCAGCAGAGGCCTTGGGAGAAAAGCTCCACACTTAAAATAAGCAGACAGTAGTTACATTGGATTACATAGCTATTAACAATTTACATAGCAATTACTTGCAACATATTTACAGATGAAGTACATAGTACATCTGTAGACAACTAGAATCTTTATCTGTGAAGTACATAACAGACATTAACAATTGTTACAATAAGAAGTTCCTGCTGTATAATAAGTACTAGGCTTATGAGCATCCGAGCTTGCTATAATCAAGGTAGTTAATGGAGTGGAAAGAAAGGTAGTGGTTGGATGGGGTGGGTGATATTAGAGTGGGAGTTGCAAGGGCATAGCCAGCATGTTTTTAGGTGTGCTTTTAGTAAAGTTTTGAAGTGGGTGCATGATGGTATGGAGGTAATTGTGGGTGGCAAGGAGTTACATAATTTGGCTATGGTGCAAGAGAATAGTGCTTCACCAGCAAAGTTATTGGCTTTAGTGATCTGCAGGTGATTTTTTTTGCTGGATCTTACTGGTCTGGTGGTGCGATAGGGTTGGAGTAGATTCTGGAGGGATGGGACATTTAGTGGATAGTTTACTAGTCTGTGGGTGAGTGAGAGTTGATACCATTGAAGGAGGTGAGGGAGTTCAAGCCAGCCCAGTTCAGCAAGTGAGAGACAGTGGTGACTGCGGTAGGATGCCCCTGTGGCGAATTTGGCAATTTTGTTGCAGCAGGTCTTTAGCTTGTTTAGATCGCATTGCCTTAGGTTGGTATATATTGGAGAGGCATAAAGTAGGGTGGAGATAAGGTGGGAATTTACTATTGAAATCTTTGCTGCTTTGGTGAGAAGTTGCTTATTTCTGTATAACACTCCTAGTTTTTTGTGGACTTTTTTTATGGTCATGGATATGTGAATGTCAAATTTTAGTTTATTGTCTATTTCCACTCCTAGTAATTTGGTGTGTTCAGTTGGGTATATAGTGATGTCTTTTGACGTGATGTTAAAGTGAGAGTTGTTTTGAGTATGTTTGGTGGGTTGGAAGATGAGTAGTTTAGTTTTGTTTGTGTTGAGTATTAGTTGGGCATCGGATAACCAAGTTTCAACAGAGGAAAAGGCTTCCTGTGTGACTTTTTGCAGTTTGGGTAGGGACTGGGCTGAGCAGATGATGGTTGACTCATCTGCATATTGTATGAGTGTGCCATGTTTGGCGGCAGAGGCTAGATTATTGGTGAAAGCAGACAAGAGTAGGGGTCCAAGAAAGGATCCTTTGGGAACCCCTATGGAGACAGGTAGTTGGGGAGATATGTCATTCTGCCATACAACAGATTGTTGGCGGTCAGACAGGTAACTCTGAAACCAGTTGGTGACTGATTGTGAGAAGGATAGGTTATTGAGGACAGAGATAAGTTGTTTGTGTGGGACCATGTCAAATGCTTTAGATAGGTCTAGGAAAGTAGCAGAGGAGAGATAGCCATTGTTTTTATGCTGAAGGATAGTGTTAGTAAAGGAGAGTAAGGCAGTGGTGGTGCTATGGTTTGGTCGGAAACCATGCTGAGTATTGGAAAGGAGGTTATTAGTAAGAAGGTAGCCCGAGACCTGAGAGTGTATGCATCTCTCTAGTATTTTGGAGAGTGGAGAGAGAATAGCTGTGGGATGGTAATTGGTTAGTTCTGTGGAGGGTCTGCCTTTGTGGAGGGGAATTATATGTGATACTTTCCACAGTGTGGGAACGTAACTTTCTGACAGAGATCGGTTAATCAAGATGGATACTGGATAGGCCAGAGCATCAGCTGTGATTTGTAGGTATTCACTTGGGAGGTTGTCTGCTGTTAATTTGGTGGGCTTAAGTTTAGTTAAGAGTTTTTTTTTATGTTGGAGGTAGGTACAGGAGAAAAAGAGAAGGCAGTGGGGAGATTACTAGTTGAAGGTGTGGGTTGGAGGTGAGGGAGGTTGTGTTGTTTAGCTAGTGATAGTATAGTTTGTGTGAAGTGTGTGTTGAATGAGGTAGCAATATTTTCTGAAGAGTGAGGGATGTTAGGAGGAGGGGTACTGACTTTACCTGGGTGGAGGATGGAGTTTATGGAGGACCAGAATTGTTTGGGGCTGTGTTGGGAGGGGTCTAGGGCAGACTGGTAGTATTGGAATTTGTCCTGTTTTATTAGCTTTTCGACTCTATTGCATAGTTCTAGGAATTTGTCTAGTTGAGGGGGGTTTGGTTTTGCACCAGTGCTCCCAGGCTTTATCCCTGTTTTTCATTTCTGACTTAGTGGTTTTCTATAGCCATGGGGAGGGTTGTGCTTTGATTCTGGAAAGTCTTATGGGGGCATGGTAATTAAGGATGCTCAGGAAGGTAGTATTAAAAAATTCAACTGTGTCATCAAGACTGAGGTACTTTAGAGGATGCCAGTTACATTCTTTGAGGGATGAGATGAATGTGAGTGGGTTAAAGTTTAGTTTTTTACGTATTTGACGGTAGATGACAGGTTTAGCTTGGTATAGGTATTTTTTGAGTAGGAATGTTGGGGAGTGATCACTGAGGCTATGTGATAAAGCAGCTTGTTATATATGACTGGGGGCTCTTACTGACTAGTATCCAATCCAGGGTAGTGTGCTTGCTGGAGGTTTTATTTATCCTGGTTGGTGACTGGACGAGTTGGGTGAAGCCATGAAGGTTTATATGATGGGTTGGATGGTTGCCAAAACAGGATTGCCAGTCAATATTGAAATCACTTACAATGATAGTTTCTTGGGGGAGATAGTGGGTAGACCAGCTGAGGAGGTTTTCTAGTGGAGGGATGTTTTGGCCAGGTGGGAAGTCGCATCCAGTTATGTTGATGGTTTTGTTTTGGTTTATGTTGAGGTTGGTATATATTATTTCTTCATTGCCTATTTGTGGAGATGATGATTTTAAGATCTGGATGTTTAGATGCTGTTTAAATATTATAGCTACACCACCTCCTTTCTTGTTTAGCCGGTCTACTCTTAGTAAGCCATAACCTGTAGGGAGTATTTGCTCACTGGTAATGTGAGGTTTTAGCCAGGTTTCTGTCAGGATGATTATATCTGGGGAGTACAAGTCTATGGTGGCATGGAGTTCATGGACTTTGTTGGATATACTTCTAATATTTAGGCTTAGTAGAAGGAAGTCACTTGGCTTTCTATTGGCTGCAATATGGGAGAAGTTGTGGTTTCTAGTCTGATTATGAGGATTGAGGTTGGAGATGGTAGGGCCAGGGTTGGGGTGGATGTCTCCACTTAGGGCTAGATTTGATATGCATGAGGTTATTAGTTTTCTCAGTTTTTGAATGTGTTTGCTTATAAGGAAACTTTATGCTTGTGCTCTGTGGGTAATAGGTATGGTGGGATGGTTAATATGTTAAGTTGTAGGGATGCTTTATGTTTGAGTAATATAGTTGGTTGAATATGTGGGGGGTGCATAGGGATGGTTCTTGAGTTGGTGGGAGGGGAGCTGAGTGAGGGTGAGACTTGATTGGTGGTGTGAGTAGTAGTACAGTGGTAGTGGTTGAGTGGGGGAGTGATGGTGCTTTGGTAGGATGTAAGATATGCAAGGAGACTGCATGCAGTGAGCATAGGTAAGGTATGCTTGTACATGTTAGTTGAGGAGGTGTGATAGTAGTGGGAAGATGGAGGAGGTAGTGTTGGGTTAGCACTGTCGTTGGCTATTGGAAAGATGGGAGGGGTTTGTGAGTGTAATAAAGCTGGGACCACTGGGGGTGGGAGGGAATATGGGGCAGGGTGGGGAGCGAAGCAGGTAGAGTCCCTGTTAGTTGCTCTTATGAGGGGCTGGAAACAATCAGGTAACAGAGTTAACTGATAAATGAACATATGATAGTGACAAGGGTGGCTGTAGTTTTAAAAATGGTGCCTGCCACAGGTAATATTTATTAACTTTGGGATTGTCTCAAGGTAATAAACAGGGAAGGGGGAGGGTTGAACAAAGGTTTGAGCAGACAGTTCTTTGTACTGCTGCTAATGAGCCAAAGCAAAGACAAGTATGTGTTTAAGAAACAATCAAAATTGACCAAGGACTGCTCTGAAACTGTAAGTCATTTCTTAACCATTTTTCAGGTGGAAAAACAGGATAACCTTGTATCAGTAGACTACCATGGTGTCAGTTTAAATTAACAAACACACAGTATTGATCAGTTATGGATAGTATTTGCTAACAGAAGGGAATAAGAGAGAAAGTGGAAGATGAGTGTGTGTGTGTGTGTGTGGGGGGGGGGGCTGCTTACAAGCCAAAGCAGAGTGCTCTCCAGGAGAAAATGAATATTGGCTCAAACAGGTAGACACATACTCAAAGATAACTTTAGTTGTTTGCAGACAGTTCAGACCTGGACTGCGCTTTTCTTATAAGAATGATAAAGGTGGTACCGCAGTTGAATAGGTCTAGAAAAGAAGAGTACAGAGAGGAGTAAGCACTTTGAGATGGTAAAGATATATTATAAAGATTACAAAAACAAACTGGGCAAATAGCTACTGCATACAGGAAAATATGTCTTGAGCCGACTACTACTATATGCAGATACTGAGCCAATTGGAAAAAAACATCTGTTAGAAAAAAACCTCAAGACAGTTATGCAGTCACAGATAAAAATATAGCGAGCAGCACTCTGTCGAGGTTGTCTAATGTGATTCTATCCACCAGTAACAGCACAATTATATAGAAATAATTAGACACCAGTATGAGCTGTCTACACACAACACAATTACATGAATAATATTAGTGAACAAGGTGTAGCTATGCAAACAGAATGGGAAACGTAATGTTCCTTTGGCTACTTAAGACTGCTTATCCTTCTCAGATGCCTTGTGAATGGTGCCCAAAGAGGTTACGGCTTGTTGCATTAGCACACCTCTCAGCTCCTTTGGCAAGGGGGGATAATTATAAGGAACAGCACTGATTTGAACCTCAGCAGAGAATCATTGTTGATCATCTTTGCTTGTTAGGCATTGTCCATAAAAGTACTATATTCAACTGCAATGATGCTGATAAGTGTCCTTCTGTCCAAAGATGCTTGGAACAGAAGTCAGTTATCAATATTGTAGTCAAATTAATGGGTCAGAGACTGGATGATCTGGACACTTAGCTCAGCAGACGTGCTGAACTGTCAGCATTTCACAATTTAATGGAAGATGTCAGGACCTAGTTTGGAAATGTAACCTATACTGCAGCTACCATGGCAATACTTAATTAGTGAATCTGTATAGGGTACCTTCAGTTCCCAATTCTAGAGAAGCTTCTGCCCATTTAGATGAGGAGATTTGGGATGTAGTGTCCAGATAATGTGTGTTCAAGTCCTTAATATTTGAGGTAGCTGTAAAGTGCAATATCTAAAAGGCAGCTAGGAACTGTCAGAGACATAACCCAAGGATAACTAGGTGAACACCAGCACTAAAGGATGATGCAAAGTCAGAGAAACAGACCATGAGCATCACTGGTATATGCCAAGAGTCTAGGAAGGCAGTAGTAGAACAAACATTCAAATACAAAGGATGGTGTGTGGGTAGTGTTTGGCCTTGGAAAATTATTTCAGGTGTCCTCAAACATTTTCGGGCAAACAATCTGGGAAACCAAGAGACAAAGATGGAATGTTGTTCAAGCTTTACTAAACGAGACTGCCAAATTGCCAACCTCAACTGGGAAAGTTTTGACAGGTAGAAAGAATATGTTGGGGAACCCCTGAATCCATTGGATATTTGGGCATGTCCTCCTCTGAAGATGCAGTCCCAGAAGCAGTAGTGGCGTTGAATCTATGTATGTATAGGACGTCACTGTAGTGACTGGAGAGGATAATTATTAGGAGATTCAGAAGTTGCTAGAAATTGCTTTGGTGTTGTGGTAGCATGCCTATTAATGCTGTACAAGACAAGTACAAATTGAGGGAACTCATAGGTTCATAGATTTTATAGGTACTCACTATACTATTGATCTGTGAGAATCTTAAGAAGCCTAGCCTTACATTCCCATGGTAGTTTTTAGTCCGGAATATTCTGTATAGGAACAAGGATATGTTGTGAAATTTATGTTTCCCCAATCCTTGAGAGACAGGGGTGCTAAACCAGGGGTGAATTTGTTGTTATTTTTCCATTGTTTTAAATTGCATTTGCACAAAGTAAGACAAGTTGTTTGCTAATGTGGAGTAGAAGAATCCCTGTGATGCATACCTTTCCCTGTAAAACGTTTTATTTATTTTGCAAAAAAATTGAGATCCCTTGAGCAGGTGTTTATGAGACCGTTGAACTTACAAATGTGTAATTGGTTTGACAGAATAGGATCTTTTCAACCTGTATGCATGAGACATAGGGCAACTCTCAGTAGCCTGTGTGATACTGAGAACAGGGACAAGGCTTTGAAATGGTTGCAAAGTCTTTATGATTAAGGTCCTTTGTTTAGAGAGAAGGTGTTGTGGCTTTTCTAGCTATGGATTGTCAAGTTTGTACCAAAAGAGGCACTATGCTTAATTATCAGTCTAACGAGTGACTAGCACAATGTAATGACTGCATCAATGGATCTGATTGCAATGTCTTCAGATATAATCTATGTGATTAAAAAGGAGTTGTAAAAGTTGATATGTAGTGATCAAAGGACAGTTCATTGTCTGCATAAATTCCTACATCCCTAACTAAAAGATCTGTTTTCAGGACTGTGCTGTCAATATGGTGATTACAATGAAAATCAGGCTTCCTAAAGGATACAACTCTACACTTCCTGACATTTAATTTTAGTCCATGGTTTAGACACCAGCTATTTGTTCAGGACAGGCCCTCTTGGAGGACATTGGTGTCCTCTGGGGAGTTTATGATGACAGTGGCAGAGGTTCCTATTTTCAAAAAAGGGGACAATATGTTGTGCTAATGTTACATGCGTTATAATCCTCAGTTTCTCTGAGATATCTGTGTCAGTGTAGTGTAAAAGAGACTCAATCCAATTATTAGGAGTTGATTCAGGAGGTTTATTGTTGATTCTGTTCTAGTGATGGAACAATGGATGCACTTTTTTGTCCTTGCATAGATAATGGATGGATCTTGGGAGTTTCTACTACTGCCTATAGAGAAGTGATACTATGCCATAGCAATTATTGTTGTTATAATTATAATAATAATTATTATTATTATAATTATTATTATTATTATTATTATTATTATTATTGTTATTATCATTATCATCAATCATACAGCATGTACAATGTGTAATGTAATGCACACACTTTCAGGGCCATTATTTGGAATCCCCCCTCAGGTGAAGACCATGGAAACAGGAAAATAAAAATTTCATACTACAGAAGAACTACCCAAGATTATTTTAAGTATAGAAAAAACTTTGTCAGTTTAGTTTCTGTCCTATGTCTGAACTATGTAAATAGAGCACCTTGCCTGACAGAGCACAAGTTGAAATCCATGATGTGGGGAAATTTATAACTACTATTTGGAACTTCAAACCAGAGGTATATAGAATCAGTATATACTTAATCATTGAGGATGTTAGGCCCATCTACATTGCTAGTTAAAGTTCTGCTATAGGCTATTTGCCTATTTAAACATATTTATTTTATGTTAACTTTGTGTATTTTTATAGCTGATTGCATATTTGATTTTGCAGAATGCATTGTTTTAGCTCATGTATTTCAAGTAAAGAATGTTGTTATTGGATGTTAATATGTACAAGGGTATGTACTAGTGATGTTGATTTTTCAACTGTTGGTTTACACCAGCTAGAGCTATTACCACACCAACAATTAACAGCTGCAATATTTTAAGGGTAAACAGTAATTTTAATCACTGTATTGAAAGTTTAGTAGGTGCAGAATCCTGGAAAAAAGATTCACTGCCAGATTACATTTCGTTGAACTCATCAGAGAGGTCTGCAAGACAGAAGTAAGATCAAAAGTTACTACTGCAAGGCTCTGCTTTTTTTTTTTTTGATTGGATAATTTGGCTGGTTCCTGTTTCTCTGCCTTAAATAGCCAGTGTTTAAACCAGTTTGTACTTGTTTGCTCAAAGCTGCAGTGAGTTAAGCTTTTTGCCCTTGCTGTGCAGTTTTACAAAAACTGCTGTGCGACTGCAAAACACAAGTGCTTATTTTCAACTGTTTTCTGCACTTCTCATTAACTAAAACAGTATTTGCTGCATATCCGTTTAAACTGTACAACTGTTTTTTGGCCATAGTGAATTCAATCCTTACCTCTGTTGTAATCTTGTATCCCACGCACCTGCCTAACTACTGTTGTGGTATTAAAGTGTAGTGGCTTTTGAGTTACCCACCCTTATTATAAGTTAGATACTGATATTGGATACTGCGGTGGTGGTGCTGTGGTTGCATTGTCTCCTCACAGTAAGACGTTGTCCTGTTCGATTCTCAGCTAGAGCGTCTTCTGTGTGGAGACATGCGTGAATGGGCGTACTTTCATTGAAGGTTGCGCGACAGAGCTGGAAACTCTGCATGTAAAAATCTTCTGCCAATCATTAGCGGACCGGAGTTCCGCTGTGGCAACCCCTAACTGGGAAAAGCCGAAAGATAAAGCATTATAAGTTTGATATTGGAAACTTCCCCCCAGTACCATTACATTAGCTCATTCTACTGAGTACAGTGAGATCAGTTGTGAAGGACCACCCTGTTAGTTTCTTAACCTTGAAGTATCTTCTATCTCCTCACTTGTTTGTGTCTTTCGGCTTTTTCCTGGTTAGGGGTCGCCACAGCGGAACTCCGGTCCGCTAATGATTGGCAGTAGAGTTTTACGTGCTGGCTTGCCGGGCCTAACGCACAACCTCCAACGAAGGAACGCCCTGTTCATGCATGTCGCCACACAGAAGATGCTCTAACTGAGGATCGAACGGGCAATATCTAACTGTGAGGCGACAACACTACCGCAGCACCACCACAGTTCCTCCTCACTTACTACTTAAAAAAGAAAAATATTGGACCTCTTCCTACTTCATTTTGCTGCTTATGCTTAGGTGTTCAACTGCATTTAGTTTGCCACATTTGTTACTGCATGTCAGTAGCCTTATTAAATCAGTGACAGTATTCTACTGAATTGCTGCTTTATTTGAGCTGTTTTTTACTGTTGCGATTGTGAGCTAATAAACCACATGTGCACTGTTTTAAAGCAATTTACTCATTAACTGCATTTCATTACTGTTTAACTGTATTCCACTACTATTTACTGCAATGCATTCCTCTGTAACTATATTTTACTCCATTTAATAACTGTTTAACTGTATTTTTCATACTGTGAGTTCTATTTTTGTCTGTGCTCTTTTGTGAGTTTTACTGTTTTCTTATCCCTTAAAATGAGTAGCATAGTATGATACAGGTTTGCTGCATCCAGAGCTGCAGCTGCACTGTTTTTATTCCTTTTTGAAGTATTCCAGCTACAAATTCTCCCTTAGTAGCACTTGTGTGATCCCCTAGTAGTACTACTCTTAGACCTTCCACCCTTTACCCTCTTAGATCTCTCTGGCTTCTCTCCCTCAGTTTCTGACAAATATGGATGGACAATTTCCTATGTTTTTTCCTGGCAGTGTAGTTGATATGGGCATCCTGAGACAGTGTAGCTATTGCCTCATGTACAGGGACAACTCTCCACTATTATCACCTAGGAACACAATTTGTGAAAGATGCAATTACATTAAGAACCTGGAATCAATGTTCTATCCCTCACAAGCCAGTATACCTGGCACTGCAAAAGTTGTCAACACAAACACCACACCTCAAACACCACCAACACAAATACAACACACACACACATATGCGGAGGTCCTCAACAAAAACATACCCAAACAAAAGAGACCTCAGATGCAAAATCACACTCATACTCCATTGCCCACCATACCACACAAAGTCCACACACCTGTGTCTCACAGCCATTAAGGCTTAAACATAAACCCAACATATTAGTCATAGCAGACTCCATTGTGAGATACGTGTCCCTCACCAGGCTGCATAAGGAGAAAGTCACTGTTAGTTCCTTGTCAGGTGTCAGAATCTGCTATATCACCCATGCACTCAAGTCTGTCAACACTAGATACTGTTATGACTCTGTCATAGTCCATGTTGGTGTGAATGACTAGAGATGTACCTCCCTGGACTATATGAAGAGAGACATGATGGAGATCACTGAATGTGTGTCCCAGGCAGGTATGTACCTAGCCTTAAGCAGCATTCTACCATCACCCAGAATGATGCCTCAATACAAACAGAAAATGATTGACTTTACCAATTGGCTTAGTTTCTGGTGTCACTCCAAGGGGATCCATTACCTGACAGCCTGGGAAGACCTGACTGACAATCTGCGATGCTTTGCCAGAGATGGCCTGCATCTGTCTCCCTTGAGCTTTAGGCTTCTGGCAAAGGCTCTTGCCTTCCCCATAGTGCCTCTTTTTAGGCAATGCCATGATGTCAAAACTACCAACATGAAAATTTCATCAAAACGCAAATTAAAGGTCATGCTGCTAAATGCTAGGAGTCTAAAAATGAGCTGCACTCACTGCAAGCATTGTTAACAATGGAAAATGCTGACATTTGTGCAGTCACAGAAACCTGGTTCAAAGTGACTTTTGACCACCATATTGCCTCCAATGTACATAAAGTTTTCTACATGGCCCACCTCATTAGTAAGGGTATCTCATCCAGGGAACAAGGCTGTCATAACATCCCTGAATTCTTCCCTTATAAAACCCATTATTGAGTACAATGGCCCTTTCAGCATCTACCTCACAATGCACCTGCAACAGCTGGAGAGACCACAGAGGTTCCTCACCAGGAGAATCCAGGGCCTCAAACATCTACCCTACATGGATAGGTTAAAGAACCTGTCCCTCTACTCAGTCTTATACAGACTCTTCAGAGGTGACCTCTGTCTGGCTTACAACACAATCGCAGACCCCACCTTGATGGAACTGCTGCATATCTACAAGTCGAGCTCCACTCGAGTAACCCACATGCGAGACCTCAACCTTGTTTATGACATCAGTAGGACTTGTTGGCGGGAGAGATTTGTGTCCCAGAGACTCCCCCTTCTGTGAACTAGACTCCCTCTCCATGTCAAGCAGAGTAGCTCATTAACCCTTCTTAAGTGCAACCTGAATAACTGGATGAGGAACAGAAAATACACCACTGAGATTTTGCCTGTGTACCTGCTGGACAGGGACATCGGGTACTGACTTGTTGGAACATGGGCTAAATTCTTGGCTAGGTTTGTAAGGGCCTCGGGGCCAACAGCCTAGTTAACTTCCTATGATCCTATGAAAAGCTTCTCAAAAAGCTAACAAGTGAAAACTCACTAAGGAGATTGCATATTTTTCTTACATTTTGCTTGAGAGAATGCAGAAAACAAATATATTTCAGTACAGCATTGAGTTTGTTACTGTTCAGTCAGATTTTTAGACAAAAATCAAGGTAAATTGCAGTTAGCAGTAATTACAAAGAGAACGTGGACGATTTGCTTTGGATGAGGAGTCAACTTTAATGAGAATCACAATATGGAATTAAATCTTGACTTATGTATGTGACCAACAGCAGTGATAGAAAAATGTCTAATGTAATTATGAATATTAAATAAGGTTATTAAATAATGCAGAATTTACTTTGTAAAGCAAGTAATTGTCAGCATTGTTTTTCAATGGTAGAAATGATAATTAAATCTTTAAACTATAGTGCATGTCAGGGTTTAATACAATGTTATTAATAAAACGCTTTTAATGTAAACAATGTAAAATAATAAGCTGTATGTATGCCAATACTATATTTATGGTGTGATTTATGATATACAAAATGTGAAGCAGAAACTGGGGGTATCATGCCATTTTGTTATAAATAACAGATAGACGACTTTCCCACTCTTGTGTCATGTGCGGAATCTTAATACTATGTTATTAAGGAAACGTTTCTAATGTGAACAATGTAAAATAAGAAGTAAATTTTTTAAAGCATTACGTTTATGTAAACTTTATCCATACTGCTGAACAGCAATGAAATGCAAAGCAGCTCATACCGAGAGAATGAAGTACATTGCTAGTAATGACTTCAGCTTTGCATGCTGAAGGGCACAGCTCTATTACATTTCTGTGTTCTTTCAGATGGTAGTCTAATAATATTCGTAATACAGTTTAGTGGACTTGAAGCACTCACAGGAAAGCTGGACTGTGTAGGCCTTAAAAGTCATTGCAATGGAAGTTTCCATTATACATTAGTTCAACATGCATGTCAGAGAGGTAGAAGAATGTATAGTTAAAGGTTATTATTCTGTATTTAACTAGCTATAACTGGTTAGTTGTGTCTTAATTCTACAGATTTTAAAAAAATGTTCTGAAATTAAAAATTCTAATTGACTTCAAGCATTCTTTCTCTTTCCATAGGTGCAGAGCTCAAAACTGTGAACAAAACTTCAACTGTAGCCTAACCAGGGAGCTGTAAGCAATATCTTCTATTTTTCCCTATGTGAATAACCAAGCAAATGTACCATATGACTGTTAGAAATATGTTCCAAAGTGCACTTTTACACTTCACTAATGACTGCTATGATATAATAACTAATTTAATTATGCTGCCCACATTAAAAAAGTCAACAGTAATCATTTGTCTATCGAGGATGTTAAAGACATTCTTAAGATGGTAGTATAAACCAACCAAAAATCACCTTTTCATGTTGAGATCCTTGGCAGTCAACAAAAACACAAGTCAAGCATTTCCTTTAATGGATTTAAGAGTTAAAAAAAAAAAAGATCATGAATACCTTGATTTAGTCTTCTATTCATTCATTCTTCAGTGATCCACTTAATTCGGTTCTGGGCAGTAGGGAAGTCACAGGCTATCCTAGCATCTAGTGGATACGTGGCATCTGAATAGGTAGCAACCCGCTGACGGAGTTGTGTGTACATACACATGCTATTTATTTTTACTTTCACTTTATTAAAACTTAGAAAGGATTATACATGGCATCTTTTCAAACCGCAAAGATGAAACAAGTAAATGTGATGTAAACCTTTGTAAATACTTGTAAGGAAAATTTATAACTGTGACTCTAAATATACGGTTTGTAAATGCTTGTATGGTAAATGCATCCTGCTTTGGTGCTGTGCTGTGCTCCAGTGCTGAGAAGGCACACCTGTACTCATTAACAATGTGCCGTGTCCCTGTGTTGAGTGTACTCCGATATTTTGTTTCCTTCTTCTCTACTGTGAGTCCATTTGTGTGAGATGTTTTCTGTGGAGCAGCTCCTCTCGACAATCTCGACTGTAGGCTGAACGGATGGTAATCCTTGCAAAATCTATTGTTTCATTTAGCGTAACAGCGACACAGAAGGCACTGACCTGGGCTGAGCCTTTATTCATATACATCATTGCCTTTGAATAATATATCAGTCAAGATGAGTAAGACCTAGCTGACTAGGTTCATACTATTTTAGCACAGTTAACGGGGGGGGGGGGTTCTTTCCAAGCTTTTGTAAACATAGGAGGCATGGATTACAAAGACTGCAAGAAACAGAAGAAATATTAGCTTGCTCAAGCTGGGGTTACAACAGAAATCCACGGTCATAAGTTCCATAGCAGGACATTTGATCAGGTTAGAACAGTATGATCTCAGATATCTGAACTAGGGCATACAGTACTTTGAGGTTTGACCCATGGAGATGTAGCAGTGAAAAACTAGGGTAGTCATTTGAAATCTCAGTACACGCTTTGTTGAGACCCAAGGTGTGGAGAGCAAATGGCAGAAAAAAATGGACTTGTATATACTAAGTCCATGATTGACAGTTCTCGGAACATTCCCTTTTGTCCACATCAAGGCAGTCTCAGAGTTGCTATATATGTTTGCTAGGGTATGGCAGCTGCAGGGAGGCTTGCTCCCCTACAAGAAAGATGTTTAAAAGGGAAGAGGGATGTTTGATAATCAATCTTCTCCTGTATTTTTGGTTTTCTTTTTTAACATGCCGGAACTTAGCATTTTGATTCTAGACATCTCAGTAAGAAACCTAAAGCTAGTGCAAAGCCTATACCTAAGGATTTAGTTTTACTGTTTGCCCAAGCTGGCCTACCTATGGAGACACTTGCAGGGCAGAGGACTCTGTTTATATCCAAGGTGATGCATCTGCTACTTCAGTGTTTCAAAATTAAATAACTCAAAACTTTTGTTTAGCAACTCCAGATGGATTAACTAACAGTCACATCAGTGGCATGTTGCAAATTATGCTAAGGAAGGCCTTTCTGGTGACTGGGAGAACCTAAAACAGTATGTTACTTTACCTACATATGCTGTTAGGGAAGTTCAACAAGGACCCACAGGATTCAATCCCCTCAAATTGCTGCATGGAATTCAACAACAAGGTCGATTGCATTTAACCAAAAAGAAAGTGCCCCATTCAGAAGTGTCTTAGAATACGATGCTAGCTTACAGTGTAGGCTAAGGACAATATTCTCCATGGCCTGAGAGTATACCGAAGGTCACAGACTGCCCAACAGGGTATATATATATAACAGAAATGTCAGAACCAGGAATTTTAAGGGTGGGAACCAAGCGCTAGTTTTAGTTATCTTTGCAGAAAACAACATTTCTGTCAAATTGACAAAGGTTAATCATTCAAGCTGGAAAAATATAGATAGAACAAATATGGGATCCTAAAATAGGTCAAGTAGCAGGACATTCAACAATATTACTAAGTGTTTTAAAAAATTTTCCACCCTCTCCCCTGTTCTTGTAGTGTTTTTAATCCCAGTGTATGTTTTATAGTTGAGCCCCTAATTCCCTTCCAGTCCTCGTTCATTGAGTGTTGTCAGTAAACACAAACGTGTCATTTTATGAAGTCACTTCCCTCTTGTTATTTAAATTTACCCTCCCATTGCATTCCACAGATCCAGAATACAGAGTGTTTGCCAAGTCAATCCCTGTTGCTTTTTTCAGTTTGGTGGCTCTTCCGTTGCCTGCCCTTACTAATTTGTTTTTGGAAGCTCCTCTCCTCTGCCCATACTATTGAGCACTAGATTAAACCTGCAAGTCCCCTCCTTTGATTGCTAACATTTGGGATATTCTCCCTTATTTATCTTCACACCTGCTTATTACACAGTGCAGTACCTTGTATTATACCATGACCCCCCATTAATATTCCAAAACGTGCACGCTGATTGGCCAGCGTGCACATTGTAAATCGACTTATACTAATGGAAAAAATTCCGGTCGCCTGGACTTTTTCCATTAGTATAAGTCTCTTTTAAAACACTGTCTTGCTATGTTAAAAGAGTTTAACATAGCGACACAGGTTTAAAAAAAGCAACGGAGATCTTCGTTGCTTTTTTTAAAGCTGTCTCGCTATGTTAAACTCCTTTAACATAGCGACACAGTGTGTAAAAAGCAACAGAGATCTTGCTTTCTCCGTTGCTTTTTTTTTTAAACCTGTCTCACTATGTTAAAAGCATCCGTTGCTTATTTTAAAGCTGTCTCGCTATGTTAAACCCATTTAACATAGCGAAACAGTAAAAAGCAATGGAGATCTTGCTTTCTCCGTTGCTTTTGGCCACAGCTCTGATGTACTGCGTAGGCATGCGCAGTACATCAGAACTGCCGCGGATACCAGACAGCTGCAGAAGGGCAGCAAAGAGGCATTATACAATGCCATTATTTAAGAAAAGTAATTATTTCTTTTCTTAAATAATGTCATAGTATAATAGCAATAACCCACTTCTGGGTGTGGGTAATGCGGGATTTACCCACGGTTGTCTTTGTTTGGTCCCTCGGGACCAAACCACTTCAACCGTGGGTAAATCCCGCATTACCCACACCCAGGTGTGGGTTATTGCTATATTATATCATCTCTCTCATCATTCTTTAAAAATCTGCAACATCTGGGACCAGTCACTGGTGAGCCTTCTGTATACCATGTGTATTCCACCAAAGTTCCGTACACACTCTGCTGCATTTACTTTACTTATCCAAACAGCTAACACTGGACAAGATGGAAAGCCCAATTGTTGATTTCACTTCTGTTTCCAGCCTTTTAGCACCAGGTCTCTTAACACAGAGTACAGACTGTCTTATGCTCATAGATAATAAATGTATACTCCACACTAATAATTTTTTCGGTTAGCGGTGTAGATACCTAATTAATACGGAGGTTTCCCTTTCATCTAAAAACTCGCTCTGCCACCTTCATTCTTTTCCATCATAATTGTTCATTAATTACACTAAAATATCTTATAGTGAGGCTATAAAAGAGTCACTTCCACTGCCTCCGATAAATAAGAAATTTAAGTCTCAGCAAAAATGTTTGTAATGGTGACTATTTTGTCAAATACAGTAACAGGTCAGTGTATTTTGTCAAATACACTGACCTGTTACTTACACAAGTGATATAAATCTTTAGTAATGGTGACTATTTTGTTAGATACACTGACTTTTTACTTACAGTGATAGAAATGTTTAGTAATGGTAACTATTTTGTCAGATACACTGACTTGTTTCTTCCAACAGTGATAGAAATGTTTAGTAACGGTGACTGTTTTGTCAGATAACACTGACTTGTTACTTACAAGACTAAACAATGAGAAGTTTACGGTGAGTTGTCTTTCAGGTGCCAGGATTGTTGATATTATAAAGGTCTGAAGGACCCTAGCTCTTGACAAATATGACTATGACTTGTTAAAGGTACTTGTAAGAGTGAATGACTGGAGAAGTAAAACCCTGGGAGACATGCAGATAGACATGTCAGAATTTTCCATGATTTTACAAGTGCTAGTAAGACACTGACAGTAAGTCATCTTCCTTCATCTCATATGATGCCTAAATACAAAGAAAGGATAACTGCCATCAGCAGTCGGTTAAATATTTGGTATTATTCCAGGGAAATTCATTATGTCTCAGCATGGGACAAGGTTCTTGACAGTCCACCTTACTTCACTAAGGATGCCTAATAAATTTCATACTACGGCTTCCACTTACTGGCCTGTGTTGTACCCCCCCACCCCCAGTGCATTTTTAGTCTAGTTGAAGGATATTATAGCATATTTAATATACAAGTCCCAAAACTGCATCGTATTGTGGTGGGTTTCCTCAATGCCAGAAGTCTAAGGAATAAATTGTCTGAACTTGAGTCACTCTTGCATTTGGAAAATATCCATGTCTGTGTAGTTACTGAGATTTAGTTTAAATGTACGTTTAGCACTCCCTTCATACTAAGTTTTGCAGCTTTTATGACCTAAGGGACCCACAAAGTGAACTCATTGAGCTTCAGATCACTCTTGATAGGATTAATTATCAAGTATTATACAATGACTGGCTGGTAACATCATAAAACGAGCACTCTGATTGGCTAGACAACCAGCGTGCCCTTTGAGAATATACAACAGAAAAAGGTCCAGTCGTTGATATATTCTTTAATTTTAAGGGTTAATTACAAAGCTATCAGCTTTCTGCAAAGCAATGGAATGCATTATAACTGATCTTGTAAACTATGATATCAAATATCAGACTGAATCCAAAGAGTTTAGCATCATGAATGATAAATTCTGTCTAATGAATATGAGAAACTTCTTCCAAAGGTTTCCAGGGGTTGTAGATGGTGGCAATGCACACACCATATTTTGATCTGTCAAGACCTTCAACACCATTTTCCATTCCAGCATCATACAGAGGCTAAATGCTTCAAAAATTGACAAGTATGTATTGAGATGAGTATTAAACCAGCTGAAAGACATAACTCACAAAGGTAACTCATCAGAAGGTATACTAGGACCATTCCTTTCCAGCATTCTCAGATCTCCAAGCAGAAAGCCAAGATATCTTCCTAACAGAGTCTGCAGATGAAAGGAAATTTGATGTTGTTTTTGAGTCATTCTCTGACAACCAAATACTCCCAAATGAACTCCCCTAGTAAATGCATGGTGCACTAAATGAGGCCCAGACTAATTACTAAATGAGGCACAGACTAATTACTAAAAGAGGCCCATACTAATTCCTAAAACGTATAATGTCTTATCTTCTGGAAGACAATCCATCCCCTCAACATATTGCATAGACAACACAGCGCTACAACATTGAATTGTAGTCATAAACCTCAGAATCTGGGTAGATAACATCCTCTCCTGTGCCCATCATGTGACAATGATTGTCAGTAAATCCTGTTACTTAGTACCGCTAATTGCAAAAGAAGTATCGTCAAGGACTAAATCAGCAGTCAATCTCTTATACTTAGCATTGGTACAATTATTAGGCAAACCACCCTCTTTGAGAAGTATCTCAATAAATATATCCAATAAATAGAAAGCTCTCAATATTTCCTACAAAAAAACACACCACAAGCTTAAAGTCCCTTAGCTAACAAGAGAGAGGCTCGAGGCTATATCACCTTATTCAGTTTCTTACAGAGTTTTGATGTGAGATACGCTTAATGTGCCATTAGGAAAACTGGTTGCCCTGGACCTTCTGTCTCTGCAAAAGTCCAGTATATTTATTTATTTATTTTATCTATTTATTGACATCTGTTAAGCAGGTTGCCCAGGTGGGCTTTTGGCCCAGTTTTAGTGGAGACCCAAGGAGAAAACCTCCAAAAAAAAAAAAAACAGAGTTTACAGGGAATTCCACCATTCCTAGAACCAATGACCTAAATCTTTACTGACACATAAATAAAACATAGTGGAAGTACATGTTTATAACCCAGCATTTCCCAAATCTTTAAAGAAAAGCTTCTCCTGTATGTTAAACAGTGCAACTCACTAACTTCCTTTAAACATAACCTATAAGATTGGATGGAGAGCCACACATTTCATATAGGATTGCCTGATATGGCCATCATGGATAATGTGTGTGTGTGTGTGTGTGTGTGTGTGTGTGTGTGTGTGTGTGTGTGTGTGTGTGTGTGTGTGTGTGTGTGTGTGTGTCTGTGTGTGTGTGTGTGTGTCTGTGTGTGTGTGTGTGTGTGTGTGTGTGTGTGTGTGTGTGTGTGTGTGTGTGTGTGTGTGTGTGTTTGTGTGACATGATGGAGAAGGTACTTTGTGAATTCTCATAAGACTTAGTGACCTTGGATCATCTGTGAAATTAAGAAATGTTGTTAAAGTGGGGTGAAGGGACTGCATGATCGGCAAAACCTAATTGGTCAGTAGCGCATTTATTTCCATACTTGAATTTCTGAATATAGTACAGAAATGAAGTCCAATACTACAGTTTTACAATTATGACTGAAGCACTTGCTTCAGTGTTTTGGTGTAGCATAGGTTGTACCATAATACCCGCTTCAGATGCTGCACTTTTTAGAGATGAAAACCTAGTTTTTTTCCTGCTCTTCGACTTATTGTTGAAGGGCACCACCTTGAGGAAAAGCAACAGGTTCTAAATAAGCCAGCTGTTGCTCTGTCAAAATCTATCAATTAATAAGAAAATATTAATGTCACTTTGTACATTCTAAGATGGGTTAATACTCTTCCTACTTTACCTGACATGCCAT
The DNA here is from genome assembly GCF_019279795.1 of Protopterus annectens. Classification (NCBI taxonomy): domain Eukaryota; kingdom Metazoa; phylum Chordata; order Ceratodontiformes; family Protopteridae; genus Protopterus; species Protopterus annectens. Next base: position 768,948,166 of record NC_056749.1, read on the forward strand.
CCATTCCTAATTTGAATTATTTTGGAACTAAATGTGGATTGAAAAGAGGACTCTTGTTGACCAGCTGAATTTGCTTTAAGATAATAAATAATAATAAAAAAAAAAACAAAGAAGAAAACAAATAGCTTAGCTATCCTGAAAAAAATCACATCTGATACTCTTTTATAAATACAATAAACTAATGTCTAAACATTTTACTGATCAATGAAATACTAGCTAATATATTAACTAATAAATATGAAGTTATATGAATTTAAAATGGGGAAAACTAAATTATCAAATACAAGTTTTGGGATTTTTAAATTTAGACCACCTTGAACCACAAAAGGATGAGTTTTACCATTTAAAATGATAAGCTGGTAATGAGAAAACATTAAATCCTTCCTTATTAGAAATTATATTTTGAATATCTTTTGAAAAGTTGTTAAAATGCTTGCTAAAAACTTTAGCTTTCTCATAAATATTGTCAGAGATTCAGAAATGCTGCATATACAATCATGGTCAAGCCAAAACTATTTGCATTGTGTGTACAAGTCATGATACTTTTTACACATGCATTTGTAAGATATTGGTCTTGAATGGGTAAGTGAAATTTTACTTGAACAAAAAATTGACAATACATTAACTAATTTAATTATGGAATTACTTGAACTTGTTTTGAGCCACAATTTCTTTACCCATGATGGCCATTATTATCTCCAAAAAAGTGGTATTGCCATGGGCTCCCCTTGTCGGAGTGCTTATGCCAACATTGTGATGATCTTTTGGGAGAAGACATATGTCTTTTCTAGTATTTACAACAAGTTCATCAGATTTTATCAGAGGTTCCAAGACGACATTTGTATCTTTTGGAAAGGTAGTTTAGATTCTTTGAATGAATTCTTGGCACACATTAATAGTACTACTACATTTTTAAAATTTACTTATGAAGTAACATTTGATTTTTTGAATTATTTGGATGCCCATCTGGTCAAAAATGAGTTTGATAAATGTTACACGGCAACCATTTATAGGAAAAAAACTTACAGTAACTCTTTTCTGCATTACACAAGTTGTCATCCTTTTCAACAAAGGAAAGCAGTGGTAAAAGGTCAACTTGTAAGAGCAGCTCGCATGATAACTACATTCACGGAATTTCTAGCTGAATGTGACAACCTGCGATGTATGTTTTTGAGCAGGGGATACCCAAATGATTTACTTGATGTAGTGACTCAGGAAGTTGTTACTAAACGTCAAATTGGATTTTATAAACCCATATTGAACAAGCCTATGGTCAACCTGGCAGATTCACATGATGAGCATACTACTATTACTAGAACAACTTTTCAACAAAACAACATATTCATGAAATCTTTTATTACCACATTCACTTACGATCACAGTCTTATAAAAGATGTTTTGATTCGTAATTGGAGCATTGTTATGGAAGACAACTTGTGTCGCAACATGTTGCCCAACACAGTGAACGTGGTATATAAGAAAGGGAAATCTTTTAAAGAAATATTGAAATATGGTTGTTATGATCGTAATAAGAAAAACAGAGGTATCGTGAAATGTGGTGCCTGTAAATGGTGTCATAAAATTAACACAGGTTCTATTTTTAAAATCAGAGACATCACATATAGAATTAGATGCACATACAATTGTAAAAGTAAAGCGATTGTGTATCTTGCCCAGTGCAACCAATGCACAGCATTTTATATAGGCAAAACCGAGAGGATGTTTACTTGTAGGTTGTATGAGCATGATTATGCCATCAAAAAAAGCATTAAACATAATGCTTTAGCCAAGCATATAAAATAATTTTCTTTTCATTCTTTCGGTTTTGCCATTATAGATCATGTTACTATTAGTGATAGGTCTGCTTGGCCACTTTTATTAGAATTGAAAGAATTAAGATGGCAAATATTGACACAATCTGATACATGGCCAGGTCTCAATGAGAAAACATCTATCACTCCAGTATTAAAACTTAAAGCATTGCACAGGGGAAAAATACATTAATATATTAATATTAATATTTAGAATTATGCTTTACAAGTTTGCAATGTTTGATGCACAGTGTTGTGTGTAATTAGATTTTTTACTAATGCTTATATAAAATTTTTAAAAAAATTAGATTTTTAATATATTTTATATACATTTTTCAGAATATCATTATTAGAATTTTGTTAAATGAATTTTTGTGCTCTTTTTAATGAATTTTGTAAAAACATCAAGTTATTTTGGTAACCAACCAGTAGATGGGGCATTACTGATAACCAATATGTGAAAAGGAAATGACATCATTAGATTGTTCATCAGCTGACAATTTGAAATTATATAAGGAAATGACATCATTGCTGCTGTTTGTCTGAAGAAGTTTGACATAGATCAAACGAAAAGCGCTTCACAGTTTATTTGATTTGAGCTTTTGTCTTCAATAAAATATCTTTTTGGCTTCTGCATCGTGGTTTGGTGGCTACTCCTGGATATTTTCTTCAGTTTGTTATCGTTTATTTTCTAAAACAAAGAAGAAAACAAATAGCTTAGCTATCCTGAAAAAAATCACATCTGCTACTCTTTATAAATACAATAAACTAACGTCTAAACATTTTACTGATCAAGGAAATACTAGCTAATATATTAACTAATAAATATGAAGTTATATGAATTTAAAATGGGGAAAACTAAATTATCAAATACAAGTTTTGGGATTTTTAAATTTAGACCACCTTGAACCACAAAAGGATGAGTTTTACCATTTAAAATGGTAAGCTGGTAATGAGAAAACATTAAATCCTTCCTTATTAGAAATTATATTTTGAATATCTTTTGAAAAGTTGTTAAAATGCTTGCTAAAAACTTTAGCTTTCTCATAAATATTGTCAGAGATTCAGAAATGCTGCATATACAATCATGGTCAAGCCAACACTATTTGCATTGTGTGTACAAGTCATGATACTTTTTACACATGCATTTGGTCAGAGGGTTTATATTAGAACACTGAACGTTCAAAATTTCGAGTGTTCTAATATCGACCTGTTTTCAGCGACCGCTGAAAATATTGAAGAAACAGAAAACCAAATTTTTTCCTAGGGAAAGAATTTGGTTGTCCGTTTCTATTGCTTCAGTATTTTCAGCGCTGTGGTGGAAAGTTACGGGCCGGGTTCATGTAAGTGTGCGATTGTGTATGTGAGGGTTAGGGTGCGGGTCAGGTAAGTGTGCGATTGTGTGGGTGTGAGGGTTAGGGCAGGGTAGGTGAGTTAGGGCACTGGTGAGGTGACTGTGTGATAGTGACGGACCTTAGGGTTAGGGTTGGGGTTAAGGTAAGTGGATAGTTAGTGGTGTATGTATAGTTTAGTGTAAGGTTAGGTGTAAGAGTTTAGGTGTATGTGTGTGGATTGATGTTTTGTTTGGTGTGCTTGTGTTGTGTGTATGTGTTTTGGAACAGCTATTTTTTTCCTTAGGAAAAAAATTTCGCTGTTCTGAATGTTCGATGTTTTACTTTTTCGATTCATAGGGTTCAATATTAGAACACTCGACATTTTGAATGTTCAGTGTTCTAATATAGACCCTGATCAGACCATGCTTATTACACATGCATTTGGTCAGACGATGTTTATTACACATGCATGTGGTCAGACCATGCTTATTACACATGCATGTGGTCAGACCATGCTTATTGCACATACATTTGGTCAGATCACACTTATTACACATGCATGTGCTCAGGATATGCTTATTACACATGCGTTTGGTCAGACCATGCTTATTATACATGCATCTGCTCAGACCAATGTGTGAAATGAGCAGCTCCTCATCACAGTTGCAGTACAGATCTGTGGCCACATCATGTTACACTACCCGGCAGCCAGATGAAAGTATGAGCTGCTGAACTAAACCTCAGACTTGCACTACTTCCTCCATTAGTTTTCATGAGCATGTGCACTCAGACAGGAAAGCTATACTCACAATTGTACTAATGTAATGTGGAGCAACATATATGCAGAGAAATGTTTTTAAAATGAAAAATGTCAAAAGTGGTTACGGGTAGGGTGTAGAGTTTTTCCAGAGCAAACAAAGTTAGACAGAAGAAGGCAAATGGAGCTGCCCAACATAGCAGCATTGCAAAACATAAGGGAAAAGGGTGAGTGTGACAATACTTGAATGCAGAAGTACGTGAAAGTGAGGCAGTAGTGATTAGCTGCACCAAAGTAACATGATGTACTGACCAGCATCAGTCCTGACAATATCAGATCTCGAACAGTGCACCTGTTTTGTAATGTGATCGCCATTCAGAAAGAAATTAAATGGGAAAACCAGAGGTGAGCTCGCCCATCAACTCAATCCACTGGCACTGAGCCTTAGGAATACTCAGAATGAGGGTTATCATAAACCACACGCATATCAGGGGAAATGAAACACATTGGCGGACTGAAAGTAAGAAAAAAAGATAGGCCTTAAGGGATATGAACATATGCCTTTCATAGTAGTATTTCTATGCCATGTTGTATATGCAATAAATTGGAAGGCTGCAAACCAAGCATTGTAAAACAACATGCAACCCTCAGGGGATTCAAGCCTCCCCACCCATTCCATTGAGTCAGTACAAATCAGTTCATGAGTACACTGAGCCATAGAAGCAGTTACACTAAAGACGTGATGTTAACAATATTTCACATTTGTGTGGTGGTGTGCACTGGCTACTAATTAGTTTCTGTGCCAATGATGATATCTTTAATGCATGACATGGACTGGACTACATTTTTGCTATAGGACAAGACGTGCCATTTCTCATTGGTTATATATACCATCTTTAGTGTCATTCTCTGCTAATAATAACTGTGCTTTGCCTTTTGTAATTGTGACTTGGGTTGCCTATGTCTGATGCACAGCATGGCCAGCTTATGTATGGGTTATGCATAGTCTGTTTTGTTACATGCATGACTTTTACTGTAGTGTAGTTGCCCTTTATAATTGTGACCTGCGCTGCCTACATCTGATGCACAGTATAGGCAGAATATGTATGGGTAATGCACAGTCTGTTTGGCTACATGCATGACTTTTAGTATAGTGTAGTTGCCCTTTGTAATTGTGACCTGAGCTGTCTATGTCTGATGCACAGCATGACCACCGTATGTGTGAGTAATGCACCGTCTGTTTTGTTACATGCACAACTTTTGCTGTAGTGTAGCTGCCCTTTGTAATTGTGACCTGGGCTGCCTGCATCTGATACACAGCATTGCCAGCATATGTATGAGTAATGTGCATCCTGTTTTGTTGCATGCACAACTTTTACTGTAGTGTAGCTGCCCTTTGTAATTGTGACTTGGGTTGCCTACATCTGATGCACAACATAGCCATTGTATTCATGGGTAATATGCAGTCTGTTTTGTTACATGTAAAACTGTTACTGTAATGTAGCTGCTGCCTCAGGATACTGTGCTCCCCTCCATCTGGCATGGGTATCTCCTGCTGCTGGATCCTCCTCTTTGTCTGTCTCAGTTACAGCTACCCATGGTGCCAGGAACTACTGGCCCTGCAAGAGATCACCCAGCTGTAATTGCTTCTTAACTATAATGTTTTATAACATAGCACACCCCATCAGTAGTTTGTCATATGTGATAGGGTCATATTACAGGGCTCCACTGGATTTATCCATACAGTGAAAGCATAGCTTCAGCAGTCCACATGTAATAATTCTGGTTTGTGATAATGCATGATTGTATCCCTTGTGAGGTTTATTGTGGGGATTTATGATTGGTGTCACAAGCCTGGATTCTAGGGCATATCCAGCATCATCCACAATATGCCCCTGTGGGAATCCACCTCTCAGAAACTGTTGATAAAGTTCACATGTGTGCCATTTAGGGGAATAATAGTAACTGTCTGGATGGCCAAAACAGACATTGTGGGTGATATCTTGTGCAGTAAAGACCACCTGGCTTTTGATGGAGTGATATCTTTTATGGTTCATGTACCTCTTTCCCATATCCACAGCTGTGGCCTTTGTTTCAATGTGGGCACAATTTATGGCCCCAGTACCTCAAGAAAATGGGCTATATAATAGAACTATTCTCTCTCTTATATGTGGGAACCACATATGTCCCCCCACATGCTGCATTATATATTTCTGTAGTAGCTACATGAGATATCCACATTGTGGCCCAAGTAGGTTGCTGAAAGATCACTGTTGCTTAAATTCATAGCTTGATATCCACTGGGATAAGTACTCCATGAGTCTCATGTGTAGGTCATAGTGTGTATCTTTCTTTAAGAGCTAGAGCTATTCCAGTCTATGGGCACGTGCATATAAGTACTGAGCATGTGCAAGCAACAGTGCCATTTTGTAGTGGGCAGCTGAGATGTAAGCATGCATCTGTGTAGTAGTCAGTCAGTTTGTTTGTTTTATGCTACCATTCTCCATCCTGATGTGTACGTGTGTAATAAACTACTTAAAAACAGGAGGTTTACTGCTATCCAACCAGGTAAATGCTCCGTAACTGTACTTCTACAAGATGCAGAATAATAAAAAATATATAGTAAGAATGGAGCAAAAGCAGAGATATAAAATACAATGATGTTTTATTCTTCAAGACAAAAATGGATAAGCGCGCTTTCGCTTCTAGCTTCATCAGATCCATGAATAAAAGTCATTCACTCAAGACATTTTATACAAAGATTTAAAAAGTAAATGACCAATCAAACTTCTACATCAATTAATACCTTAAAGGTGCAACGTGTACCAAGGACATATAATAGTTGATTCATTCACTAAATAGTACATTAGTATATAGTATTCAAAAACATATATAAAAGACATAATAAAAAATATATAGATACGTTGAATACATGTACTAAGTATATACATTTACATATGTAATTGTCCTTCTAAAATTAATAAATAACATAGTTTAATAACCCAATACATGAAAATAAAAAATAAATAAATTGTCATACACCTAGTCAGCATAACACATGTACCATAATGAATAATCAATATGTACATGATACCAAAAAATATATATATATATAAAAAATATATATGTATGAAAAATCAATAAGTGTTACAATAAATGGATGAATAAAATGAAATGTATCAAAAAATATATGTAATGTATCCATAATTGTATCACAAAGTGCTTCATATAGCCTACCTTGATTTGGCCAATGCCTTTGATAGCATTCTCCACTCAGGAAACATATAAAAACTCACTAAGCTAGGCATCAACCCCTATATCACTAGGTGGGTTGCAAACTGGCTCACAGATGGACCCCACAGTGTGAAAGTAGCTGACTTCAAGTCAGACTGCTGACCAGTCAAGAGTGCAATCCCACAGGGTTTGGTCCTGGGTCCTCTCCTATTTGGTATCTACTTTTCTGAAGTCCAGGCCAACACAAAGGGACTCTGGCTGACAAAGTTCGCAGATGATTGTAAGTTGGGAGCTATTATTAACTCCACAGGTGATTTTGACATCCTAAAGAAAGGCCTCACTGAGACCAATGACTGGTGTCAGAACCATGGCCTTAAGCTCAATGCCAAAAAATGTGTCATCATCCCCTTTGGAAAAAACACTGTTCCCTTGAATTACCACATCAGTGGTAGTCCACTGAACACAGAAGGCATTATAAGAGATGTGGGAACACAGATTGACAGCAACCTCTCATTTGACCACCACATTGCTACTGTGGCCAGAAAGTCCTTCTATGTGCTGCATCTCATTACTTAGGGTTTTGCATCCAGGAAGAAAGAGGTCATTGTCTCCCTCTACTCTTCCCTCATTAGGCCAATCATCAAGTACAATGCCCCATTTGGCATGTACCTCGCTAGACACCTGCAACAATTGGAGAGGCCACAAAAGTACCCCACAAAGAGGATCCTAGGCCTTAAACACTTGTCCTATATGGACAGACTCAAAAAAACTCCAACTATTCTCCATCTCATATCACCTACGTAGAGACAATCTCTGCTGGACTTACAAAGCCATGTCTGACCCAGCTCTGTTAGAAATACTACATCTAAATAAATCCCAATCCCTTCACACTACACGTTCCAGAGACCACAATCTCATTACCACAATTAACAGAATGTGCTGTAGGGGACAGGTTCATAACCCAGAGAGTGCCCATGCTATGGTACAGACTTCCCATACATGTCAAACAGAGCACCTCATCCCGGGGAATCACTCCAGTGGCTCTACTCAACAGAGGCACTTGGAACTAAGGTCGGGTGGCACGATGCCAGGGTAATCCTATGGGCTAGGCTTGTAAAGGCTCCAGGGCCATTAGCCTAGTACACACCTATGAACAGTTTTACTAATTTTGTATAATCTGTGAGATTGGTGGAATCCTTTTATTGGGTATGTGGGCCGTTATACTGAATCCCATTTTATTGCACATTGATGATTTAAAAGAGAACCAACTACTGATGTACAATGAATACAACATGAATGAGGATAGAAACAGATGGAATGCCACCAGTCTCTTCGCACCCACCGTACCATGAGCAGTACAGTGTTTCCACTGGCACAATATATAAATCTTATGTTCTGGCAACCTATCACTTATTATGGGCACTATGGGTAAGTGTCCAGTTCTCCATATTTTTTGTCGGAGCTCAGGTTAAAGAATGCCTCCTGCATGATTCTCTTTATGACTCAGAGAAGTCAGTACCATGGATTGTACATCTTCTGTGTCGCTTCCAGTATCAAGGAAATAAGCAATCTATGAATTTGACCAGCCACGTGTTGCATTAATAAATTAAACCATGTTATCATATCTTGAATTTAGTTGTTAGGTACCTCATATAAGAAAAGGATGGTATCTGTTTAGTGTATTTGCAGGTACTAAAACAGTCTTCCACTTTTTAATTTACAACTAAATCTTTATTTTGACATGTTGAACACACCATTATAGATATCACACAAGCAGTGTCAGTGGCATAAAACACAGCACACTTACCTTTGGTGCAGAAGGCTGTGGATTCTATTCCCATACTAGGTAGATGGACTACTGACATTGCAGTGCAGCATAAGTGGGTGCTGCACTCCTGAGCGTGTCTTGTCTTTTGGAAGAGATTAAATTGAGGCCCCATTTGCTTGAGTTGATGGTAGCTCAAATGGATTTAAAAGATCCCATAAAATCTATTGAAAAAAATAAGGGTCCTTATATAAAATAACTGTTATCTACAGAATATTTACATAACTGTAAAGCATTTACAAGTGTATATATATATATATATATATATATATATATATATAATTTATATATGGATTCACTATACACTGTCAAAGTACTGAAATGTCGAATTTCAGTATTTCGAGACTGAATAGTCGAAAACCCACAATCACGAATACCACAACCGCGACCATTCACACACGCACACACGCACGCACATGCACACACACACACACACACACACACACACACACACACACACACAAAATACAAACCAAGACATAATCACACATACATACACCTACCTAACTAAACAAACATAAAAACACACAGAGACACACCTAACCTACCTAAAAGCAGGGGGGCAAGCCCCCTTACACCCCCACACCCCCCCTACTTATATATTCTAACTCTGAGGTCGCACTAAACACACACAAACACAAAAAACACCACCACACACGCACACACACATACACATACACACACACACACACACACACACACACACACACACACACACACACACACACACACACACACACACACACACACACACACACACACTAAAATCCCTACCCAATATCCTCAAACAAACAGCACTTACCTTAAACCCCAGATAAATCCACAAACCACACCACAAGTAATGAACGCGACACCACGATAGCGGCGGATTTGACATTTCTGGATTCAACACTTTCGCATTCGGCATAGTGTACTTTCAAGTAACTGCACTTTCCACTATTTGGTCTCGACATACTGAAATTCGAGATTTCAGTATGTCGATATTGTCTAGTGTATCTATCTATATATATATATATATATATATATATATATATATATATATATATATATATATATATATATATAGATATATATATATATATATATGTTTACACAATCAGAATAAATTGTCATCCATTAGTACCCATTACTTTTTCAATAACCACCATCTGATATTCCTTAATATTGTCATTCAAATCCATTTACCGTTAAACATAATTTCATTTATTCTTTCATTCCACATAATCCATATTATGTAAATTAACGTTTTCTCTATTGTTTTAATGTATTCTGTACTTCTATTCCTATAATATCTATATTTAATCGTATCCATGTTTATTTTAACCACTTGTTTTATATCTTTAAAAAATCTTCTTTACATAGTTTTTGGTAAACCTCCAACAATTCATGTAAGACCAGGTGCATGAAAAGACCATTAATATACACCAACACATGAACCAGTACTCCTCACACTGTGGTGAATAGATAATTAATAAACAGCACAGTTACTTAATAAGTGAACATAACTTTATTCCGCCACAACAGCATACTTAGCTTAATTAGCCTTCATCAGTGCTTTAATACCAACAAACAATGCTACAAGACTTAAATACACACCTCTTACAAATTGCTCTCTTACAAATTCTCATCAAGTCGAGGAGAGAACAAGGATCCCAGCCTAATAATTCAACCTTTCTCTTTATTATTCAACATGGTGTGCCAGCCTTCTTTGTTATCCCTGTTTAACACAATCTTGTTAATCAACCAAGTAAAAGTCACTGATAGAAGGACCACAACAGCTTCAGTTGAAAAAGTTTTAACAATGATCGCAGACCGCACAAATAAGTACATCATGTAGTTATTTGTGTGGCTTGTGATCATTATTAAAACTTTTTCAACTGAAGCTGCTGTGGCACCTCTGTCAGTGCCTTTTACTTGTTTTTTAGTCAATTTTGACACTGTTACTCCATTTTCTTTGGTTAACAATCCTTTCAATAATAACAAAATATGTGTTGCAGTTTTGTGGTGTAAAGTATGTTTACATAAAGCATTAGATCCTCTGGCACATCTACTGTCACTAGGATGTTCAGAAATCCTGAGTTTCAATAGGTTCATAGGTTCATAGGTTCATAGGTTCATAGGTTTATACTAGGCTATCTGCCCTAAGGCATTTATAAGCCTAGCCCAAATTATTGTGGCTTACGCCACCCCTTATATGAAAAAATACTGTGCCCATTAGTTTGTTGTGCCTCTGTCCAGCAGTGACCCAGAGATGATTCCCGGGGTAAACCTACGATCTCCCATCCACAGGTCTAGATTTCTCTTGAACAGAGTCAGCGAGGTGCTCTGCCTCACATGGACCGGGATTTTATTCCACAGCATAGGGAGTCTCTGAGTGATAAATCTATCCCTCCAGCACGTCCTATTTATATCCGTGCTAAGGTTTAAGTCGCTTGCTCTAGTGGTTTTGGTGGATTTGGATTTTTGAGGTGGAGCATGTCCATTAATTCGGGTTGGACATGGCCTTGTATGTCAGGCACATGTCACCTCTGAGCAGACGGTATGCGACTGAATAGAGCTGGAGTTTCTTCAATCTGGCAGCATATGACAGATTTTGGAGTCCCTTTATCCTTTTGGTGAGGAACTTTTGGGGCCTCTCCAATTGCTGCAGATGTCGGGTGAGATACATCCCGAATGGGGCATTGTACTCGATCATTGGTCTGATAAGTGAAGAGTACAGGGAACAATGACCTCACTAGATCTGGATGTGAATCCCTTCATGATCAGGTGGGCAATGTAGAAGGTCTTTCTAACCACTTTAGCAATGTGAGTGTCAAAGAAAGGCCAGTGTCAACGTGGGTCCCCAGGTCCCTGATAACCTCTTCTGTGCTTAGTGGATTGCCACCTATATGGTAGCTTGGGGTTACCGTGTTTTTCCCGAAGGGTATGACTATACATTTTTTGGCGTTTAACTTCAGGCCATGGCTCTGGCACCAGCTATCTGTTTCCGTGAGTCCCTTCTGAAGGATATCAGTGTCCGATGCACTTTCCACTATGGCCCAGTTTGCAGTCATCTGCAAACTTTGTCAGCCAAAGTCCTCCCATGTTGGCCTGTACTTCTGAGAAGTAGATGCCAAACAATAGGGGCCAAGGACCGAGCCCTGTGGGACACCACTTGTGACCGGCTTGGAGTCTGACACAGCGCCAGCAACTCTAACCCTGTGGGTTCTGTCCTTAAGCCAGTTTGCAACCCATCTTGTGACATATGGGTTTACATTTAAGCTGGTAAGTTTTTCTACAATACCCGAGTGGGGTATTGTGTCGAAAGCCTTTGCAAGGTCAAGGTAGGCTGTATGGACTGCCTTTCCTCATCAATGGCCTTGGTGACTATTTCAAGAAGTCGACCAAGTTCAAAAGGCATGATCTTCCCTTGACAAAGCCAAACTGGGTCGGGTCCAATGTCTGCAAGTCCCCTATATCTTTGTTTATGAGCTCCATTATGATCCTCTCCATAGCTTTGCAGACTAGACTTGTTAAGCTTATGGGGTAATTACCAGGGTCCGTGAGGCCACCTTTGTGGAGTGGGACCACAGTTGCCGTCACGCCACTCCTTGGGCACGTATCCTGTGGTAAGGCTGAGATTAAACAGCTGCCTTATGTGCGGGTTTAATTCCTCATTTAGCTCGTGTAGCACACAGCCGGGGACACCATCCGGTCCCATTGATGCTGTGTTTTTAGCTTTAGAGAGAGCAGCTTTCACCTGCGCATTTGAGATGTCCGGGAGGCTACACTCGGCTGGGATAGTTATCTCTCCTTTAGGGGAGAGGGGTGAAGTTTGCACTGAACCTGTCTGCCAGTATGTTGGCAATGTCTGTGGGTTCAGTGATTTTTGTATCATTTTGGACTAATTCTGAGCATATCTGTGAGTTTCCACCCAGGTTCCTAACATAGCTGAAAAAGGCCTTATGATTGTCCTTTGAATCCATGGCAATTTTTCTCTCAAAATTGGCCTTAGTTGATTTTATGAGTGCTCGTAATTTTTACTAATAATGATCAGGGGTGACTTCCCTTTTATGGATTTTGTTCTATCATGTAATAGCTTTCTCCTCTTATTGTAAAGTTTGTTAATGGCTGGGGTCCACCAGACTGGACGTTTGCCCTTTGTGGAAAGAGTCTTGGTTTTATTTGGGATTGCCTGATCCATGCAGTCCTGGAGGTGTTCATAGAAGGCATTTGTAAGGGCTTCCGCAGCTTGGGTTGTGGTTTCCTCTGACTCAGGGGCCTTGAAGGATACCACACCAGTCTTGAGTAGTGTGAAGTTTGCTTTAGAGAAGTTCTTCACTACGGTCTTTTTTGTTTGGGGTGGCGGCGGGATGTGGATTTCCAGTGAGATTAGTTTATGATCAGATCTCACCAATGAGGGCTATACTTCGGTGTGGAGCATTTTGTCCCCATGTTTGTGACAATGAGATCTAGTATATTTTCTCCTCTCGTGGGAACAGTGACTAGCTGTTCCATGGCATTTGAATTTATGAACTCCAGGAACCGTTGGGCTAGAAAGTTAGGGCTTGAGTAATGTTCCCAGTCTATATTCGGGTAGTTGAAGTCACCCAATATGATGGTGTTTGGAGATACATTTATACCCTCCAGTGTCTTCAGGAAGGCTGTGTGGGGTTCCTGAGTTTGAGAGGGTGGCCTGTAGCATGCTACAATTTGTAGAGCAGTTTTGCCTATTGTTAGTTGCACCTGGATGGTTTCCGAAGCTTCATGCGTTGCCACCAACCTGGAGGTGTGAATATCCTTTATGAATATGGATACACCCCCTCCTTTTGTGGAGTGGTCCGGGTTTTGGGGCCGGAACGCATGATATGAGGTAAAACCTAATAGTGCCGGGTGCTCTCAGGAGCCTTGAACCAGGTTTCAGTTACAGCACAGACATCGATGTTCTCCATACTGAGAAGGGCCTCGAGTGCGTGCATTTTGAGATTTAGACTTCTGGCATTGAGCAGCATTATCCTCAATTTCTTCCCATTTTTGTTTTCTAGGGTGGTAGGTTTAGAATTTGAGCCTTGCCTAAAAAAGGCACTATGGGGGTGGCAAGAGCCTTAGCCAATATCCGAATCCCAGGGGTGACAGGTGCAAGCCGTCCCTTCTTGAAGCAGCGTGGCTTGTCAAGCATGTCATCCCAGGCAGACAGACACTGGATCCCCTTTGAATGACACCAGACATTAAGCCAATTGTTAAAGCTGATCATCTTGTCTCTATATTGTGGCATCATTCTTGGTGAAGGAAGGATACTGCTCAGGGTTAGGGTCATACCTGCCTGGGCTACATAATCAGAGAGCTCCTCTATGTCTCTTTTCATGCAGTCCAGGGAGGTACGTCTCAGGTCGGTCACACCAGCATGGACAATGACTGTGTCATATTTGTACTTGCTGTGGAGTGACCCGAGTGCTTGTGTTATGTGGCGGATTCTAGCGCCCGATAGGCAGCTTACTGTGACCCTCTCCTTGTTCAGCCTGGTGAGTGGGACGTCAGTGTGTCTGACTATGGAGTCACCTATGACAAGTATGTTTGGTGTTGTATTTGGCCTTAAGGGCTGTGACTGCTTTGCACACTGCTTTTGTGGTTTATGTGTTGCTTTTGGGGTGTCTTGAGGTAGCAGTTGTTTGGGTGTCTGCTTTGGAGGCCTCTGCTGTTTAGGTAAATTTTACTCAGAGCCTCCGAGTATGTCTTTGTGTGTTTATGTGTTTGATTCAGTGGAGTGGTAGCATTATGTGAGGCTGGTTTTGTGGTGTGTGTAGTTGCCTTCTCCTCCTGTCTGGTCTTGCCAGTCCTGAGTTGAGAGAGCTCAGCCTCCAGTTTGGCTAAATAGCTGCATCTCTCGCAAGTATTTGTGTTATGTGGGAGGAGGAGAGGGTTGTCTGTGTACATGAGGCAGTTATAACATTGCCTCAAGATTCCCAGATTCACCAGCTGGACCGGAGAGGAGATTGACAACTGACCTTTGGACATGCTAGAATAATATTGGGAAATCCTTAATTGAAAACAAGCGCCAGTGGGGAGTGAGGGTGTAGTGCTTTTAATCTTTAGTGCTGACTTATATAATTGCTTTAGTGAGCAAGTGCCAGGTAACTTGAGTGCAATGTGATACAAGTAACTAAATGGAAAAACGACAAACAGTAACTTTCTTTCAAGTGAAACAAGGAAATAAGTACAGTAAGCAATGCAGATATCACTAGTGATCCACAGAAGCGCTGAGAAGTTGCGTATTAGGTGAATTAGCTTCCAGGGAAATAACAAGCAAACAAACAACAAGTATATAAACAAAGCTAGATTCAGTAGGCCTGGATCTAGTCTATGATAGAGCAAACAAGGTGAACCAATTTCAGTAAGATACAGTTCAAATATTCAGGCACTATAAACCTTTAACCAGAAAATTCCCAGCTCAGAAGGGCAGAGTCCAGCCTCTTCTCCCACAAGAGTGCAGTCCACGAACCTTCTTAATGTAAAATAACTGGCCTGAAGCCCAAGTGCCTAAACCAGAACTAATACACTTGGACACTGGGCTCTCAATCAGCAGTTCCCAACTTAGAAACTTATAACCTGGGAGATGTCTTTTTTCTTTTAAAAGTGGCAAGACTTGGGATGAATGGTTTAGTCACTATAAGAAAGGTGATTTTAGCTAAACAATCTTTGGGTCAGTTAATTTTAAGGGGGTGCATAAGTGAAAGGTTGCCATCCCTGCTGTCATTGCATTTTTTGTAAATATTTTCCTAGGGCTGTATGCTTTTCATCTTCTGATACACCAAGAGTATACAAATTAGTATTTTTGGGAATTTTGATACAGACTGGGTTTTATATTTGGTCACATGCAGTTACTCAGCATTTTGTGTCGGACAAACTTCACGTTCATTGAAACTCAGGATTTCTGAACATCTTAGTGACATTAGCTATACGAGAGGATCTAATACTTTATATAAATATACATTACAGCACAAAACTGCAATGTTTCATGTTGTTATTATTGATAAGATTGTGTTAAACAGGTAAAACAACGGAGGCGGGCACACCATGTTAAATAATAAAGAGAAAGGGCAGATTATTAGGCTGGGAGCCTTGCTCCCTCCTGGACTTGATGAGAATTTGTAAAAGACCAATCATTTGTAAGACATGTATTTAAGTCTTGTAGCATTGCTTGTTGGTACTGTATCACTGATGAAGACTAAGCCAAAACTGGTATGCTGTTGTGGCAGAATAAAGTTATGTTCACTTAGTAAAGAATTGTGCTATTTATTCATTATTAATTATTTATTCACTATAGTGTGAGGAGTGCTGGCTCATGTGTTGCTTTGGGTCTGCCTGATAAGGCCGACAACATATATGTTCGACAACCATAACAACGGCACCAGAAGGCTGACATATCACATAGCCGAAAGTTGAAAACCCCGACACTGAAAACACCGAAATGCAAAATACCGCCGAAGCAATGCAGCGTATGGTAGGAACGTCATTCTCTGCAACTAAACAGTCAGTATGGTTTTCAAAATGTTCCCGTAGCAATTCACAAGCAGAGTCCTGAAGACTGAAGTGTTAACAGCAGCTGCACATCATGCAAATCCTCAGAGCAGTGTAAATCCAAAAGCAAAACAAGACCCATTAAACAGCAACACCCATGATAAGACCCATTAAACAGTAACACCCGTGATACAAAACAAGACCCATTAAACAGCAACACCCGTGATAAGACCCATTAAACAGTAACACCCGTGATACAAAACAAGACCCATTAAACAGCAACACCCGTGATACAAAACAAGACCCATTAAACAGCAACACCCATGATACAAAACAAGACCCATTAAACAGCAACACCCGTGATACAAAACAAGACCCATTAAACAGCAACACCCGTGATACAAAACAAGACCCATTAAACAGCAACACCCGTGATACAAAACAAGACCCATTAAACAGCAACACCCGTGATACAAAACAAGACCCATTAAACAGCAACACCCGTGATAAGACCCATTAAACAGCAACACCCGTGATACAAAACAAGACCCATTAAACAGCAACACCCGTGATACAAAACAAGACCCATTAAACAGCAACACCCGTGATACAAAACAAGACCCATTAAACAGCAACACCCGTGATACAAAACAAGACCCATTAAACAGCAACACCTGTGATGCCAGCACCAATGTAGCTCAATGCAAAAATACATAGAGTACGTATACGGACCAAACTTGTAATAGCAGATGCATAAAAGCATGGCTGCATCATCAAATCCAAACCTATGTGCATTACATTTTCAAAAACTTTGCAATAGCCCTAATGAATTCCATGCTTGTATACTGTTCCCTATTGAGTAATACAGTCTGAAATTGCTGGTGTCTAACAATTAATTTCCCCTTCTTCGGAGAAGGTACGCACCCTGTGGGCATCCTGATTCTAAGCTCATCCGCACGATTCTGCTCACATACTAATGTGTGTAATAGGTATCTGAGGTTAGTTCCCCTATCACATAAGAGAAATTTCAGCCTCCTATGCCACGCCTCCACCATGTATTGGGTTTGAGGTAAGAATAGCTCATTTAAATCACTGACATTCCAAAAAGATATTGGAAATAGTGGCAGAGACCTCATTATAGATGTTGTTCTAGTGTGAAAGTGTCTCCTCTTGCCATAGATGTACCACTCAGAGAAATACTTGATGACATCCTTGACTTCTGTGGGGAAGTGAACCCACAATTCATTAAATGTTAGTTGCACTTCATCTTCTTTCAAGAATGCTAATGCAACAAGACATTTCACAGCAAGTTGAAATTCCTGGGAAATGTTATATAAAGACGCCAAACCTAATGACTGCACCTTACACCAGATATTCTGGCCAAAGTAGAATAAACATCCCTTTGATCGTACGCCAGGAATATTCAATCTAATGCTTTTCAGGGCAGCTATTTCAACATGACACAGTACAAATTTGAGTTGGACCTCAAATCTGTGATGTGTTAGCAAGAAAAATATGCTGTGCCAGAGATAATCCTATGCCTTTAGTGACTTTTTAGACATCAGTGCATACAATAGGGGTAGAGCTTTACTGTGTGTTCCATATTTCACTAATGCGTGAATGCTTTATAACTGCCGGATAGTTGCACCCTTACCAAAAATGTACCATCCATGAGCCAGATACTGGCACAGCTCAGGTCATACAAATTATTTACTGTTATAAACACCACAACAGTTCTGTCTGTGGCAGCATCTGACATGACTTTACTAACAAAACTACCGGATTTGACTGGGAACTTTGAGAAGTCTATATTGCATAGTATTAACTCCTCTGTGTAACTAATTCCACACTTTTGCCATCTAATATGGTACAGCTGCTGCAACAGGGCTCTTCTATGGGGGACACAATGTATTGTGTCTAGTGAAGTTGAAGCTAGTGCATCTTCTACTATTAGGCATGGAATGTCCCTACTTAATGGAGCTCTGGTCTTTAAATCACTACAGACTACGTACCTCTGTAGCTCACGCAGATCTGCAGCATGGTTATGAGCAATGGATTTTACCAAGTTATCGCTGTTCAGCATTGCAATAGCTACAGCTCTTCCTTTACAACTTTCCGTAGTTTTATATTTACAGCCACAGTACCTCTTGCTGTGCCGGGTCCTTTCTAAATGGTAGAGATAACATTCTATTATCAACATTTCCTTCCCGTTTTGTGATTTGACTGTGTGATATGTATTTTCTAGTACTCCTGGAGCAATTTCTTGCAATTCTGCCATGTTTTCTTCAGTGCATAGCACACTAGTGGGCTGCTATATTTAATTTTAATGATTCAGGTGTAATTGCTGTTATTAATTTTAGTGATTGGTTTCAGGGATCTCCTAATTAGTGTTTGATGTGCATGCAAACTTCAGGAGTGCTCGTTTGCTGTTGCAGTGAGTTGGACATGGGATTATATATGGGTTTTCTGTACTGTCAGTGTTATAGCATGTCGACTTTCGGGTATGTGCGTTTTTGTCCTTTTAGTGTCTGGTATTTTGTTGCCGGTATTTTAACATTTTGACCTTATCTGGTAGACCCTTTGCTTTACATAGTTTTCCCCATAACTTTCCCCTCTTTTACATTTCAAAAACACATGGTCTATAGTTTCTTTTTCGTGACGCCGTAAACTTTTGATATCACTTTTCTTGTATGGCATATTTCCTTGTACTGACCGTTTGTCTTTTACAAGTCACTACAAAAAATCTTGACATTTTAATTATTAGTTACATCATTTCTTTCTTATTTTTATAGTTTTATTTTTTTTTTATCTGTTAGATTTTCACACAATTGTGCACAGTAATGCTTTACCACTATATTCCTATACCATGCATTTTCTATCTTTTACTTCATCATGAATTTTTATTTTTCACAAAAACAATGTTTCTTGATAATATTTTATTTCCTCATTTATACACTCTTTTTCTCCTTTATGCTTTTTTTACCATAGCCCAAAAATTATCATACTTATACAATTTATTACTATTCTCTCATCTTTTTCATTTACCCACTTTAATACTTTGTACAAATTTAATAAAGTAGTGTATACCACTGGGTTAATTAATCCCCAACCCCTTTCTTCTTTGTTTGCATGCAAAACTTCTGTTTTTACTTGTTAATCTAAAACCCCATATAAGTGAAAAAGTATCTCCAATAATTCCTTTTCAAATACCATTGGCAGCATAAATATACTTGCTAAGTATGCTGTTTTTCCCATCAGTACTGAATTTATCAAATAAGCCTTTTTTTTCTGAAAGATAATTTATATGTTCTCTAGAAAAGACAATTTTTTTTTAGTTTTTTTTCTATTTTTTGTCCCCACTGATTCTACTTGCATCTTTATTCCCAAATGTTATGCCTAACACAGAAGTTTCTTTCATTGTAAAATATATACCCCCAACCTTTTCTACATAACCTAAACCTTTACTTTTCTCTTTATTTAAAACCATCTCTATCATTGCTAGGCACTCATTTGTGTAAATTATTCATTATTTTATCCACATTTTTTTTTGCAATGATATAATTTCATCTGCGTATGTTAAAACAACTGCAATTTTTAACCCTTCAGGTGGTTATTTACACTGCCTCCTTCATTTTGTAATTTTTTTCATATGCTATCACATCCATAATTAATGGAAAAAGTATACAACTCATTGAATATCCTTGTCTTATACCACTCTTCATATGTACCTCTTGGATTAACCAGCCATTTACATGTATTTTTACGTAATTATTATTGTACGCTAACATATATAATGGCTTAACTTTCTCACTTATATTATATTCTTTCATTATTATTCATAATAGTTCATGTCCAATTGTGACAAAATCCATATTCTAGTCTTTTGTTATGATTTTTACTTCTTCTTTTCTGTTCATAATATAATCTAGCATTTCTCTGTCATTCAAAATTATTGAAAAACCTTCCACTTTATACTATATATGCTGTCTTCCATAATATTTTCCATCTTGGTTTCAAATCTCTTTGGTATTATTTTATTAATGATTTTCTAATCATCATTATGCAATACTATTGGTCTCCAGTTTTTTAAGTTGTCTTCTTTCTACACTACATAATTCTTTATGCATAAAACCTTCATTTAACCATTCTTTCAAAATCTTCGCAAAATATGTTTGCTAATCCCTTAATTTTTTATTTAATTTATTCTTTCTTTCCATACATTCCATACCTTATTCCATGTGATCCTACTGGCCAATCTATATTTACTTGTCCTAATACTTTAGCTAGCTCATTTAAAGAAACGCAACATTTTATTTATTTATTTCAGTTTGGTGACCAAGGGGATCCACTGGGCTCGAGAGCCCATTTTCAGTTGAGGCCGGGGAGAAAAGCTCCAACATTACATAGTAAAAACATTAGATATTGGATAAAGTTACAATTCGTGATACAGATACATAAGCTAAGCAAAATACAATTGATATAGAGGGTATAGAAACAAATAGAGACAAACAGGTATATTGGTAAGGATTCAACATTACATAGTAGACATTGAGTTTGTGGATTAAGTAACTATTCAAAATTCAGATATGAACTGGTACATTGTTAAAGCTACACTTTACACAGTAAGCATTAAGCATTCAGATACATGAACTGGTACATTGTTAAAGCTACACTTTACACAGTAAGCATAAAGCATTCAGATACATGAACTGGTACATTGTTAAAGCTACACTTTACACAGTAAGCATTCAGATACATGAACTGGTACATTGTTAAAGCTACACTTTACACAGTAAGCATTAAGCATTCAGATACATGAACTGGTACATTGTTAAAGCTACACTTTACATAGTAAGCATTAAGCATTCAGATAAAGTATCCCTCAGGACGCAGATACATAAGATAATCAAGTTATAGTAGCAATTGAGGGTGCAGACAAGAACAGAGACATGAAGTGGTGCAAATACTTTGTAGAATAGAGACATGAGCTAGTACATTAATAATTTAGCAGATAGGTCATATGTTGCAAGGAACAAATTCCAGAGTTTATATAGAAAATGTGTCTTGTTTGGTGCCAGAACAGGTACAAATGAAGGGAGAGAAGAACAGGGAATGAAAACTAAATACAATATGTATGAAATGTGCAAGAAATAATGCTGAAGAGAGAGTCATTTCTAGAGATGTTAAGAAGTCAATTCTAGAGGAGTTAAGTAGTAGGTAAAGGGGAAGTAGGGAAAATATGATTTAAAGTGAGAAGAGAAGAAGGCTAGGTGGGTGAAGTGCAATTGCACTTCCACTTAGAGGATAAGTACGAATGGAGATGTGATTTGAAGTTGTTAGTGTTTTCAATAGTTCGTAGAGAAGAAGGGAGAGAGTTCCATTTTTTGGCTAGGGAAAAGGACAGGAGGTGCTGTCCAGCAGAGTGCATTGGTTTTTAGATAGTGAGAAGGTTTAGGTGGGAAGATCTAAGTGGCCTATTAGGAGTGTAAGGTTGTAGGAAGTTGGAAAGAGTAGGGCATATGGTAGGGTTAAACAATAGCTTATGGACAGTAGTAAGTTTGAGGTAGTCCAGATGGTTGGGAAGTTCTAGCCAGTTAAGAATGTAGAGAGCAGAGCAATGGTGGGAGGTGTGTTGGGCTTTTATGGCAAACTTGGATATTTTATTGTAACAACTTTCCATTTTGGAAGAGATTGAGGCAGATAGGTTAGTTAGTATGGGTGCACCATACATTAGAGTGGGGATAAGGTAGGTGGTGGCAAGAGTTTGTTTAGTAGAAGGAGTGAGATGGTGTATGTTGCTATATAGTAGGCCAAGTTTTTGATGGGTTTTTTTGATGTTTAGTTGAATATGTGTGTCAAATTTTAGGTGTTCGTCTATGGTGACCCCAAGTAGTTAAGCATAAAGAACGATTTCTATAGTAGAATTGCTGTGGCTTCTGATTTGGAAAGAATTATTATCAAGTGGGCAGGATTTTGAAGAAGTGAAGATTGGTATTTTAGATTTGTTAGCATTTAGAGATAAATGTTTTTTCAACATCCAGTTCTCAGTGGCAGAGAAGGCGGTTTGTGTATACGATTGAAGTTCTGGGAGGTTGGTGGCTTTGAAGATTAAAGTGCAGTCATCAGCATATTGCACTATTTTAGTATTTGGGATGGCTGAGTGGAAATCATTGACAAAGATGTTAAAGAGCATAGGGCCAAGAATAGATCCTTGGGGAACTCCAGTAGGGGTGTGAAGGAAGTCAGAGGTGCCTTTCTTCCATTTTACAGCTTGAGATCTATCAGTTAGATAACTTGAAAACCAGGACAGGGAGTTGTGAGAAAGGTTAAGATTAGCCAGAAGGCTGAGGAGATGGATATGGGAGATGGTGTCGAAAGCTTTGGAGAGGTCTATTAGAACTGTAGAAACGATATTTCTGGAGTCACGGGCATGGTTGACAATCTCTAAAAATGAAAGGAGAGCAGTAATAGTACTATGGCCAGGGCAGAAGCCATGTTGGGTTTGAGAGATTAGATGGTTTGTGGTTAGGAAGGGCATTAGTTGGGTATGAATGCATTTTTCCAGTATTTTAGATATTACAACATATTTTAGATATTGGGGAGAGGATGGCTATGGGGCGAAAGTTAGAGTTATTATTATTTTTACTGCCTTTGTGAAGAGGATGTATAAAGGCAAAACGCCAGAGCTTGGGGACATAAGATTCTTGTATGGATCTGTTGATTACGATGCTAATGGGGAGGGTGATGCCATCAGCAGCAAATTTTAAGAACTTAGAGGGAATTTTATCTGGGGCATTGGAGCATGGTTTCAACTTGCTGTGGAGTTTCTTTATGTAGGAAGTTGGAATTGGATTAAGTTCAAAGGTGGTGGGTTGGGTTTAGAGGCTGGGGTAGAATGACTAGCTTGTAGGGGTGGGGTGTTTGGGAAGGATTTAGTTAGTTCAGCAATAGAGTTAATAAAGAAGGAGTTGAAAAGAGAGGAGATTTCTGCATCGGTCTTAGTAGTATCAGGGCAAGGGTTGCCTTTAGTGCCTGGGTGAAGGAGTGAGTTGATGGAGTTCCAGAAATGGTTGGGGTTTGTGGAGTGGTTGGTCTGGAGTTTCCTATAGTAGGATTGTTTATCCTTGATTATGTGTCTTTTGGTGAGGTTGCGGAGTTCATTATATTTAATGATGGTTTCAGGAAGTTTATTGTGCTGGGAAAGTTTCCAGCATTTATCTCACTGTTGCATAAGTTTTTTGGTTTCCTTGGTAAGCCATGGTGCGGTGTAGGGTTTGACTCTAATAGGTCGTGGAGGTGCTTGGGTATTAAGTACATTGAGGAAGGTGGAATTGAAGTGATCAACAGCGTTGTCTAGAGGGAGTGTTTTTAGAGTGTTCCAGTTAGTTTGTTTGAGGGTGTTAGAGAAGGTTGTAGGGTTGAAATTAGTAAGGTTATGAGTATGAATATAATGGTGCTGGTGAGGGGAGGAATGGGTTGCTCGAAGGATAAAGGCAGGCAGGTGGTCACTAATAGAATCAGGAAGGATGCCTGAGTCTAAAATGTTGTTAGGGTGGGTAGTTAGTATCCAGTTCAGAGTGGATCCTGGAGGATTGGTTTTGTTGGGTTTGGTGGTAGAGTTAGTAAATTATGTGAAGTTGAAGAGATTGACAGAAATGGTGGGATTTTGGTTGTTAATTTTATTCCAGTCTAGGTTGACGTCACCTAGAATGTAGGTCTCTAGGTGGATATTAGTTGAGGCCCATAGGAGGATATCTTCTAAAGTAGTAGTGTTGTTACCTGGGGGAATATAGAGGGATAAGATGCAGATACTTTGAGTGTTCATTTGTAGTATGCCTATGACAAGTTCTGCATTGTTAAACTGAGGAGTGGGATTTGGGCAAGGAATAATGGGGAATGTATTACAGAATACTAAGGCTACTCCTCCACCTCTTCTATTCATGCAGTCATATTTAATGGTTTGATAACCAGGGGGTAGAATTTCTGAGTCAGAGATGTATGGTTTTAACCAAGTTTCAGAGATGGCTACTATGTCTGGTTGGTTCTGGTTAAGCCAGGCATGGAAGTTAGTTACTTTATTTCATAAACTTTGGGCATTTAGAGTAACTAATTTAAGGCTTTTGAGGCAGGCAGTCATGATGGTTTTTGGAGGGATGGTGTTGCTGATGGAACTAGGTCCAGGGTTAGGGTGTATATCACCTGCTAGAAGTATGTGGATGAAGACAGGAGGTAGTAAGTGGTTAAGTTTTCCTTTTGAGTGCGGGAGATGATATGGAAGAGGTTTAGGGAAGTTGTGTTTTGCTACTGTGGGTAAGATCTTTGGTTTGAAGTAGTAGAGGTGGTTGGGCTGGACTAATGAGGCTGAGATAGTGTGGAAGTGAGGTATTGTAAGGGTGAGATGGGGGCTGGGAGAGTTACAGTGGGATGAGAGAGAAGGGCGAAGAGTGGAGAAATAGGAGGTAGCATGGAAAAGTAGAGTTAAAGTTAGTAAGATATTAGTGGGGGTTAGAAGGGTAGGTAGTGAAGAGGAGTTCATAGTGAGATGGTATAAGTGTAGAAGATGGAGTAAAGAAGGAGTAACTGTGAAGGGGAGGTAGAAGGTATGGAGTGAACAAGGGGAAGAGGAGTAGAGTAGAGGAATTTGTATAAGGGGTGTGGTTATTAATTGAGGGGTGGGGGTGAGAGGAGGAGGGGTAGAGAGAGGAGGACTATGAGTGGAAGGGAAGAAGAAGGGAGGTGACTTTTGGCAAGAATAAATGTAGGAGTACTGGGGGTGGGTGGAAATTGGGGGCAGGGTAGGGGAACGGGGCAGGTAGAGCCAAGAAAGGAGAATCCTGCTGGAGAAAAACAATCTGTGAGAGAGGCTATGGACAAGGGCTAGTCCTGCCGAACTGGGTAAGTGTCACTCTAGGGGAAACACTAAGGGTAGGGCCAGAGAATGACTGGTTGGGAATAGAATTATTAGATTAGTAGCTCATGCGATGTGATTTAGAAAGTAGCATAAGTAGAATAAATATTCTGGGGAGTGCTGACATCTAGTGGTGGAAATGGGGTAGTGCTCGGGTGCTAAAGAGTGTGATATACCTATGGGATACAGGGAGCTTTGTAGGAGGGGTGTGGGGGCTTATGGCTGCGGGAGGCTGCAAGCACACACACGAGAGGTCAGGTTAGAAGGGGATAAATGTATGCATACAGTTCCAAGGTATGATTAAACTACCTACACAGTGGGTTTCTGACTGGGTTCCCAAGGCAGGTAGATCACAGTTTAAACAAAACGGGCATTTTAGGGCGTCTGTTCAGAGATGGCAGGAGAGCTTTCTTTGAAGTTTAGTAGCAGGGATGGCACCTGGGTAGAATGGCTGTAAAAAGAGAGAACAGAGTTAGAAATTGTTAGGGGAAAGGGGACGATAGTTCAGGAGAAAAAAGAGCGAGGGGGTATACTGCTGAGAGGAAGAGAAGGAGGGGGGTGGGGGAGAGAAAGGAAGACAAGATTAATAATGAAGGAAGAGTGCAGGGAATATCAGATGTAGTAGAAACTGAAGACACATGAACAAATACCGGGTTCAGTCGACTAGGCAGCAAGACATTTCCCTGTGGTACATTTGACTGGGGACACATGGCTGAAGTGACATTCAGCTGCAGAGAAATATGGCTGTTTGCAAATCCCCTGTGGGTGAAGAGAAGCACACTCGGACATGCTTACAGCTTTAATAACCAAATTAAATGGTGGCAGAGGCAGTAATGAGGGTTGTGCTCAGTGTACAGTACATACTTATTTAACTACAATATGTAGAAGTGTGCTACAGCATGGAGGAAATCCTGCAGGATACTGTAGTCACATTTATGTTCCAGTATGTGTTTTAGTTAATGTTCACTGTGAAGGGTGCAGTGGTCCACACACTCCAATTATAAAGGCACTGCCCATTGTGCACTGCATTTTTACTACCACTGACATGCCCTCTGACCAGCCTGCTGCTGATGCCTGCCATATTGCCTGCTGTCTCATGTTCCCTTGGGAACCATGGACATTGTGTTCTCCCTGTGCATTTGGTTACTGAAGTTGTGGGCATGTCAGTGTATGCTTCTCTTTGCCCACAGGGAATTTGCAAACAGCCATATTTCTCTGCAGCTGAATGTCACTTCAGCCATGTGCCCCAAGTCAAATGTACCACAGGGAAATGTCTCGCTGCCTAGGTGCCTGAACCCAGAAATACCACTTACAATTGTATTTACTATACTTAAAATGTTACTTAAACCAGCTTTAAAACATGCAGGTGCTGCTGTTTTGCGAGACCCATAGACCAGAGTGTGAAGACACCTATTAGTCACATGCTAGGAGATTTAGCAAAATGGCTTGCTGGACACAATAGGTGAACTTTTAGAGTATATCATGGAAAATACAAGTGAGAGCCCATAAAACAGTTCCAATACTTAGTCGCTACCACATGGAAACATTTAGCAAAACACAAGAGCGGAGCATACTATGAGCAGGGTCAATGATTGCAGAAACACTAGAACTTATAGCTAAAGAGGAGATAAAAACACAGGGAAGCAATTCAGAATATCAACAATGCCCTTAAGCGGAGCCTACAGAGAACAGGATCAGTTGGCTATATAACGCTAGAGATATCTAACTATTTCATAGGCATATGGATGGATTAAACTAAGCGATGAACTTGAGAAGAGCAGTGATCACAAAACTGAAGTATTGCTGATAGAGGAAGCTGTGTGGCTAGTACCGCAATGGACTTTATATAGCACTTGAGAAGTTTAGCTCTTTAAATACTGTAGAGAGCACACGGACAGGATACAGCGTGCTTTAGAGTCTGCTTGACAGATTCAAATCAACAGCATTGAAAGTATGCTACACTTTAGATATTATAGCACTTTACATACTGTGGATACCACGTGGACAGGATATAGCGTGCTTTAGAGTCCGCTTGGATTCAAATCAACAGCGTTAAAAGTACACTACTGGGTAGTTAGAGGGCAGGTTGGAAAAAGCACGCTGATACCTGGTGCTAGGCTCAGACATCAAGTTAAAAAGTTAGTTGTAAATCTAACATCAGTTCCAGCTACAATACACAATACAGTTTATGAAAGAAACCTTGGCCGGAGATGCAGAACATAACCCAACAGCAACATAAGCCAGGAAATATCAGTACACATAAACAGCAGCTGAGTAAGCCAAGGATTCTCGGAGCACATGCACAACATCTACATACGCCATGGATCCTCAAAGCACATGAACAGAGACGGACCAGCCGTTTCACACAAGGCACGTTTTAAAAAGGGCAGGAGTAATAATATCTACAGCCTTGCCTGTTCCTGTGAAAGCAGTTGTCTAGAACAAAAACATTCATAAAGTAACAGCACAATATCTACACAGCAGGATAAACATAACCATATAACCTACCAGTGAGACGAGCAGCCAGCTGCAAGACTGTTTAGGGGCTGTGGAAGCTAAGGGGAACAATTCAAAAATGGCGCCACTAATGCCACCAACTATAACTAAACTTTGGGAGAAGGTTAGGGAGGGGGCTATGGGAGAATAGGGATCTGGGATTGGAGGAGGGGGAGTGGGAGGTGACAGAGCCAAGAGACAAGAATCCTGCTGGAGAAATACAATCTGTGAGAGAGGCTATGAACAAGGACTAGTCCTGATGAATTGGGTAAGTGTTGATCTAGGGGAAACACTAAGGGTAGGGCCAGCGAATGACTGGTTGGGAATAGAATAATTAGATTAGTAGCTCATGCGATGTGATTTAGAAAGTAGCATAAGTAGAATACATATCCCGGGGAGTGCAGACATCTAGTGGTGGAAATGTGGTAGTGCTTGGGTGCTAAAGACTGTGATACACCTATGGGATACAGGGAGCTTTGTAGGAGGGGTGTGGGGGCTTATGGCTGCAGGAGGCTGCAAGCACACACACGAGAGGTCAGGTTAGAAGGGGATAAATGTATGCATACAGGTCCAAGGTATGATTACACTAGTCATTGGTGACTCCATAGTCAGACACACTGACGTCCCGCTCACCAGACTGAGTAAGGAGAGAGTTACAGTAAGCTGCCTGTCGGGCGCTAGAATCCGCCACATAACGCAAGCACTCAGGTCTCTCAACAGCAGGTACAAATACGACTCAGTCATTGTCCATGCTGGTGTAAACGACCTGAGATGTACCTCCTTGGACTACATGAAAAGAGACATTGAGGAGCTCTCTGATTATGTAGCCCAGGCAGGTATGACCCTGACCTTGAGCAGTATCCTACCTTCACCAAGAATGATGCCACAATACAGAGATAAGATGATCAGCTTTAACAATTGGCTTAAACTCTGGTGTCATTCAAAGGGGATCCAATGTCTGTCTGCCTGGGATGACATGCTGGACAAGCCACGCTGCTTCGCAAGGGACAGCTTGCACCTGTCACCCCTGGGATTCTGGATATTGGCAAAGGCTCTTGCCACCCCCATAGTGCCTTTTTTAGGCAAGGCTCAAATTCTAAACCTACCACCCTAGAACACAAAAAAGGAAAAAAACTAAGGGTAATGCTGCTCAATGCCAGAAGTCTAAATCTCAAAATGCACGCACTCGAGGCCCTTCTCAGTATGGAGAACATCGATGTCTGTGCTGTGACAGAAACCTGGTTCAAGGCTCCTGAGAGCACCCCAGCACTAACAGGTTTTACCTCATACCATGCGTTCCGGCCCCAAAATCCGGACAATACCAAGAAATGAGGGGGGGTATCCATATTCATCAAGGACACCCACACCTCAAGACTGGTGGCAACGCACGATGCATCGGAGACCATCCAGGTGCAATTAACCATAGGCAAGACTGCTCTGCAAATTGTAGCATGTTACAGGCCACCCTCACAAACTCTGGAACCTCACATGGCTTTCCTGAAAACACTGGAGGGGATAAATGTATCTCCAAACACCATCATACTAGGTGACTTCAATTACCCTAATATAGACTGGGAACACTACTCAAGCCCAAACACCCTAGCCCAAAAGTTCCTGGAATTCATAAACTCAAATGCCATGGAACAACTAGTCACCATCCCCACAAGAGGAGAAAACATACTTGATCTCATCATCACGAACATGGGAGCACAATGTTCAACACCGGAAGTATACCCCTCACTGGTGAGATCAGATCACAAACTAATCTT
The DNA here is from genome assembly GCF_019279795.1 of Protopterus annectens. NCBI lineage: Eukaryota > Metazoa > Chordata > Ceratodontiformes > Protopteridae > Protopterus > Protopterus annectens. The sequence goes on from NC_056749.1 coordinate 768,977,797, forward strand.
GCTGGAGGTCCTCATCCCACCCCCACCTGAAATAAAAAAGACCACAGTAAAAAACTTCTCGAAAGCAGACTTCACACTTCTAAAGACTAGTGTGGTCTCCTTTAAGGCCCCCGAGCCGGCGGATAACAGTACTCAAGCCGCTGAATCACTTACAAATGCCTTCTACCAGCACCTGCAGCACTGCATGGATAAAGCAATCCCAAGCAAAACAAAGACTCTTTGTACCAAGGGAAAGCGTCCAGTCTGGTGGACCCCAGCCATAAACAAACTCTACAACAAAAGGAGGAAGCTACTACAAGATAGAGCAAAATCATTAAAAGGTAAGACACCCTTGATCACTATAAGTAAAAAACTAAGAGCTCTCATAAAATCATCCAAAGCAAATTTTGAGAGAAAAATAGCTAAAGACTCAAAGGACAATCATAAGGCCTTCTTTAGCTATGTTAGAAACCTGGGAGGAAACTCCCAGATATGCTCAGAACTAGTTCAAAATGATGTGAAGATTACTGATCCTACAGACATTGCCAACATACTGGCTGACAGGTTCAGTGCAAACTTCTCCCCCCCCCCAAAAGGAGAGATATCTATACCAAATGGTTGCAGCCCCCCAAACATCTCAAACGCCCAAGTGAGAACTGCTCTCTCCAAAGCAAAAAACACAGCATCCATGGGACCTGATGGTGTCCCAGGCTGTGTGCTCCACGAACTCAACGAGGAATTAAACCCACAGCTAGGACAGCTGTTTAATCATAGTCTCACCTCTGGATACGTACCCAGGGAGTGGCGCACTGCGACTGTGGTCCCACTTCACAAAGGCGGTGCCTCCACAGACCCTGGAAATTACCAGCCCATTTGCTTGACAAGCCTTATCTGCAAAGCTATGGAGAGGATCATAATGGATCTCATAAATAAAGACATAGGGAACTTGCAGACTTTGGATCCAACCCAGTTTGGCTTTGTCAAAGGCAGATCATGCCTTTAAACTTGGTTGACTTTTTCGAAACAGTCACCAAAGCCATTGATGAGGGAAAGGCAGTCCATACAGCCTACCTCGATCTGGCGAAGGCCTTCGATACAATACCCCACTCAGGTATCATTGAAAAACTCATCAGCTTAAATGTTAACCCATACATCACAAGATGGGTTGCAAACTGGCTGAGTGACAGAACCCACAGGGTCAGAGTTGCTGGTGCCATGTCAGACTCAAAGCCTGTCACAAGTGGTGTCCCACAGGGCTCAGTCCTGGGCCCACTCTGCTTGTACTTCGGAAAAGTAGATGCCAAACAAAACACAGGAGGGTTATGGCTGACAAAGTTTGCAGATGACTGCAAACTGGGCGCCGTAGTGGAAAACACATCTGACACAGATATCCTTCAGAAGGGTCTCACAGAAACGGATGACTGGTGCCAGAGCCATGGCCTAAAGTTAAATGCCAAAAAATGCATCGTCATACCCTTCGGGAAAAACAAGGTTACCCCTAGCTACAATATAGGTGGTAATCCTCTGAGCACAGAAGAAGTTATCAGGGACCTGGGGACCCAGGTTGACAGTAGCCTGTCATTCGACACCCATGTAGCTAAAGTAGTTAGGAAGACCTTCTACATTGCCCACCTCATCATGAAGGGATTCACATCTAGATCAAGGGAGGTCATAGTCTCCCTATACTCATCACTCATCAGACCAATTATTGAGTACAATGCCCCATTCGGAATGTATCTGACCCGACACTTGCAGCAGCTGGAGAGGCCACAAAAGTTCCTCACCAAAAGGATAAAGGGTCTCAAAAATCTGTCCTATGCTGCCCGACTGAAAGAACTCCAGCTCTATTCAGTCGCTTACCGCTTGCTCAGAGGTGACCTTTGCCTGACATACAAGGCCATGTCAAGCCCAGAGTTGATGAATATGCTTCACCTCAAAAAATCTAGATCCGTCAGAGCCACAAGTGCGGGAGACTTAAACCTCGACACGGCTATAAATAGGACGTGCTGGAGGGATAGATTCATCACCCAAAGACTCCCTATGCTGTGGAACAAAATCCCGGTATATGTGAGGCAGAGCACCTCGCTGGCCTTGTTCAAGAGAAATCTTGACCAATGGATGGGAGATCGCAGATATACTCCAGGGATTACCTCAGTGTCACTGCTAGACAGAGGCACAGCAAAATAAAGGGTATAGTTCCCCATACAAAAGGGGTGGCTTAGGCCATAAAACTACGGGCTAGGCTTATAAATGCCCTCGGGCAGATAGCCTTGTATGAACCTATGAACCTATGAACCTACACAGTGGGTTTCTGACTGGGTTTCCAAGGCAGGTAGGCCACAGTTTAAACAAAATGGGCAGTTCAGGGTGTCCATTCAGAGATGGCAGGAGAGCTTTCTTTGATGTTTAGTAGCAGGAATGGCACCTGGGTAGAATGGCAGTGAGACAAGCAGCCAGTTGCAAGACCGTTTAGGGGCTGTGGAAGCTGTTAACTTTTTTACTGTCCATGTTTTTCACTATCTTCTTTGTTGTTTAACATTGCTTGTACATATTGTACTACGTTGTTCATAATCTTTTCCTAAGTTCTTTCTATTCCTCCTTTTATATTTTTTATTTCTCTCATTACACTACCATCTTCCTTTGTTAATCTGCTTAAGTAACTTAGTACTTCCCATTTTCCTATTAAAAATGTATTTGCTTATATAACAATTATTTTATGTTTGTTCCTTATTTCTTTCATATATTTTGTTTTCTTTGTCAAAGTAATTTCTGTCATCATGTTCTAAATCTTCCAATGTTTCATTATATGTTCTTTTATATTTTTCTTTCTCTACTTTTTTCACATTGTATTTCCACTGTAAAAACTTTTTTTATATTTTTTCTTAAATATCATCCAACATTTAGACACTTTTTTTTATAAAATGTGCTCATAGTAATAGGATCTTTCCATAACTGTATTAATAATCTCTTTCCTTCTTCATTCTATGCATTCTCATTTATCCTTTTTATTTTTGTGCCTCTTTTTATATATACATTGTTTTCCCTTATTTTTAGCCATGGCAAGATCATCAGAAAATCCCCTTGTCCTATAACTAAACATTCTGATACTATAAAATATATTGCAAGTCAATACATGCCCCCTTTATAAGTCTATGAATTTTTGTCCGTAAGTTTTAACTTATGACATCTTAAAATGTCTAACATTTTTCTTATCTCATTTCTTTTCTTTTTATGCATGCATTTTAATTCACAGCTGAAGTCTCCTGTTGTTATAATATTCATATTTATCACTACATGGTCTAAATTCTGATGAAATAAGCTATCCCTTTCTTTAAAATTAGTATAAGCATGTAATGTTATAATTCTATTTACTTGTCCTTTCAATTTTAAGTCTATAATGGTTAATCTTCCCATTTTTGATTGTTACATCTAATATTTACTGTATTTCTGCAGAATATGGCCATTCCGGAACATCTCTCATTTCCTAAGTTCCAGGTGATCTTTTCTCCTCATAGTTTCTCTGTTTGTAGTCCTTCTTCATTTGTTTAAAAACATGTCTTCTAATATAATTACATCTACATCACATGTATTACACCACTCCAAAATTGATGTTCTTCTTACTATATTCTTAATACTGTTCACATTTACAGAAAACACTCTAAAATTTTCATTTTATTCATAGGTAATTACTAGATTAACCACTGTACCTTGCGTCTGTGAGACAAACAATGAACTATTATGCCACCCCCTACCTTTTAGCTGCATATATTCTTTTTCAGTGATTTTTATGCCTTTAGATTTTCTTTTTTCTGTCTTTTACCCTTTTACCAATATAATTCTTTTTCCCTTTTACTACTTCCCAATTTATGTCTTATTCATTAGTTTTTTTTCAGAATCTTCTTCTATGTCTGGATTATTATTTTTCCTCATCTAATTTTTCTCCTTTTGCTACTACTTCCAATGTATTCTCTCTATTCATGTTTTTCTCTTTCTTTTTCCTTACTCTTATTTTCAGTTTTACAATCCCTCCATAAATGTCCAATTGTGTTACATTTGCAACATTTCAGTTCACATTTTTTGCATCATGTCCCATTTCCCCACAAATATAACATTTTCTTTTGTCACAGTTACTTATCAAATGTCATTCTTTTTCACAAAAAAATCATGTTTGCTGGTGTCCCCACTATTTTACAATACCCCTATTCCCCACAACGTTTATCATGCTTGGTAAATGCATATATATATTTTTTCTCTTTCTATTTTAATACAGTATTACAATCCCAGCCACCAGTCCAGAAACCCCTTATGTCATAAACATTTGCATTGTCCAGTACTTCTTTACATACAACTTTCAAATGTCCTTTCGAAGTCTCTCTACCACTATTCAAAATTGTACCTGAATCTTCTTTTTTGTTTTCCTGTTATATGTTTTTATCACATAAACATGCCATGGGTTACAGCCTTTCTTTATTCATATTCTCCAAGAAAATTTTCCATTGAAAAAAAGCAGTCTCAAATATAATGTCACAAAAGTTCTCCTTGTTAATAAGAATACATGTTTTTACCTCATGTACTTTTAGAACAAAAGGAGCTATTAAATTGTCCCACACTTTATACTTTACTTTGGATCCTTAACTTGTCCTTCTGTTTTCCAATTGTTTTCTGCCTTCTTTTTTGCTGTTCCACTTTTGCCTACTTTTACTTTCTCTGCATATTTTTATTTTCTTTTCCATCTCACCACTGTTCTAGAGGATTGTCTCTGTATCTTCCTTTTCTATTTTCTCCATAATGTCTCCCCAGAAAACATTTCTTTCATATTCTTACCCACTCTGCACCACCATTTCTTTAAGTAAGTTATCCTGCAACCCTCCAAGTGGAGGATTGTAATTATACATCCATCTTTTTCTGACTCATCTCCATCAAACTGATTTCTCTGAAACATTTACTCAGGATCCTGCACACATTCTGTAGTCTCAGTATTTGCTTTCTCCTTCATTTCATTCACCACTCCATCATGTCCTTCTCGCTCCATCTACATCCAGGCCATCTCTGCACCTGTTCTAGAACCGTGAATTTCTCCTCCATAATGAGTTGCACTCACAAGAATAACTAGTAGGTAATGCCCTGGACAAATTTCCCCAATAATATAAATACCACCTCAGGTCTCCCTTGAAATGAGGCTTCCAACCTAATGGGACTAGCCTAGTGAATAAAAGATAAAGAAAAAATATATGAATTCTGTTTTGTAACTGTCTCACATTAAAGATGTAATTTCCTAGACAATGGTAGACTTACAGGAGAGTATTACATATAATATGTACCTAATTAAGTGAAATTTGTACAGCTCCTGACTCGGTTTTGAAGTGTTTTTTTCACACAATTCAAAGTGTATTGTACCCATCTTTGTAATGCACATAAATGGCAAAGCTTATGGCAAAACTATAATTAAATATTATAACCAGTGCTTTACATGTAAAATAGCCTCATACTGTTACAAGTTCAACATATTATTTTATGGTAATGTGTGTTGTTGTCTTTCGGCTTTTCACGGTTAGGGATTGCCACAGCGGAACTCCAGTCCGCTAATGATTGGCAGTAGATTTTCACGAACGTCAAGGTGCCAGGTCGATGTGCAACCTTCAATGAAGGCACACCCATTTATGCATGTCTTTCGAACATTTATGGTAATGCTACATTTTAAGTATTCGATAAATGTTTGATTGAATGAATATTTCTTACTCAGTAAGGTAAGCATGTCAACAAGAAAATATTGGAAAAATGAAACACATTAACATACAAAGTTATGTATCCTATAATTTATCTTTCAATATTATGTTCTAAGGTCAAGAAATGAATTATTCATGTTTTTTTTTATAGCCTAGCTTTCTTTACCTATGTATTCATAAAACTTCATAAAGCTATGTATTCATAAAACTTCATAAAGCTCTTCCAAGAAACACTAACCATCATTTTTGCATAAAATCTGAGGTACCCAATATAAAAAATAGTTGTCCACTGTGTATTGTTTTACAGATTTTCTCACAAACTTGAACTGCCGGTGGATGAAAATCGAGAAAACAGCACCATCTTCACTGTTATCCTTGATCGTTTAATTGATGGCTATGACAATCGTCTGGGCCCAGGACTTGGAGGTTAGGCAGTGTTTTCAGAGTCTCTTCTGTAATAAGAGCTGTTGTATGTCATGTTTGGTACTAGATTTTATAAAATGATACCATTTTTCATTTTGTGTTATAGACTGGAGACATTGTATATCTCTAAATATTTAAGCAGCATGCAGTAGTATTTACAGGGTAAACTCAAATGTGCATACAGATTAATTTGACAGACCACCGAGCAATGCTGTTTGAACAGTAAATCTCCTCTAATTTTAATATCTAATTTATTAACTTTCAGAAGCAATGTATGCAGTTTATGAATTTCTGGAGGCACAAATATGCTAAATTTTTTTAGAAGGAGTGAAAATGTTTGAAACAAGATGGTATTAAAGATCATTGCTAGTTTTTGTTCAAAATTTGATATACAGAAACTGCTGTGTTTGTAATATGAACTGTAATGCCAAGTCCACCATTATAACAATATGAAAAACATACACATGTGTATACACACACAGTACTATGAAAGTATACCAAAACAGTAATATATGCAGTATTGAGGTACAGTGCACATTCTTACATGTATCTCCAAAAAACAAATGCTTGGTGCTGATACCCCAACCAGAGAACAACGATTGAGAAGCCACAAAAACAAAAGAACTCTGGAACAGTGCTGTTATGTATCCAAAAATTTTAATAAAACTCTGCCATAAAAAACATACAAACTTCTGAGAGGTAAGCGCTTTCGGGTGTTAACCCTTCATCAGACAAAGGTAAAATGGTGCAGAACACAATTTAAATAAGAACACAGCCAATGAACAATTAGTGAAATCAATTCAGTAAAAAACCCGCCTATTTTTTAAGGTGGGTTTAATAGGAACAACATCATTGAGCCCTGTATCTCCTCTATTTATGAGGTCCATTGGCCATACTGCATATTTGATTTGCACTGCCCTACAATATAAAACTTCTAATATTTCAAAATTGCCTAATGGCCTTGAGGAAATTTTTAGAATGTTTTCAGTAACACATAAATGAATGAAGATATATTCATACAGACACACACACACACACACACACACACATATATATATATATATATATATATATATATATATATATATATATATATATATAAACTGTATCTATATTGATATGTGGGTCTATGTCATAAGATCAAGAGTTCAAAAGACTGAAAACCAAAATATCTATAACTCAAAATATCTAACATAGGAATTTGCCCTTTCTCCACTGTTGTGTGACCTTGGAGTTGGTATATACAAATTAGCAGGGGGTGTGCGGGACACCATCCCCTATATGGAGGATGATTGGGAGCTTGCCCCCTGTATTAAAAATGCTTTCAATATTTTGCAATTTAGATATTTTGATTTTCGGTCTTCTGAACTTTTCATTAGTATTTACTGTTCCTGCAGTCCAGGACACCATTACTGAGAATAGCCCAACTTTCCAGTTGCAACAAAACACTGTCTGGTTAAGTGACTTGTTCATCATCACACAGTACAGACACACACACACACACACACACACACACACACACACACACACACACACACACACACACACACACACACACACACACACGGGCATATGAGTGCAATATATAGAAAATTATTAGAATATGAAGATATCAAACATATCACAACTATTGCAGCACATGAATCTATACACAATAACATTTAGTATGATTTGATATTTTAGAATTATGTCACTTATTCTTGCATTTAAGACTAGCAGTAGGAGTCTTCATCCCTTGTATGAAACATAGTGCACCTGGACACTCAAGCTGAACTTAGAGACACAGTGTTGGTTTAGGAAGGATATTGCCACCACCTTTAATATAGAACTTCTGCTGGGCAGATTGTGTGCTGTTAGTGAAAACGATGTTCACTACTGCCCTGCTGTGTTACTTTAGCCTTTAAATAGAGCTATTCTCTCCCTCAGAGAAGTACAAATATCAGTGCTTTATGCTGTACTAAAATGGTGCAAAAATGCTAATGCTTTTGTAGTCTAGGGATACAGGATATGAAGGTAGTCCTGTAATGTGCCCACCTTCCTGTAACTACAGTATTTAGTGATATGTGGTGCATAGGCTAATAACTGCCAGCCCTACTTATGGAATAAAAATATTCATCTGGCACTAAAAGTGCTCATATAATGCAAGGCACACACGCTGTGCTAGTGTGCACCTAACATAAAAAGTGAAAGCATCTCAATACAGTACAAACAGCACAGTTTTCCTTGCTATGCACCTTCTTAGAGAGTAACTCGTGCCCTCCTATTTACACAGTTAATACAAAACATGCCAGGTAGGCTGGTGAGCTCTTATGCTGTGTTCACAGAGTGAATACACCCATCACACTTTCAGCACTATTGCGGTACAGTGCACATGGATACCATCACACTTTCAGCACTATTGCGGTACAGTGCACATGGATACCATCACACTTTCAGCACTATTGCGGTACAGTGCACATGGATACCATCACACTTTCAGCACTATTGCGGTACAGTGCACATGGATACCATCACACTTTCAGCACTATTGCGGTACAGTGCACATGGATACCATCACACTTTCAGCACTATTGCGGTACAGTGCACATGGATACCATCACACTTTCAGCACTATTGCGGTACAGTGCACATGGATACCATCACACTTTCAGCACTATTGCGGTACAGTGCACATGGATACCATCACACTTTCAGCACTATTGTGGTACAGTGCACATGGATACCATCACACTTTCAGCACTATTGCGGTACAGTGCACATGGATACCATCACACTTTCAGCACTATTGCGGTACAGTGCACATGGATACCATCACACTTTCAGCACTATTGCGGTACAGTGCACATGGATACCATCACACTTTCGGCACTACTGCGGTACAATGCACATGGATCATCTTTTGCACTTTGTCCACTTCCTGCTATTTTTAAATATACTGTTAAGGTGCTGAGCATGTTTTGCTATCATCCTGTTTAAAGACTGAATCCACAAACTCCTACACTGACATTGTTCCAACAGGCTTTACAATATCATCATGTTGCATTCCCTACCCATGGTCACACCACCATCTGGAATGGCACGTCCTTCATTTTCTTCTGTTCTTATTGACTGGTGGCTCACAAACATATGATTTATGCCCTATCAGTTTTAAAACCTTGTCAACATCTACATTATTTTATTTTTATTTTATTTTTATTTATTTAACATTTGTTGACTGGGAATGTCCGACTAGGTTCCACAGAGCCTGTTTTCAGCAGAGGCCCGGGGAGAAATGCTCCAGATGCATGTCTTTGGAATGTGGGAGGAAACCGGAGTACCAGGAGGAAACCCACGCGAACACAGGGAGAACATGCAAATTCCACACAGAAGGCACCCCAGCCGAGAATCAAACCGGAGAACCTCTTGCTGTGAGGCAACAACATTAACTGCTGCACCACTGTGCCGCCCTATTATGACTTGCTCACAGCGTTCTCACTGATGATGTCTCTCACCTAAAGGTTTTTGAAGGCTGTATGCATCACAAATCAGCGTATCTGTATGCGATCTCCACTGTTTGAATGTGACAAGGCAGAAAATCAAACTTTTACATTCACAGAAGGTGATATATTCTATATCTACAGCTGTCTTAGTATACAGGAACTATTTCTAGTGTAACACTACTTTTAATAACTTAAAAAATGTAGGAACCATATTCAACCAAGTTGTTCTGAAGCATTACAGAGTTCCAACTTACAGGATATAAATAATCTATATTATTTATATATTTACATCATATGGCCAGCACAAGGTGAAATAATGTTTAGCAGTCTAACCATCTGATTTAGTGGCTTTAAGACCTTTGTGTGTGTGTGTGTGTGTGTGTGTGTGTGTGTGTGTGTGTGTGTGTGTGTGTGTGTGTGTGTGTGTGTGTGTGTATGTGTGTGTGTGTGTGTGTGTCCCTCTTGTCATTAAATCAGCAAAATCTGAGGTTCTGAAAAAATTTACAGCACTGTAACCATGAAATGAATTCACAGAGTTTCTAGAAGAATTAAATTGTTTATCTTTCTCATGGATGTTTACTGCACTAGTACAGCAGAAGGTCCATATGCATTAAGATGTTTGTAAAGAATTGACAGTTGACTGATATAATAAACCCCACAGATCTGATATCTACAGCACTGCATTTTTTGACTCTGTTAAACATGTTGGTGGAGAGCAAAACAGTGTTGTAAAACACATAAACCAGGAAACAGGTGAAAAAGCACTGACTTGTGCTACATAGAAATGGAGTAATCCAAAACAAGTACCAAAAGGTTTTATTCACACATAAAGCACTTTCATCCTCTTTACACATACTTCATCAGAATATTTAGCACAATTTATTGCCTCACCATCTGTTTCCTGGCCTGAGTTTCCATTTTGGTGGTTTGCCTTTTATCATTTTATTAGTGTTGTTAAACTGATAACACTCTAGTAGATGAAGCATTTTTTTTTTGACATGTCTAATTGTGTCCTTAGTGAATTTTGTATTTCACCTCAGTGTTGACTACAATTGTATGGGCGTCCACGGTGGTGCAGCGGTTAATGTTGTTGCCTCACAGCAAGAGGTTCTCTGGTTCAATCCTTGGCTGGGGTGCCTTCTGTGCGGAGTCAGCATGTCCTTCCTGTGGTTGCATGGGTTTCCTCTGGGTGCTCCGGTTTCCTCCCACATCCCAAAGACATGCTGTAGGTGAGCTGGACACACTAAATTGGCTCTAGGCATGTGTGTGCATTTGTGTGCCTTCTGTGGAAGGTCGGGTGCCAGGTTGGCAACTCAACACTGTAAAATTCTACTGCCAATCATGAGTGGACAGGTGATCCGCTGTGGCGACCCCTAACTGGAAAAAAGCCGAAAGAAGAAGAAGTTGACTCCATTTGCATCTGCTGTAAAGTTGCCTCTTCAAAGTATATCAAGTTTTTTTTTTAAAGTCTGTTATGCTGCCTTTACTCAATTTTTATACAGATCTTCATAGTCTCTTCTTCTTAGTAGTACCCCCAAACAAAACCCTTTTGCTGACACTGCAATACAGAAAAAGTTGATCCAAAAATATTGCCTTTACAAGAAGGGACTTGTTTGTTTTCACAAGACTGGACAAGAAATGAACAATTCTAAATATGTCTTTTCTTCTCTTTTGATAAAATCCTGCTCCTATCTCTGCTGGATACACTAATGCTTGCTCCTATCTCTGCTGGATACACTAATGCTTGCTCCTATCTCTGCTTGATACACTAATGCTTGCTCCTATCTCTGCTGGATACACTAATGCTTGTTCCTATCTCTGCTGAATACACTAATGTTTGCTCCTATCTCTGCTTGATACACTAATGCTTGCTCCTATCTCTGCTTGATACACTAATGCTTGCTCCTATCTCTGCTGGATACAGTAATGCTTGCTCCTATCTCTGCTGAATACACTAATGCTTGCTCTTATCTCTGCTTGATACACTAATGCTTGCTCCTATCTCTGCTGGATACACTAATGCTTGCTCCTATCTCTGCTTGATACACCGATGCTTGCTCCTATCTCTGCTGGATACACTAATGCTTGCTCCTATCTCTGCTGGATACATTAATGTTTGCTCCTATCTCTGCTTGATACACTAATGCTTGCTCCTATCTCTGCTTGATACACTAATGCTTGCTCCTATCTCTGCTGGATACAGTAATGCTTGCTCCTATCTCTGCTGGATACACTAATGCTTGCTCCTATCTCTGCTTGATACACTAATGCTTGCTCCTATCTCTGCTGGATACAGTAATGCTTGCTCCTATCTCTGCTTGATACACTAATGCTTGCTCCTATCTCTGCTTGATACACTAATGCTTGCTCCTATCTCTGCTGGATACAGTAATGCTTGCTCCTATCTCTGCTGAATACACTAATGCTTGCTCTTATCTCTGCTTGATACACTAATGCTTGCTCCTATCTCTGCTGGATACACTAATGCTTGCTCCTATCTCTGCTGGATACATTAATGTTTGCTCCTATCTCTGCTTGATACACTAATGCTTGCTCCTATCTCTGCTTGATACACTAATGCTTGCTCCTATCTCTGCTGGATACAGTAATGCTTGCTCCTATCTCTGCTGGATGCACTACTGCTTGCTCCTATTTCTGCTGGATGCACTACTGCTTGCTCCAATCTCTGCTTGATAAAGTAATGCTTGCTGCTATCTCTGCTAGATACACTACTGCTTGCCCCTATCACTGCCAGATACACTATTGCTTGCTCCTTTCTCTGCTTGATACATTATTTGCCCTGCATGTTGCAGTTGTAACCTGTATGGATTCAAATTGCAATAATTCATACTGTCTTTGAGACCTGAGCAGCTTGGAGAAAGAATGACACCTTTTTGCTCTGTTTTAATAATCCCTCCTCTTCAGGTATGCATAACCTTAAGAAAGAGTAACTGCAGACTGTGAATAAGGCAGATCTGTAGGAATTGGTGGGGGTCATGGATTCTTGCTCCTTTTCCTCAGCTTTGCATGTTGTCATTGCACAAAACTCACTTGAGAGTGTGTGTGTGTGTGTGTGTGTGTGTGTGTGTGTGTGTGTGTGTGTGTGTGTGTGTGTGTTACAACTATATATGCACTGGAGCAAGTAGATTCATATAAGCATTGCAGTTGTGCACTGACATTTTAGATTTTGACCAGCTTAAGTACTTGAAATGTATTCTCTTTCTCAAACTAGCTCTCACATGTAATCTGAAGAGTACAATTAGTTCTGTCTGACAACTACTGAGCATGCTTAATAGTGTGAGATGAATTTCTTGTTTAAAATTGTGTCCTTTACTAAAGGTGGCCTCACCCTGGTCTAGACTATGTTAAATGCAGTTAGTGCACAGGATTACATATGTTCTTCATGGTTCACTGTTGCAAGTCATCACACTTGAGTTATCTGCCTGCAGATTGCCCTCAGTCGGCCCAAATACCAGAGACTTAGTATTTCTGCATCGGTTGCTGTCACTTCAGGACTGACGTCCGGTCGTCGAGGGTATAAAAACAGGCAGTCGACACCATTCCATCAGTCTTTCTTGCCGAGGAGCCTGAAGCAAAAGCAGTTCGCACGAGTGCTGGTCTGCCGCTACCTGAGTTTTCATTTCCGAAGTGAATCATCCTGAAGTCTTTTAAAGCCAAGTACCCCATTGGGGATCCTTTTTCCTTGCTCTAACTGATGTCAGAAAAAGTTAACAATTGTCTCGCCTGTGGAAGGTAAATACCACACCGAGATTTCCATTCTTACTGCAACACCAGTTTAAGACCAGACCATGATGTGCTTTGCTGTCGGTTTTGTGCTTTGTTCAGCACCCAAATGATTCATCGTCGGGCACATATTGTCGCTAAATACTTTCGTTCTCGATCTCCGTATTCCAAAATGGCTTCAGTAAGCCATCTGACTAGCTTCTGAAAAAATGTAAGGATAAAGACAGAGACAGACCACACAGGTCCAAAACTGCCAATGATGCTTCCATTAAGCTAGTTTCCAGTTCGTCGGTACTCAGTGAGGCGTTTTTGCAGCCCCTGATACCTGCTTTGATGGATTCGCAGGCCGCTACTGAAAACCATTTGGAGTCTGGTATGCTGCAGGAGTACTCTTTGAATATGGAACCTGCGGCTGTCTCTACCTTGGATGGGTCCGGAGCTGCTGTGCAGGCACCAGCTTCCGAGGAAGTTCTTTGCATTACCAATATTCGACACAAACCAACGACTTCTTTCGAATCTTCAGTTCTGGCTAAAACTACTGAGTTTCTCAGACCAAGAGTACGAGCTACGCCTAAAAAACAGATGACCCAAACTCAAGCACCTACTTCCTTGCCACAACATCAAATGCTTAAAATGGCAGAAGACCTGATTATGCTGATTAGGGGAAGCCAGCCTTACCCTGCTAAAAGAAAAAGAGATCTGTCCCCAGCAGCTTTAACAGACCAAGAGTCCGATGACTCTGAGGTTTCTGACTATGAAGACATGCCTTTATTTGCTTATGAGGATTTAGATGCAGAGGACTCCATTCCCTCTGCTTCCCCTCCAGAGGATTTTTCTTTTGGGGAACCCTACATACTTTAAGCGCATTTCTACTGGGAATGCCAGGATTATCCTCAGTCCAAAAAGAGACTCAATAATTTTTAGATTTGCCACAACATAGACCTTTAGCTATCCCTCCTGTTCTGGATATTGTGGATGACATCTTTATTTAATCCACAAAACAAATTTTAATTTAATCCAGTCTAACTCCTGATACTTTACCCCTGCTCCAAAGAAACCAGACAGGTACTTGGAGAGTCCCTGACTCTCACAAATTTATTTTCAAAAATCCTACTGCTTACCCAGAGGTCATTTCCCAGGGGCCTAAAGGCATAAAAGCAACTACAGCTAAGAATCTCACCCCTTTGGACAGATATTCCTGTGCTTTAGACAGAGGGGGTAAAAAAGTATACACCTCTGCAACTCTCGCCATTAGGGCATTGAATTGCCAGTTTCACATGCTGAAATACTAGCAACATATTATGGAACTTATTAAGCAAAAATTATCTACCTTTACAGACAGTGTAGAAGATAAAGAATTACAGGAGTTTATGCATTTTGCAAGCCAAATCAGCAGGCATACCTTGCAGTGTGGCTTTGATGCCCTAGAAGCATCTTGCAGGGCAGCAGTCTCTTATTTAGAATATTCCAGCAATCATCCCAAAAGTTTGATGAGAAATATATACAAGGGACAATCAATATGTGCACTAAGAATGACTTCATCATATAGTGTTATGTTGGATGAGGTTACATATATAACTATGTTATTTGAAGATAAAGGATATGATATGAAAATGATGGATAGAGTGCAAAAACAAGTGGTCAAGGGTTGGGGAACCAAATACATCCCATTATTAGGTATATCATATAAAAATTCCGCTAATAATAATGTAGATTTTAATAGCACTCACAAGTCCATTGATCTAAGTAGAGCATGTATATTAGAATACAGGCCACATACACACAAGGTTAAACATATTTTAATTAAAAATTGGAATATTATCCAGACTGATATTTATGTGTCTGATATTGTTGGTAATAGACCTTATTTTGTTAATAAAAATGGGTTCTAATATAAAAAGTATTTTAGAAAAAGGTCTAAATGTATTAAGTAATAGAGCTACACACACATTTAAATGTGGTAGTTGTAATTGGTGTTATTTGATTAACACTAAATAAATGGTGAGGTTAGATAATGTCTCTAGGTCTTGTATTAAATTTAGGCATGCAAATTGTAAAACAAAATTGTTGTTTACATTGCATTATGTGCAAAATGTTCAGCTTTCTATATTGGGAAAACTGAGAGGCAGTTCAACAAACGCATGTATGATCATATGTATTGTATTAAAAAGGCAGATGAAAAGAATGCGTTGTATAGACATATTAATCAATATGGCACTGATCATCATTTTTCATTTGGCATTATAGATATTATTAAATCAGACCCTAGGGGAGGTGATATGAAAGGGTATTTATCCTATCGTGAAATGTGGTGGCAAATATTCACGGATGCCTCTACTACTCCCAGTCTGAATGACAACATTTCAATTAAACCTTTACCCACACTTAATTAATCAACAATAATATTTGTATATGTTTATTTTTCAAAAAATTAAAAAAAAAAATTTTTAATGCATTTTAATGTGATAGGTTTTATATTGATAGTCATATGTATTAATATATGTACATAAATTCATGTCACGATTTTATACTATTTTATATCATTATTGATATACATAAAGGATACTATATAGTTATATATTATGGTACATATGAAGTGGCATTTATACATTTATTTATTTTATACATTTTATATATATTTATAATATTTGATACATATATTTAGTAAGTAATACGATATGCATTTTTATATTGCATTTATATATTTTATTTTATATTTTATTCATTTTTTTCATTTATGGGTTTATTGAATGAATTGATCAGTTTTTAAGACAACAGCAACGTAATGTCATTTTCGGGAAATTTTGGTGACATCGTTGTCTTTAAACTAGTGAGTACTGTTTGGCGCCAAAAAGGTAATTTAAACTGAAGCTAACTAAAATGTATGGTAGTTCTGATGAAGCCTGTGATGTGTACAGGTGAAAGCACTTAACTTTTTATGTTGTTCGTGTTCGTTTTTGTGTTGGATTAAAGTGTGGAATTACTTGTCGATTGCTGCATTTATTGGATGGTACCTTGGATACATTTGTTTAGAAGGAGTTACAAGTTGCTGGTTTCCCAAGATTCGCATAGCAGTGGCATAAGCTTTTTTCTTTCTTTCATTACTTGTTGTGGTGAATGCCGTTTTGGTTACAGTCATATTATGGAACTTATTAACAAAAATTATCTACCTTTACAGACAGTGTGGAAGATAAAGAATTACAGGAGCTTATGCATTTTGCAAGCTAAATCAGCAGGCATATCTTGCAGTGTGGCTTTGATGCCCTAGAAGCATCTTGCAAGGCAGCAGTCACTGGTTCTGTACTGAAAAGTCATGCTTGGCTTAAGGAGCAGACCTTGCCAGACCATGTCAAATCAAAATTACTAGAAGCTCCTTTGAACAAGGACAATCTGTCTGGCACCAGAGCAGAAGAGGTTCTAAAAAAGATGGAAGAAAAAGCTAAGTCTATGCAGACAGTCAACGTTTTTTTGCAAGTGCAGCCTTCAAGATTCAGTAGGCATTGCCCCTCGAAACATTGGTCCTTTCCAGCCCCCTCAAGGCCATCTCAAACTAGACCCAGGGCAAACAGACCCCCAGATTACAGTCTCAGGGTATTCAGAGATCAAAGCAATGGAGTACCTCCACTTCTAAAACAGGGAGTGCTAAGCCACCCCCTTATGGAAAGAATTCACAATGACTTCTCAACTCTACTCCTCACCTCTGCCCAATTGCTCATGCCCCTAGGAGGAAAACATACCAATCATGCAAAAAACTGGAACTCCATCACCAAAGATCGATGGGATCCAATGTCTGTCTGCCTGGGATGACATGCTGGACAAGCCACGCTGCTTCGCAAGGGACGGCTTGCACTTGTCACCCCTGGGATTCCGGATTTTGGCAAAGGCTCTTGCCACCCCCATAGTGCCTTTTTTAGGCAAGGCTCAAATTCTAAACCTACCACCCTAGAACAAAACAAAGAAAAAAAACTAAGGGTAATGCTGCTCAATGCCAGAAGTCTCAACCTCAAGATGCACGCACTCAAGGCCCTTCTCAGTATGGAGAACATCGATGTCTGTGCTGTGACAGAAACCTGGTTCAAGGCTCCTGAGAGCACCCCAGCACTATCAGGTTTTACCTCATATCATGCGTTCCGGCCACAAAACCCGGACAATACCAAGAAAGGAGGAGGGGTATCCATATTCATCAAGGACACCCACACCTCAAGATTGGTGGCATCTCACGATGCATCGGAAACCATCCAGGTGCAATTAACCATAGGCAAGACTGCTCTGCAAATTGTAGCATGTTACAGGCCACCCTCGCAAACTCAGGAATCTCATATGGCCTTCCTGAAAACACTGGAGGGGATAAATGTATCTCCGAACACCATCATACTAGGTGACTTCAACTACCCTAATATAGACTGGGAACACTACTCAAGCCCAAACACTCTAGCCCAAAAGTTCCTGGAGTTCATAAACTCAAATGCCATGGAACAACTAGTCACCATCCCCACAAGAGGAGAGAACATACTTGATCTCATCATCACGAACATGGGAGCACAATGTTCAACGCCAGAAGTATACCCCTCACTGGTGAGATCTGATCACAAACTAATCTCGCTGGAGGTCCTCATCCCGCCCCCACCCGAAATGAAAATGACCACAGTAAAGAACTTCTCCAAAGCCGACTTCACACTCCTAAAGACTAGTGTGGTCTCCTTTAAGGCCCCTGAGCTGGCGGTTAACACTACTCAAACCGCTGAAACACTTACAAATGCCTTCTACCAGCACCTGCAGGGCTGCATGGATCAGGCAATCCCAAGCAAAACAAAGACTCTTTGTACCAAAGGCAAGCGTCCAGTCTGGTGGACCCCAGCCATAAACAAACTCTACAACAAAAGGAGAAAGCTACTACAAGATAGAGCAAAATCCTTAAAATGTAAGACACCGCTGATCACTATAAGTAAAAAGCTAAGAGCTCTCATAAAATCATCCAAAGCTTATTTTGAGAAAAAATAGCTAAGGACTCTAAAGACAACCATAAGGCATTCTTTAGCTATGTCAGAAACCTAGGAGGAAACTCCCAGATATGCTCAGAATTAGTTCAAAATGATGTGAAGATTACTGATCCTACAGACATTGCCAACATACTGGCTGACAGGTTCAGTGCAAACTTCTCCCCACCCTCCCCGCCTAAAGGAGAGATATCTATACCAAATGATTGTAGCCCCCCAAACATCTCTAATGCTCAGGTGAGAACTGCTCTCTCCAAGGCAAAGAACACAGCATCCATGGGACCTGATGGTGTCCCCGGCTGTGTGCTCCATGAACTCAACGAGGAATTAAACCCACAGTTAGGACAGCTGTTTAATCTTAGTCTCACCTCCGGATACATACCCAGGGAGTGGCACACAGCGACTGTGGTCCCACTCCACAAAGGCAGTGCCTCCACCGACCCTGGAAATTACCATCCCATTAGCTTGACAAGCCTGATCTGCAAAGCCATGGAAAGGATCATAATGGATCTCATAAATAAAGACATAGGGAATTTGCAGACTTTGGATCCAACCCAGTTTGGCTTTGTCAAAGGCAGATCATGCCTTTTAAACTTGGTTGACGTTTTCGAAACAGTCACCAAGGCCATTGACGAGGGAAAGGCAGTCCATACAGCCTACCTAGACCTGGCGAAGGCTTTCGATACAATACCCCACTCAGGTATCAATGAAAAACTCATCAACTTAAATGTAAACCCATACAAGATGGGTTGCAAACTGGCTGAGTGACAGAACCCACAGGGTCAGAGCTGCTGGCGCCATGTCAGACTCTAAGCCTGTCACAAGTGGTGTCCCACAGGGCTCAGTCCTGGGCCCACTCTTGTTTGGCATCTACTTTTCTGAAGTACAAGCAAACACAGGAGGGTTATGGCTGACAAAGTTCGCAGATGACTGCAAACTGGGCGCCGTAGTTGAAAACACATCCGACACAGATATCCTTCAGAAGGGTCTCACAGAAACGGATAACTGGTGCCAGAGCCATGGCCTCAAGTTAAATGCCAAGAAATGCATAGTCATACCCTTCGGGAAAAATAAGGTTACCCCTAGCTACCATATAGATGGCAATCCCTGAACACAGAAGAAGTTATTAGGGACCTGGGAACCCAGGTTGACAGTAGCCTTTCATTCGACACTCATATTGCTAAAGTAGTTAGGAAGACCTTCTACATTGCCCACCTTATCATGAAGGGATTCACATCTAGATCAAGGGAAGTCATAGTCTCCCTATACTCATCACTCATCAGACCAATGATCGAGTACAATGCCCCATTCGGAATGTATCTGACCCGACACTTGCAGCAGCTGGAGAGGCCACAAAAGTTCCTCACCAAAAGGATAAAGGGTCTCAAAATCTGTCTTATGCTGCCCGACTGAAAGAACTCCAGTTATATTCAGTTGCGTACCGCTTGCTCAGAGGTGACCTGTACCTGACATACAAGGCCATGTCAAACCCAGATTTGATGAATATGCTTCATCTCAAAAAATCTAGATCCCTTAGAGCCACAAGGGTGGGTGACTTAAACCTCGACACGGTTATTAATAGGACGTGCTGGAGGGATAGATTCATCACCCAAAGACTCCCTATGCTGTGGAACAAAATCCCGGTTTATGTGAGGCAGAGCACCTCGCTGGCCTTGTTCAAGAGGAATCTCGACCAATGGATGGGAGATCACAGATACAGCCCAGGGGTTACCTCAGTGTCACTGCTCGACAGAGGCACAGCTAAATAATGGGCATAGTTTCCCAAACTAAGGGGTGGCGTAAGCCACAAAACTATGGGCTAGGCTTATAAATGCCCTCGGGCAGATAGCCTAGTATGAACCTATGAACCTATGAACCTATGGGTCCTCAACATTGTATCCCAGTGATACAAATTTCACTTCTACTCACTGACAATCCCAAAAAGGGTTTCCAGACCTTCCTCCGAACCAGTGGACAGAGGCACAAAACTAAGTTCAATCCCTACTCTCTATAAGGGCAATTCAGCCTGTTCCTGCAGAACAGATAGGTCAAGGGTTTTATTCCAGACTCTTGCTGGTACCCAGAAAAGAGAAAACTTGGTGCCCAATCCTAGATCTTTCTATTCTAAACACCTTCCTGGTGGTACCAAAATTCAAGATGCTCGCCCTTCAGCAGCTTCTCCCTATGCTGTCCAAAGATGCCTGGTTAGCCACCCTAGTCCTAAAAGAAGCCTATCTGCACATCCCTATCAGGGACTCATACAGGAGATACTTATGTTTCAGAGCAAGATCTATGCATTATCAGTTCTCTGCACTTCCTTTTGGTGTACCCACTGTTCCCAGAGTCTTCAGAAAATGCCTGGCTCCAGCCATTGCCTATTGCAGACAGAGAAATATTCATATTTACACTTACATGGGTGATTGCCTGATTCAGGCAGACAGGAAAAGCTGTTGTTGCACCTGACATTTGTAAAGAACCTTCTAATCTCCCTGGGGTAAACTATCAATGAAAAGAAATTGAAACTAGTCCCCAGTCAAAAGACTGTATTCCTGGGAGCAAGCTTGAACATGGCATCCAAGATGACATTCCTTACTCCAGAAAAACAAGCCTATCTGACAGGCTGCTTCACTCAAATGGCCACCAGAACCCAGCTATCTGCAAGGAAAATTCTTCAGGCCCTAGGATTCATGGCCTCTTGCATTCTACTAATTCCATGTGGCAGACTGCATATGAGTGAACTTCAGTGGTACCTAAAATCAGTGGAGTCTGGTGACTTCAAATCAAAGGTTGGCTGCAGGAGACAGCTGAATGGGTGCGGTCAATGGGAAGTGGTGTAGCCAACTAGAAAGGGGAGGAGCTATGCTCAAAACCACAAAAACTAACTTTAATTAAATACGCTGCCCTGGGTGCAAAACCATCATTATGAGAGTCCAGTCAAGACAAAATGAAGTGTAGAAGAAAAAAATATTTCAATGCATTGGCTGCATGACAGCTTACTTAATATTAAACAGCAAAAGAGGCTCACCACGACAGCTTAAAACTGACACTCTGTTTTATTCCACTGCAGTTAAAAATTAAGCACTTTCACCTTGCCAGAACGCTTCTTCAGACTTCAATGACTGCTCTACAAGAACAAGATATTTATATACAGTCACATGAACACACCTATCAATTAACCAATTATAAATTTAAAAATGTAGATTCACTTAAAATCAAGAATTTATATTTGCATGTATATATAAACAATACTTATATATATGTGTGTGTGTATATATATATATATATATATATATATATATATATATATATATATATATACACACATTTAAAAATATATATATATCCATACATATACAGATAAAATACATATAAGAATACATATAAAAAACATCCCGAGAAATATATATGGACCAATAGCAACAGCTACCTATAAAATGGTATAGAGAAATTCATTACCACTTAAAAACTGTTTAATAATTGCTTAATGTTTATAAGGGCGGGCAGCTAAAATGGTTTTAATGTAACTCTTTCATTCAATCCATGCCCTTTATAACTCTGCAGTCTTATTATCCATTTATTTTCTCTTTCCTCTGTGTAATTCTTAATATTCCCCAGTCTATTTGACTTCTTAATCAACTCAAGTGTAGTGAACCTAAATGTATGTGATGTACCTTTATGCAATATATGATAAGCTAGAGCATTCGGCTCATTTTCTCTATTGATGGCATAGACATGCTCCCTGACATGTTCCCTTAAATTTCTGTTGGTTTTGCCCACATAAAAACATTGGCATTTCTGACACAGGGCAACATAAATCACATCACACATCTTACAGTCAGCATAGAAGTTAAAGTGATAAACCTGATTTGTGTCAGGGTGTCTAAAGTGGTTTTCACCAGACATATAAGTACATTGATTGCAATGTCTACATGGAAAAGTTCCATGCCTTACTGATGTAATCAATCCTTTGTTATTATTTTCATAACATAATAGTCTTTTTAAAGACTTGGTGTTTTTATATGAGAAATTAGGTTTATCACCCACTATCTGAGTTATTCTCTCATCTATTGTCAATATATTCCAATTTCTATAAATTATTTGCTTAACCCTTGAAATCTGATTTGAATGATGAATAGTAAGTCTCTTGTATGTTTGCTCTCTCATAGTGTTTCTCTCTGTCTCAAAATCATTTCTAATGTGTTTATAAAAATATGGTCTACCCTTGTTCTTCCTACTATGCTCAGTAACCTCAAATACTCTTTCTGTTTCTTCTATACTATAACCTCAAGCTGTCAGATTATTGGCCAATAGATCTTGTGTACAACTGAAAGTCTCTTCATTAGTAGTAAGACGAGATATCCTTAGGCTCTGTCCTGTTACAATATTAGAAAAACATGCTGAGGGTGCATGCTGGTATGATGTAGGATATTATTTCTCCAGCAGTCCTTTCTATGTAACTCGGAATGTATATTTCCCCAATTTTTCAAAATTTGAACATCCAAGAAATCAATCTTGTGTTTAGAACTTTTACATTCAAAACTTAAAAAAATCAGCTGTTCCATTGATATAATGGACAAAATCCCCAAGTTCATCTTCACTACCTGCCCAAACAAGAAAAACATCATCTACAAAACGTTTATAAAATTTTATCTTTGTTTTGTAGTTGTCATTCCCTATTACATATATGTTCTCCCAGTTACAGTTATGGACCACACATGTTAGATTGGCTTTCTGTTTAGTTTACGGGTAAAGCCTGCAGAGATGACTGGAATTCTCCAACAAGTGTAATGAGTTTCTTAAAATAATGTAATCATGTCCTTTATTACAAATACTGTCATATGCATTTCAATACCCAAGGCTTATACATCATCTAGTTATGAAAGTATTCTCTGCATGGCAACAACAGAAAGGCTTTCAATGTTGGCAATTCTTTAACAGTATGCTTATTAAAGCTTACTTGCATCTTATGATCTCAGACACGCTTACCTGATGGTCATTAAAGCATTGCTACTTAAACACAGAGCAACAGGCACTTTCTGAGTAATAATAAGCATAAATCAACAGTACAAAAATACGACAGAAACCAGACCATTCTGCAAAATAAAGGATAGATGAAAAGTCACTGTAGTACTTGTCTACCTTGGATGGGGGGATACTCTGCACATTTATACTGCATAATTGTTCTTGCCTTGATTGGACACATCCAGAGTCACTACATGGGGGAGTGGGGTGCAGCAAGTATGTCACAATTTGAAATGTCTCTAGCTGACTGTGATGGCCCTAACACATTTGTCATACCTCTCAACCTCAGAGCAAGAAATCTGGACAAAGCCATACATAGAAGTGGGACAAAGGCCCAAAAATAAGAACATTTTTTTAATATTGCTCTTATAAACTTAGAAAGATAATAGAATAGTAGGTCTTGCATTAGTATGAATTTTCTGAAGGGTATGAAATCTGAAACTCAAATGCCTGTCATTATTTTCTAACTTCAGTCTTTAATGATTTGCCACTACTTTGCCAAAAAAAAACACAATTTTATGAAAAATGGACCAACATGTGATGCAAAAATATAAAATAGCCACACAATACAGCTGGGAACCTGTCAAAGTAGGGACACTTTAATATTAGTACTGCTAAATTGAGCAGCTGACAAAATAAAAGAATCTGCATGCATTTCTGAAATAAAAGTAATCTATAACTCTGATTATTGCAGTTATTTCTTAATTGTAAACCCTCCACGTTTTCTTCCAAAATTGCTATTGTGCAGAGGGATTATTAGGGGAAGAGCAACATTTTGAGCCAAAATCGGGGATAGTTGAGAGGTTTGGCTATGCCTAATTTTATAAAGCAATTTATCTGCTTGCACCTCTCAACCTGTTAATGCAATAAATCTGGACAAGGCCAAATATATGGGCGGAACATATAAACAGTACTATAAATTGCTCTTGTATAAACTGAGACAGTTGATAGAATAACAGGTCTTACTTTAGCATGCATTTTTCTGAAGGTTATGAAGTCTGAAACTCAGTGTCTGTCATTATTTAGTGACTTAATTCCTAAATTATTTGCCAGAAAACCACAAATTTTATGAGGAACAAACCAAAAATAAGAAGCAAAAATCTATTCATTCTGTGAAAATATGGACAGTTGGGAGGTATAGTTCAGCTGGGGCTGTCTGAGTTTGCCACCCTTCCCCCTCACAAAATCATAGTCGAATGGAGCTTCCCCCTGCAGACATTCCAATGAACCATTACTTGGCTATTTCACCCCATTTACCATAAATACTAATGTGCATACTGCTTTACTTCTATGATGATTTGGACTTCATTTGAAAGTTTTATTTTGCATTTTACAGCACAAACACTAAGACATCTGCTAAACAAAGCAATGCAGTCTCACAATGAAAACAGACAGCATTAAAACTTCTCTGCCCTTGAAACTCACATTCATTGAAACAACATTGAAACCCACATTCAAAGAAAATACATTTTGCCAGTGGCAGATAAAGATTAACTTTGGGCTGTTTTCAAATTCTAGGCCCCTTGCACATGAAACATACATGTGCTCTTTGATACACCTTCCTGATTGCACTAAATTATATTCCTTGTACAATACAATACAGGGCGTTTTAAATGTATTGCTTTGAACATTTTTCTAGTAAGCAATGAAACAAAACACATGCACCAATAAATTACAAAACTGCCCAATTCAGAACATTTTTCCATTAAACAATGAAACAAAATGCATGCACCAATAATGACAAAACTGGCCATTTTAGAACATTTCCATCATAAAAGTCTACTCAGACTTCTACAATCCACCATTATCAGTAAATATGCACAATCTCTGAAGAAGTAAAAGTCATCTAAATAATTCCACATTAAATAAATCTGTAACTAATGAAGAGGTTGCTGCTAGCAAACAGCTTTATATTTCGTTGTTTCATCTACAAAAAGAGTGCCTGTTGCCCTTCAGGAATAAATTGCCTATGTTGCATTAAAAAAAATGATAAGCTAGTAATATTGCAATAGGGAATGGATGGCAAACTGATAGCAAGTTCATAGTTACTTGGTATGTTCACCAAAAAGGACTGCAGCATCCACCCCCTTTACAACACAGTACAGTATCACCATGCATCTACCTACTGTGGGAGTAGAACCCACAGCCTTCTGCATAAAACCCAAGTACACTACTTGTTGTGCTATTAACAATGCAAGCAGACTTGGCATAAGCAGCATTAAACTTTTGTTCCCCTGCAGCTCTCAGCTTCTTGTAAAATCTACTTGACACTCAGCTGTATCTCTGAACTTTGCAGCACAAGAAATCTGGAAAAAGCCAACATTTTTTTTTGGGGTGGGGGAAAAAGCTCAAAAACCAGGGACACATTTTAAACATTGCATGTATAATGTTGAAAAGTTGCTAGAATAAAATGCTGTGCTACCACAATACATTTCATTGCCAAGTATTGAACCCAGGACCCTGTGCAAAACAGTCAGAGCAACATACCACTATGCCAAATCATCTGTTTTATGAAAGAGAGGAAGACTGAAACTTAAACGGCTACCATTTAATGAATTCAGTTCTCACCATAGCTGTCAACCTCTTAGCACAAAACACCTGAACAAAGCCAATAATGGGGGAATACAGCCCCCAAACATATTCAGTGATTTCAGTTCGCACCATAGCTCTCAACCTTAGCACAAAAAACCTGGACAAAACCAATAATGGGGGAATACAGTCCCAAAAAATAGGGACAAATTTCAAATATCCATCTTATAAACTTCGATAATAGCTAGAATAAAAGGTTTTGTGTTACCATGTAATTTCTAAAGAATATGAAGTCTGAAATTCAAATGCTTGTCATTTTTATTTAACATTTGTTAACCAGGAATGTCTGACTTGGAACAAAAGCCAATTTTCAGCAGAGGCCCAGGGAGAAACACTCCAGACACATGTCTTTGTAAGATGGGAGGATACCAGAGCAAACCCACACAAACACAGGGAGGACATGCAGACTCCACACAGAAGGTACCCCAGCCAAGAATCATACCAGAGAACCTGTAGCTGTCAGGCAACAATGCTACCAGTGTATCACTGCACTACTGACTTTGTCAAGAAACAAAAATACAGAAACCATAGATTTTATGAGGAACAGAAAAAATATGAGGCAAACATCTGCACATTTTTTTACAAATAGTGGTGGGTAGGGAATTCAAGCTCTTAACACTTGGCCCCAAGGTACAGGGTTCAAGGCTTATTCTCTACCCACCACCATGTAGCAACTGGGGCATTACACACACACTGCAGCTAATAGAAATCACTCTCCTTTCCTGTAACAAAAATCATCCATTCAAGCACCTCCATAAGTCCCTTGCAGCAGCTAAAAGCCCATGATGATCCATTCATATAGAAAGCCTGCGACAATGAGCTGTACAATCCAGCAAGCAAGTCATTCCCCTTCCATGATGTGATGCTCCTTCCTGCGAAAGCATCAGCCTGTGGATGTTGCAGTCCGATCTCCTTCCTGTCTATGCTGTTGTAACTGCATAGACTTCTGGGGAATTTGCAAACTCAATGTTGTCTTTGCTATCTGGACTGCTGGTGAGACAGTCTAGATTCTGTGAGCATGCTCCAGACTGGTTCACCAGCAGTCAGGAAATGCCACGCATGTGCGACGGTCCTGGACTCCGTTAATTTTCTTTTCTTTTCTTTTTTTGTTTTATTTCTGTTTATTTTTACATTTGTACAGCTGGAGGGGGGGGGGGGGGGGTGCAGCCCTGCAGTCCTGCAGTCCAATAGCACAAGCCGCCCCTGCTTAAAATGTCTTTGTTGCCAACATTCTCAGGACATGAAAACTGCCATACCTATCATACCTTGTCTAAGGACAGACTTTCTTTGGTGGGCAGCAGCATGCAACCACAACAAGGGACTTCCCTTTACTCAACCCCATGCTGCCCAGACCCTGACCACAGATGCATCACACTATGCCTTGGTGGCACATCTGGACGACAAGTGCATTCAGGGCCACTAGAGGCCAAGTCAAATTCATCTGCACATCAACCAAAAAGAGATGCTAGCTGTTCAGCATGCTCTGACAGCTTTCAGATCCCTACTCTCACCAGGACCCCTGCTAACGAAAACCGACAACACCACAGTTATGTGGTACATCAACAAGCATGGTGGAACCCACTCTTACCCACTCTGCAAGCTAGCCATGGCCATGTGGAACACGGCCTTGGACATGCATATTCATCTGCAAGTTTAATTCCTGCCAGACAAACAAAACTCTCTGGCAGACAACTTAAGCAGAAATCTCAAAGACCCCACACAAGTGTCAATTAGACCCCAGCACATTCAGCCTTCTAACCCAGAAATGTGGGACCCTGGAGGTGGACTTTTTTGCTTCCCCCTGCAATCACCAGCTCAGCAAATTCTGCACCAGGACCTGGAAAGTGGATGCCGTATCCTTCCAGTGGGTAAACCTCTCAATCTATGCATTTCCCCCTCTGCCTCTTCTCACAAGAATATTACTGAATCTAAGACAGGACAGATCAAGGGCAATCCTGATTGCCTCGGACTGGCCACACCAATACTAATATCCTCTACTGTGCAGCCTGTCACCGGTGCCACCCTGGCACCTACCCCAGATCACAACTCTCCTGACTCAGCAGGAGAGATGGATCTTGCATCCACAACTGCTAACCCTGAATCTTGCAGCCTGGCTTATTCCTTGAATTCTCCCCCAGTAATCAGCCTAAGCAAGCAGGTGCTGGATGTCATTCTTGAAGCCAGAAGACCCAGTACAAGAAAATCTTATGCTGATAAGGGGAAAAGGTATTGTTCCTGAATTCAGTCTAAAGGAAAGGACACAACACTGTCCTCCTTACCTCTAATTCTGTATTACCTTGCAGATCGACTCCACTTGCAGATCTACTCTACTGAACCTTTCTTGTGTTCCCAGAGTAACTTTGTCTTTTTGAGTCATGTCTCAAAATGCATTTTGATAATATGCAAGCTATGGTCAAATAGATAAACATCCTCCTCTCCTTGAGCCTTCCTCTAGCTTACCCCAATCTTTACCCATCAAAACTAGTAGGAATCCTTTTTTGATCTATAAGTTATTTTAAACAACTCTGTTCTTACTATAAATCTCACTAACCTTAACTATCATTATAATCCCTCATCCATTTAAAACTACCCCACTAGGGATTTTTCTTTCCCTTTATTAATTCTTTCAACCTAGCACTACCCCTCAAGAGATGTTTTCCTTTCTTAACTTTCAACTTATTTCAATATATACAAAAAAGTGTGTGTGTGTGTGTGTGTGTGTGTGTGTGTGTGTGTGTGTGTGTGTGTGTGTGTGTGTGTGTGTGTGTGTCTAGTAAATTACTCCATTTTGTGCTCTGATATTTTAACTTCCCACAATGTATGTCTGTTTCTCATTTTGTTAAATTGTACTGTATTGTACTGTAATTTATATAAATTCTTTTAAATACTGTTCAATCATAATGTGTTTGTGGAGCTTTAATCCCCTGGCCTCCACTGAAAATAGGCTCCTCTCCTAGTCAGACTTTCCCAGTCAACAAATGTCAATAAATAATAAATAAATAAATAGTATAAACCTACATCATGCAGACATTGTAATTTGATCCTAGTAGAATTCAGAATTCTTCTTCTTCTTTTGGCTTTTTCCCGGTCAGGGGTCACCACAGCAGATCACCTTGTCCACACATTGAATGGCAGTGGAGTTTTACAGTGTCAAGTTGCCAGCCCGGCACCCAACCTTCCACAGAAGGCACACTCACACGCACACCTAGGGCCAATTTAGAGTGTCCAATCCACCTGCAGCATGTCTTTGGGATGTGGGAGGAAACCGGAGCACCCGGAGGAAACCCGCGCGACCACAGGGAGGACATGCAGACTCCGCACAGAAGGCACCCCAGCCGGGGATCGAACGGGGAACCTCTTACTGTGAGGCAGCAATGCTAACCACTGCACCACCGTGGCCGCCCTATCCTAGTAGAATTCAGAATAGTTTTCTATATTATGCATGCAATACCTTCCTATACATACAGATGGCAGTGTGGTAAGTGTCTGGCTTTAGCTGCTTTAATGCTTATGTGGCAGACTCAGTGGTAATCCGATTACTCCCAGAATATCTAATGGGGTTCATTAACATATCTCATACTTCTCAACTGACCAGATTTTCACAGAATGTCCAGTCTGTTAGTCATAACATTTGGTTTTCTGGAAAATCATTCAAGACTGAAGTCACTAAATAATGACAGACATTTGAGTTTCAGACTTCATATCATTCAGAAAATGTATGCCAATACAAAATCTATCATTCTACTAACTTTCTAAGATAAATAATTAAAATGTGTCCCTATTTCTGGGCTTTTGTCCCCCCATTACTTTTCCCTTTTTCCAGATTTATTGTATTGAGGTTTAGAGATATGTAGCTGGTCCCAGTGTAGTGGGTTTCCTTAACTATTGTGGTGATGGTTTAGCATCAGGCAGAGTTGAGAGCATGCTGCACCCTATACGATATCATATAGGGACAGAACTGGGATTTAAGTTATGGGTAGCTATACGACCCCATTAGAATACTGCCCCTAGTGTGCAGTTATTCAGCTGTGATTATATTTCACTTACATAAAGTATATTATTTTATAAATTTTGGAGTTTTATTTTCTTCTTTCATTTTGTTTTAAATTGCATTTATTTATTTTTAGTTAATGGAATTCTTACAAAACTTATTTTGATTAAAAAAGTACTCCTTGATGCCTCCAAACTGAAAATAAAAATAGTAATATATTTTCTAGTTAACAAACCTTCAGCAGCCCTGTGTGAGGTCTGCTCTTCCCCTGCTGACGCTGATCTTACTGATTATACTGAAACACTTTTGATGAAACAGGGAAATGACTAAACAAAACAGCTTATTCCATTTTTTTGAGTTATCGTATCTCAATAAAAAGCACAAATTCCATTTTGTAGTGATATACTATTTCATATCGTCTAACTCAGGCCATCAGTAACCATCTGCTTTACCTGTTTAATTATGATTTTAATTTAGTGTAACATATCATTTAAATTTACTTCAAAAGTCATATTGCTGTATTGAAAACTCAGTTTCCTACTTTTATAGTTAAATATAGTCACAGAAAATGTTAGGAGATCAGTTTATGAGAACTGCTGTAAGAATAAATAAAGCAGTAACACAAAGAAAATGACTTCAAATGACAACAAAGGATCTTCAGATGAAAGTTACTGTCCTCGTTTACAGATGGAGCATATTTTATATTTCCTGTAGCTAATTAGCTGCTGGTCATGAAAGTAACTGTAATATACTTCTGTTAAATTTGCATAATGGGAAAATATTCATTCCACCAAAAAGTCTTTATTAGTAAATGAGTCTGCAGTAGTGATGGCTGCTTATTCTTTGTACCTAGAGTCATACTGCTATACAAAAAAGTTCAAAATGAATCAAAGATTCTGGACATTTATACGTATAGCAAAAGGACTGAATGCCTATAAAACAATGATAAATACTGAAATATTATTGTCTTTCTATTAATAGAACTTCCACTGTAAATTTTCTCAAGTCACTAAACATTCTACTCGATTTGAATACAGTTTTACATGGACAAGTGTAGTTCTGCCTTTTATTTGTAGCATAAAGTGTAAATTACTAAGCTAGGAAGTAATGAATCTCATCACAGAAAACTGAGAGGCACTGCAATCATGCTTCTTATAACAGAGTGTTAGTTTTATCCTCTGTGGAAGACTAGTTACTCTCTGATACTGCCAGATGTAAGGTCTCCCATATCCAGGTTCAATCAAGTCACGAGACTGCACTTGTGAAATAATGCACGATTATCCAGATAGTTCACTGGGGGCTGTTGTATGACACTATGAGGTGAACTATCCCTCCTGCCAGTGGGTACCAAGCATGGTGTTAATTAAATAGGGGTGACAGATGATACAGCCCCTTCTAGAAGTGGTGTGTAGAGTCATAACAAAAAACATATTTTCTTTCACAGTGTGAGTAACATTTTGCAGCTTTGTTGAATATGAAGCGGTATTCAGGAGGGTTTGTAATGGCATGTCCCTCATTCCTTACCTGCCATCTTACCTCTATTCACTGGCCTTATATTAAGAAATGGATTTCAAGTATGAAGTGCCAACTTAAGTCTTGCAGCATTTCTGAACTATTCCCTTTATTTTAAATTTAAAAATAGTTAATCTGAATTTCATTTATTTTATTGATATCCACATAACCCAGTACTGATTATGACAAACCTTTGTCTCCTATGTGCTCAGAAGTTTACCATTTGTTTCACAGAGCAATGTCTGTGGTATCTTTCAGACCAAAATATGATCAATTATCCTGCCATGGCAGATAGTGGCTAGTAAACATTTTACTCACAGAAGAGAGGAATCCTGCTTATCATGACACAGGCAAAGTGACAAATTTGACTCCACACCCCCCCATCAAGGCTAAACGTGTGAATTAAAATGACCACAAAAGAAAAGAATAAATCCTTGTGACAGCGACCATGGCAAACTGTATAATCTAATTATCACTAGGAGTGACTTTACTCTAAGGAATTCTCTTGGATTGTGTTGGGCTTGAAAGCACTTGTATTCTATTTTAATAAATTTAATTTAGTTGATGTATACAGTTTGATGTGGTTGCTGCCAACAGGATTTATTATTTAAAAGCATGAGTTATCCATGGCTTTATACATTTGTGTAGTTTTAATGCAATGGCATTATTTTCAAAACAACAGTCTTAACGGTTTTAAAGTAATACCACTGTATAACATAAACTCCATCAATTATCTGTATACCTTTCTTCATGTGAGCCAGCTGGAATTCATTTAAGATGTTATGCACATGTACACATTCTGTGACTTGGTTATGAATCTGTAAATGTGGATTACAAAAATAAAGCTAGGGGTATTTCTCAACAAGCAAAACAGGAGTTTACTAGTGTAAGGTAAAATAGATAGAAAATAAGTAAAGCAAATGGAGCTTTTCTCACCAGGCCTCTGCTGAAAATAAATATTACCCAGTTGGACTTTCCCAGTAAACAAAGACAAATAATTAAATAAATAAATGTCTATACATTTGACAGCTGTATTTTTTGTTTTTGTTTAAAAATGAAAGTTGGTATAATTTCACTTCTCAGTAATGAACAAAAATGTGCCATAAATCTTGTGTGTGTGTGTGTGTGTGTGTGTGTGTGTGTGTGTGTGTGTGTGTGTGTGTGTATGTGTGTGTGTGTGTATGTGTGTGTGTGTATGTGTGTTTGGATGTGGTTTGCACATGTGCAATACTTTCATGCAATGTACCATATGATGAGTGGTATAAAAAAGCTTCAGTGCCTGATATGTGCACTGCTGACAAATGAAGTATACAGATAATTCTGTCTGAAAATCGTCAGTATAATGACATCCTTCTCATTCACCTCATCACCATAATTATTTGGAAGAGTATTAAAGTTATAACATTTTATAAATTTATTTAAAGTTTATTTTTGATTTAAAATACGGTTTAATTCCTTAATGAGGACAATTGCCAAGCATTCAGTAGTGAAATGACAAAATGTATTCAAAATTACAAATGAACTACAGCTGTACCTGGCAAATTTTAAATGCAGATGGCATGAAATTGTCATCTATGAAAAATAGTCAATCATAAGTATGCAGAAGATAAGAGTCAGGCATTCCTTGACTGGCGTTTTGTGCAGCTGTATGCGTGCCACAGATGTGCTAATTTTGACTTTGCTTATTTGAGTTCAAGCAAGAAAAATATCATAAATGGAATTATGTCCCAACCAAACCTGATCTCTCTCTATTGTGCTAATCACAACCAGTTACATTTCTACTTAAGGTCTAGAAGGCTCAGCTCAATAATATAGCAATAGCCCATGCCTGAGTGTGGGTAATGCTGGATTTACCCACGGTTGGTGTGGTTTGGTCAGCGTGCACGTTTTTGAATATTAATGGGGGGGTTGTTGTATAATCTCCCTTTATTACTCTTTCAAATGCCAGCAGGCCAAGACAAGTTCAGCTTATGTGGCAATGGTGGTTAAGAGAAAATGCAGTAGGGAAAACATCAGTCCACGGTGTAACATCATTGCCACTAAAAAAAAAATGGATTGTCACTAAGGAATGAACTTAGGTAAGCTACTAGAAGCCAGCAAGCAAAATTTGATGGAGTGGGGTTAGAACTCAATATCACAAGACAAAAGAAAAAAAAATACCAAGTACTGTGCACCCTGGGTCCCAAGTCTAGTTTCTAGTATTAAACAATGAAGACATCTTTGCTTCTTTTAAGCAATTACCAAAGATACTGTGAAACATGCAGGAATATTATTTATCTGTGACTAGAATGCATGTCTGTAGACAGTGGTGCATTTAAAATACTTAAAAATATCTGTTTTCTATCAATTCATGGCATGAGAGAAGATACATGTCCTCTTTGCTCACAACAGAATTGCAATCAAGGTCCATACTCCAGAGAATATAGAAGGCAGCTAGATCTTCTTTTCTTATGATGCACATATCCATTTCAAAAAGAAGTTCTGAGGCAACAATGCAGGGAAGTGAAAACTGTTAACTCATTCACTCCAATGGAGCTCTGGAAGTTTGCACTGCAACTTCCAATGGGCAGAGCCTAAGAATTTTAACAGAATAAAATTATGTCCTCACATTTCAAACAAATGTGCATATCTCTGGAACCATATGGATTAAGAAAGAAGTATAAATGACAAACTCTTCAGTACAAACTCCTTTTATACTGGTAGTATTTGTTAGGTACCAGGTCTTAAACTACATTTTATAAGTCATAGTAAACAGAGTAACTATTACATTTGTAATATTTTATAAACAACTTACAATATCCCTGCAGCCGCTCAAGTTACACACACTGTCTGCAACATTTTATTCATCTAGCTGAGAGCTTTCATATAA
>NC_056749.1:769019627-769024079 GCF_019279795.1 Protopterus annectens
TGGTGTTTATGAATCAGTCTAACTACATTAGTAAGATGCATGAACACGTGGATTCTGAGGTATATACCCCTGCTAGTTTACATCAGGTTAATACTGCATACAGACGCATTAGAACTGCTCTTGATTTATTTCTGGAAGGGTCTATTGATATAGACACCTTTCAGTATCTTTCTATGGCAGCACCTAGAATTCCTAGTATTTTTGGGACTCCAAAACTACACAAGGATATCAGGAATCCCCCTTTTAGACCCATTGTTGATGGTAGGGGTTCAATTACTTTTGCTTGTGCTAAATTGGTAGATAGTATTCTTAAACCACTTATTAACCAGGAGTTACAAATATGTTGTGATTCATGGAGATTCCTGGATAATATTAACAACTAGGAGTATAAGGACAACAACATTTTTGTTACGATCGATGTAAAAGATCTATACACAGTCATCCCCCACCAAGTGGGTATAGAATGGGTGAGAGAATTTATGTTGTCCAAGAATGTAGAGCATGATAAAATATGTCTGGTTGAAACACTTTTGGATCTGATTCTTTCTAATAACTATATTATGTTTAACAAGAATATATTTTTACAAAACAAAGGGGTAGCCATGGGGTCCCCATGTGGTGCCAGTTTCGCCAACAGTGTCATGGCATATTGGGAACATAATTTTTTGTTTCCTGATAGCGTTTTTCAGGAAAATGTACTATGGTACACCAGATACCAAGACAACATATGTCTGGTATGGCAAGGTGACCTCAAACTGATCGAAGGATTCATACAACATATTACCAACAAAACCAATTTTCTTGAATTCACTTATCAAGTAGGGGTAGATAGCATAAAATATCTTGATGTACAATTGATTAATGACAGGTATAACAAGCAGTATAAAGCTACCATTTATAGGAAACCTACCTACTCCAATGCCTTCCTGCACTATACTAGTGAACATCCATATCACCAGAAAAGGGCAGTTGTTAAAGGCCAGTTGGTGAGAGCTGCACGGATGGTTACTGAAGATGTTGACTTTGACTTAGAATGTATCAAGATGAAGTCCATGTTCACAAGTAGGGGGTATCCTATCAAATTATTTTTAGAAACACTTACAGAAGTTAAAGATAAGAGATCCACAGGTTGGTTTAAACCTATTTTAACTAGTGGAGCATATATGGATGGTATTACTACCAATACTAATGTAATTACATGACAGCATGACAAAAACGATGAAAATTGGGCATTAATTTTGGAAGAACCGTCCACTTGTACTAAGCTAGGTATCAGTCCCCGCTTCACTTTTAGAAGGGGTTTTAACCTTAAAAATCTGTTGGAAAGGCATAAGAATGAGCATCTAGGTACAAACAAGCGGGTACATAAAGGTATGCGTGAATGTGGGCATTGCACACAGTGTAAACACATTCAAGTGACTACTGACATCAATATTAATAACAAACACTACACAATAAATGGCTCCTTTAATTGTGAGTCCAAAGCTGTAGTATATGCAGCTTGCTGTCAGGTTTGTCCCTCATTTTATATAGGTAAGACCGAGCGGAAACTAAAACAAAGAATATACGAGCATTGTTATGCTGTTAGTAAAGGTGATGTTAACAATGCTCTTACTCGGCATGTTTTACAATTTCCAACACATGAGTTTTTATTTTTGGTTGTACACCAAACACTTTTAGACCCGAGAGGGGGGCCTTGGCAACTTTTATTAAAACAAAATGAGTTGTATTGGCAAATCAAAACGGCTGCATACATTTTCCCTGGTTTAAATGAATTTGTGTCTATTAAAAGCGTGTTAAAATTAAAAGCTTTAAATAGATAACATATTAATTTTGCATAAAAGATTTCAAATTTGATACTGTACCTTTTTGTTGATTAAGTTTGAAACATAGTAACATTTACACAGTTTTATATATATAAAAATATGGACTTTGTTTTTGGTCATATATTCAGTATTATTATGATCAGATTTTAGTCTTTAACCAGCATGCAATTAATTATTTATTTTTTACATATTACTATATATTTTTTATGTGTCTATATTTAGCTAAATATCTTAGTTCTTACAGTAAATTTATGTCATTATCACATATTATACATTTTCAGTTTTGCCCTAGTAGCTTCTTAAAATGTGAATTTTTAGTATAACATTTACACATGTTATACATATATATTTAATGTTATTTATCAATTGAGTATTATGTACTTAACATTGTAACATTTTAGAGCAGGTTTCATACTGTTTAAATATTGTACTTTTATCTGGTTTTATTTTTATTGGTTGATTGAATGACTAATTGATAATTAACTACAAGCTATATAAGCATCAGTTTTATGTTGTTCTGGGTCTGAAGAAGGTGGAATATTTTTACCACTGAAAGCGCTTACCATATTAAAGTTTTTAGTTGCTTTAGCATTACGTTATTCGTATTTGCTTATTTCAGCTTTCTCCTACCATTCAACTCGTTTTTCTTTTGATTTTTAGTAGTTTTTCGGTTTTCTTGTTTTTTTATGTATGCTATGTTAACTTGATTAAGGGACACTTCTTCATAAGTATCACTGTACAAGTGGGTAAGCATCTTTTGAATGTAAATTTCATAATCCCTGGCGTCCATGCCACCACGCTTGTTGGGTTTCATTAACCTAACTTTTTTTTTTTTTTTACAATTTCATCCAATACATTTTTCTCTTGTTTCGAAAGATTTTGTGTATGAGTAATTCTATCTGAATTCCTCCCTAAAATAGCATCTCTAATCTGGATGGTGCACAATTTCGCATATACTTGGAAAATGTGGTGCAAGAGGGGATTGAAAGTACTACTCTTTTTATTAATTCACTGGGTCCAAACTGCAATTGATTATCAAAGTATAGTCTAAAATTAAGTTTACGTGCATATAGTTTAAGCTCCAGAATTGCTGTCTCAACACTGGTGTTTCTCTTAGGTACAAAATTCAAGCCTCATTGAAATAAATCAGCCCATTCAGTGGTGATCAGGGTTGAATTTAAATTATAGAGGCACTTTCTGTTTGTGTATGTAATTCTGTATGAAAAGGTACTACCTCCGTGTCTGCCCTCTCCCTCTTCAGCACTGATAACCACCCCTCTGAGGATGAGGTCGCGTCGTCATGTTATTGCTGTTGTAATGATTGTTGTTGTAATTGTATTGTCTCCCTCCCTCCCTTCCCTCTGTTGTCTTTGATTTTGAATGCGCTCTCAGCACCTCATGTGTTCCCCTAAAGGGATATTATTCACATTGTTACTGCTATCATCAATCCCTTCTTCCATTTCTTCTTCAGTAAATACATGAGTCTCCATGTTGTTGGATCCCCTTTGGCCACTTGGTACAGGATAGGCCATACCTCGCTCATATTCCCCTTTGTCCTTATTCATTCTATCTGTTCATCTCCATTAAATCAAGGAACTCTTCTCTTCCATCAATTTCTTCTAAACTGAGGGCAGAATCTTTGTTCTACATTTCCTATGGGCATTCTACAGAAAGTTTCAAAGCATCTTCCTGTGCCAAATTCTCTATAGCGTTATCCTGTGTCATCCATTGTTCTTTAATATTGGAACTCACTGGCCTATCACTCCATAGCACTGACTGCATCAGAGTTGTCACAGTTCTCTTTTACTTCCCTTGCTTTGTAATTCTAACTAAACTTTTGCACTGGTTTCCTATTGAAGGCTCCAAAGTATCTTCATATGGCAACTAATTAGATGTTTCACAAAGTTTACTATCAAAATGAAGAACATCAAAACAATTTTCCACATTTTGATTACATTCATTTTCTGAATTTGGTAATTAGAATTACCAAATATTATTGACATTCGAACAGTGGGAGTTCCAATGTCGAAAGTCTGTGTTTCCAGAAATGTTTTTGCAGGGGGAGCAAGTCCACCCCTATACTCCCACAAACCCTGCAAGTTATATATTCCAACTCCAAGATTGCAGTACGATGAGGAAAAGGGTAAATTTCCCAATCCCCACTAGGGAATGTCCATTACCATTCAGTAATATGGATTCAAGCAGTTCCAGATCAGCATTACGGAAACTGGAAAACATGTATTCCACCTTCCAAGTTTCACATAAGTGCAATTCCACTTTTGTAAACCATTTCCTGCTTCACTGGTTTCTCCTTAATGCAAGATTCATTGCTCTATCCTGCTGTGAAGTTTATTCTACATTAAATCCTTCACTTCACATGTAATCTATAACCTCAGTTTCTATTTCGTTGTTCTCCATTACTAATCCTCTTTTCTACCTTTCCTCTTTGTCTTATTTTTGTATAGTAAAAGTCTCCATATCCGAATACCTTTGTCTGTATTTCTCTTCAAGTATCTTTGGTGCTGCTCTTTTTGTATTGACTCGTTTTGCTTCCTCATTTGTATAAATATTGCACCATATTAAATCTCATTTTCTTTGCCTTGTCCATATTTCTTCATCAGATGTC
>NC_056749.1:769061891-769166891 GCF_019279795.1 Protopterus annectens
TCTACTGAATACGTCTCATAGTCCTAGCAGGTTAGCCATATTTTAATAATGGGTCAAAGTGCTGAAAAGAAAGACATTTTAACAGGTGTTATTAAAAGCCCTAACAATAAGCATATTGTGTGCAAGAAGAAATGTGATACAGCAGCTGAGAATAAATATGTTTTATGTTTCCTATGGAGTATTTAACAATTCCTATAAAATAGACTTTTCAAACAACAAAATCACACTGGTCATTCCAGAGTTCCAATAGGGTAAATTAATTTAGCAGGGGGCTCCTGGAGAAAAACAGTTGCTGTTATACTATAAAAGCTATGAGTCTTCACAGATTTTTTTTTCTTATTTTTTTCATCAAGTCATCGAAATGCACACTGCATGAGCCAGATTTCTTCAAGGTAACCATCTGAAATTTCTGGACCTGCTAGACTGAGTCTTGAAGTATGGAGACTAAATGGTAGAAAGATCAAACTTACATATACAAAGTCCAAAATGCTGTTTTTTTCTGAGGTATGGTGATCTTAGAGTTGATATGTATAAGTTGGGGGCTGCAGGGGATGGG
Source organism: Protopterus annectens (assembly GCF_019279795.1). Lineage (NCBI taxonomy): Eukaryota > Metazoa > Chordata > Ceratodontiformes > Protopteridae > Protopterus > Protopterus annectens. The sequence continues at coordinate 769,062,448 of NC_056749.1, forward strand.
GATTATCCCTCCTGTAAAAAAGTTTAAATGAGAGGAGCGATTTTTGAGATTTTTTGACAGTGATTTCAGTCTTTTTTCCAACTTGTTGGCACTCATCATTTTGAGTGCTGGCAATTCAGTAGGGAGCCCCCTCTTCATATCTAGGCATTCAACAAGAATGGTCTGTCCCAGCAAACATTATCCTAATGAAACGTGCAAAAATTGCAAAGAGGGTAGTTTAACATGAGTGCTACTCATTTGTGATGTTTTCAGCATTTTTATAACAGAAGTAAAGTTGTGTCTGTGTTTGTGCATTTATATGTATGTTTGACTGTGTATGTGTGTGTGTGTCATGTGAAAGCTTTAGAATACTTGAAAAAAAAGCTCACCCACTGTAAGAATTTCAGTTTGCCGCTATGAACACACACCAGTTTCCTCAGACAGTGACACAGAGCAGAAGAAATATGTTTCCCAAAATAAGAAATTTAAGATAAAAATATACCATAATTCAGAATCACAGACTTTGCCTTATTGCCGTGCTACTAAATCATGGCATTTTTTAGTTTCCAGACTTAACATTGCTTATGATACCCAGTAAAGGAACTGTATAGCACTGTAAATTTCTCCTTTTAAAAATATGATATAGTTAATATGTAATTATATTTTGAGTATATATTTTGTTATAAAAAATTGCCTTTGGATAAGCTTGCAACATTAAAAGCTGTGACACTCAACTTCTGATATCTAGTTTTCAGAAATAAGATAGAGGGTATCGCAAAATGTATTAATGAATTTTAAATAATGCACTGAAACTGAGTGTAGAGTTACTTACATCCAGAAAATCAATATTTTCCATTAAAATGTATTTACTGTATAATCAATCAAATAGAAAAATGTAAAAAAATGTTTTATCACTGCAGCATGAAAATTTTCATGAGACAGTAATGTTATCTAATTCTCAGTTTTTATAAGATCTTGTATTCCAATCTGAAATTATACTGCAGAAGACAGAAACAGAACAATGTTCCTTCCTAATGACTGCTGATATTTTAAAGTCATGTGATCATCCATGCATAGCGGTCAGCATAGCTACTAGATCCGAGACAAAACTGAAAATACCAACATGGTGACAATCATTGCAGAGATGCAAGCAACAATAAATATCTGTCTTCACATTTCTAAATATTAAATGCTCTGGACCAGAACTACTGCAGTTCAATTGTTGTCCTGTACTTAGTTGGTTAATTAGTTAGTAAGTTCGTTAACTTGGTTTACTTTCTTAATGACAAGATCCCATGGGAAGATTGCACTACATTTTGCAATAACTAGGTAATTGCCTCTTACAAAATGCAAATGGTCAGATGAGGTATTCTCTTCAAATTCATGGAAGAAATTAGAAAAATAAATACTCTGTTCATTGCACAAATGGCAAGTATTTTACCTTTTCTCTTAGTAATGATAATCTCAGAGGTGATCAAAGTGGTGTTGGCATTGTATTGGATTTGTGTCCATTTAAAATGCTAACTTCAGACAAAATGTCCAGTCAAGGTCTTCTGACTGCAGTTTCATAATTCAAAAATATTTTCTAAATTTGAGAGACCTGCAAGTTCTTAAATTATCTTTTTTGTCACTGTCTTTTTATTGAACATTTCACAACATATAGTTGCATCATCACATATATTATCAAAACATTTTTTCTATTTATGTTATTAACCTTTTGTAGGCAGCAGACCTCTCATCTGCCCCTATTTTGGAGGAACTTCCCTATTTTCAGTCCTGATTTAGGATGTCCATATTTTTGGAGACATGCCAATATTTTCAGGACTGGCTCACCCCATCAGAAATGTTTCTGAATCCCCCACCCATCATGTGTGATTTTTTGAATATGTGTATGACATAGAAAACCTTACTACATGACCGATATTTTACTGGCCACAAAATTAAGAGGGCGCACGTTTCACATCTCCATTTTCTGAAAAAAAAATACATGCCCTTCTATGGTAGTATTTTGCAATGCAGTTTGTAGTCTACATATTTTACACTATCTTTGATAACATGCTTATAAATGTATTCAGCATTTTTGTCACACTCTGTTTTTTAAACATATTATGTTTCTGAGTAGTATCCCTACATTTCTCCCCAGAAGCAGGAATAGTTTTATGCCATTGGGTACTCAAATCCTATGGTAATTAGATGTCTAGATTTTTAGTTGGGTGTTCTTAGATTTCAAAGGCCTTTGTTTCTATTTTCAACGTCTGCAGGTTGAGAGGCATGGTAGATGGTAATATTATAAATATATATATATATATATATATATATATATACACACACCTTAAAAAGAACACCAAACATGGTATTCTTATTTTCATATATTTTGTTTATTATTTTCTTCAATCTCTTCACTCCACATTTGATCCCCCTAAGCTCCCACCATCTTTATAGAAAGAGAGAGAGAGAGAGAGATCACCAGCCTTTTGACAGTGCATATATTGTAAAACAACATAGAGTAAGGAATGTGACAAGCATTCTATTCCTCAAAGCCTAACATAAACAACTTATTAAATTTATCTCACAGTGGACCTAGTCAGGATTTTCTCCTCACTCCTTCCTCACTTTAACTGTACTTTCCTTATCTCCCTGAGAGACGAGAACATACTTATATGTCCCCACATTATTAAACTTCACCATCTCATTTATTTATTTATTAGCTTCTTTTTGAATGTACTCAATTCCTGATCTTTTTGGGTATCACGAGGTAATGAGTTCTGTGCTGCAGGTATAAAATCTCAAAACTTTTTTTCACTTATTGAAATGGGGTCTTGACAAACAGTTGGATCCTCATTGGAATAGATAGAAGTATTTGCATGCTAACCTAAGTTGATTGAGTGCTACGTTTGTGATGTTTTGGACATGTGGAGCAAAGATGAGTTGTTGTTCAGAAGTTATAAGCCGGTATCTTTGTTCACTATCTTTGTTCAGCTATATCTACACTTTCCACCATTTCCACTTCCTCCTTCATTTTTCTGTCACTTGTTTATATTTATTCTCCATTAACACTGCATGCATTTTCTTGCATTTACGTTCTAATATGATACCACCTTGAGCACTAGGAAAACCCCTTTCTTCCTGTATTGACTGTATTACACTTCACCTTACCAGATATGTCTTAATAGCCAATGTCAGGTGCATACATTGCAAACATTCTCTTTCCATCAGACACAAACCTCCTGTCCCTTCTTCCCAATTTATAAGCCTTCCCTTTTATTCCTATCTCTCCTCTCATATATCAGATCATCTACCTTGTTTGGCCCCTTTCTTCCCCACCTCTTCCAACTCAAGATTTTGCTTTATGTTCCAGTATTAGATTCATGGACTCATAGGTTTATATTAGCCTAATGACCACTAGGGCCTTTAAAAGCCTAGTCATGCAACCAAAATTTGACCCACAAGTTTTATGTTTTAGACATTTATATAGGGGGGTGATTTTTGGTTATGCCATAATTTTTAGCTGCCTCTGTTCATCAAAGTAATAGACGCCAACCAGGGATGAATTTCTTTTCCCATCTACTGGTCCAAGTTATAGGGTTGGGAGGACTTTACGTCACATGGATGGGGAGTCTGTTCCAGAGAATGGGAATTCTCTGAGATACATATCTGTCTCAACAACATATCCTATTTATGTCACAAGAAAATTTAAATGTTGTCTGTTTTGCTGATATACAAAAGGTTTATCAGAAAGTGTCCAAGGATGCCTTGTTTGTCAGGCACAGACCTCCTCTCAGTAGTGTGCATGAAAATGAGTTTACAGATATGGCTTTGAGGCAATCGTGCTCTATCTTTTTTTGTAAGCTACTTTTGTGGATTTTCCAGTTGCTGCAGCTGTCTACTCAGGTACATACCAAAGGGATCTGATGAAGGACAAGAACAGTGGTATGATGCCTTCCCTGGACCTAGGTGCCATGCTTATAAGTTGAGCATTTTATTACTACATTGGACACATGTTAGTCGAAGGCTAAGTTACTAAATACATGAGTTCCCAGATCCCTGAGTCAATGATTAGGAGTGTTTTATTCATGAAGTAGTTTCCCAGGGTTGTTGACTTTCCAAAAGGTACTATAACAATTTTTTTGCACCAGCGGTGTCTTTGGCACCATTCATTTGTCTGTGTTAAACCTTCCTGTAGGGAGTTTTTGTTTGGGGGGATTCTATGACTACTCCTAGTTTTCAATCATCTGCAGACTTGGTCAGCAAGATGCCTTTGTCTTTGGCTTTGACTTTTGAGAAGGTGCTGTACAGGAGTGTCCCCAAGCCCTGAGAGATTCCACTGGTGACTGAACTCTCTCTTTATGGAGGTGGCCTAAAGGTCATTTGCCTTGCAATAGTTCCTGTTTCTGGTTTTAATGGGTTATGTAGTTGATTTTCTTTTTGAATGAGACAGCACATGTGGACTTATGAACATGAACAATTCCCAGCCTCTAGTTGTACAGAAGGCTTTCTATATGGCCCACCTCATATGTAAAGGTATTTCATCCAGGAACAAGGAGGTCATACCTTCCCTTTACTCCTCCCTTATCAGACCCATTATCGAGTACAATGCCCCCTTTGGCATGTACCTTGCCAAGCACATGCAGCAGTTGGAGAGACCACAGAGGTTCCTGACCAGGAATATCAAGGGTCTCAAACACCTATCCTATACAGAGAGGCTAATAGCACTGTCCCTCTACTCAGTCTTGTACAGACTGCTCAGAGGTGACCTGTGTCTGGCATACAAGGCCATCTCAGACTCAGCCTTGATGGGGTTGCTGCATACCCAGAAGTCAAACTCCACTCAGGCAACCTGCATGCAAGGCCTTAACCTGGTCTGTGACATAAATAGAACTTGTTGGTGGGATAGATTTGTGTCCCAAAGACTCCCCAATCTATGGAACAGACTCCCTTTCTATGTCAAGCATAGTACCTCTCCAGCCCTCTTTAAGAGGAACCTGGATGATTGGATGGGTAACCGAGATACATCCCTGGGATCCTACTTGTATCCCTGCTGGACAGGGGAAAAAGGTGCTGACTTTGTGGGAACATGGGCAAAATTCTTGGCTAGGCTTATAAGGGCCTCCGGGCCAATAGCCTAGTATCATCCTATGAACCGATGAACCTATAACATCCAAAAATATGTCTAATGTATCTCTAAACATATATCTCTCTATTAATTGTATATATATTCAATTTCAGTATTTACTGTGTTTGACATTTCGGCTGTAGATCCTAAACTCTACATACGATTTTAATGTACATACATATCTGATTCACAATAGAAAAATGCCTGAATGTTTTAATGTATGTGTGTAAACTGAAAATCATTTGTATTTTGTGACTGTAAAAACTGTACGGTTTTGTTTTCTCCTTACACAGTAAAAAACTCCTACTATGTTACTTTCTGTATTTTGTAATGTTCCCTGTACTTGTATCTGTAATAACTGTGGATCATTTCACCATGGGCCTTCACTCAAAATGGGATAAAACCCAGTCATACTTTCCCAATAAACAAAGATAAATGAATAAAAAATAAATTGTAGATCCTGGAACATATACCAAAAACAGAGCGTCATTTTCATGAATCCTTATTAAGAGTTAAATATGATTCTCCTTAACATACCTCACTAGAATAAATTGTGGGACTGATTCTTCTACTGTTATTAAATATTCTTATTCTTTAAGGCCATTATTGTAAATTGGTCACTTAGCTATTGATGAGATGGCGAGTGAAAAATAGTAAACAAAAAGCTCCCTCGTATTCAGGTCTGTTAACTGCATGGTTTGCGTAAGATTGTCCCAACAATGGTAGCCATGACAGAGATTATGGACACCGTGGTTGACACAAAAACATTGTGCCCACAGAATCATAAGCAAGATGTCGACAATTCAGCATCTTACATATTCAGGAGAGACAAGGTGAGTAAATAGTGCAATGGATAATAAAGGAAGGGATCAGAAAAGAAATAATCTCGACATCAAAAATAAGGAAGCTAGGCCACACCGGAGATAGGAAAGGTTTTACCCAGTTGTGCTATGGTATGTATGTGCATTTATATCTATATATATATATATATATATATATATATATATATATATATATATGGATCTAGGACACTTGCTCGAAAAAGCAAGTGTCCGAATCCATATATACCGATCACAGTTTAACGAAAGCACGTTAATCGAAAAAGCACTTTTGTTAAACTGTGAAAAAAAAAAACAAAACCACTAAGTAAATGTTTTTGCAGGGGGGCTTTGCCCCCTGCACCCCCCCCACACTTAAATATTCTCACTCCAAGGTCGCACTACAGTGGAGTAAAGGATTATTCCCTTACTTGCACCGCAGTGCGACCAGCACACCACTCACACATACCCAAAATGGCTGCTTCGATGAACAGAAATTTCGGGTATGTGTGAGTGCGAATTTGACTTTCAGTGAAAGTTAAATTCGTGCAAGTGTCCGGATCCCTTATATAGATATATATAAATATATATATATATATATATATATATATATATATATATATATATATATATATATATATATATATCTATATAATATATATATATATATATATATATATATATATATATATATTTATACACATATATAGATAGATATACATATATAGATAGATATAGGTTCCCTATTACATGATTGAAGACGCATTCTTTCGAATGTGTCTTGATCGAACTTGAAAGCGTGAAACAGCATATAAGCGAATTCTTTCCCCTTGGCCACCTTTGGTATTTTGCCATTTTCCTCAGTGTAGTGCGATCTCGGAGTTGGTATTGTTTAAGTAGGGGGGGGGGTTCTCCACTTTATGTAATGTTTTAATGTTTTTTTTTTTTCTTTTTGGAACAGTGATTTTTTTTTTCCCTGGGAAAGAAATCTCTGTTCTGAGTGTTTGGGATTGATTGCAAACTTTATTTATACATATATATATATATATATATATATATATATATATATATATATATATATATAGGTTCATAGGTAAGTACTAGTCTATCATCCCAAGGGCCTTTGTAAACCTAGCCAGCAAGGTGCCATAGCTTATGCCACTAAAAGAAAGTTATTTTCCTGTGCCACTGTGCAGCAGATACACAGAAGTGATCCCCGGGGTGTATTTCCTATTTCCCATCCACTCATCAAGATTTTTCTTGAAGAGTGCTAATGAAGAACTGTGCTTGACATTGATGGGTAGCTTGTTCAAGAATATAGGAAGTCTCTGGGACAGGAATCTATCCCTCCAGTGTGTCCTGTTTATTGTGGTGATAAGGTTTAGGTCCCTAAAGCATGTAGCTTGGAGGGATTGGGATTTCTTTAGGTGTAGCATGTCCAACAGCTCTGGGTTTGACATAGCTTTATATGTTAGGCAGAGTTCACCTCGGAGTAGGCGATATGCTATGGAGTAAAGCTGGAGTTTTTTGATGCTGTCAGTGTAGGGCATTTGTGTGAGGCCAGTAATCCTCTTTGTGAGGTACTTCTGTGGCCTTTCCAGCTGCTGCAGATGTCTTGTGAGGTACATTCCAAAAGGGGCGTTGTACTCTAATATTGGTCTAATGAGTGACGAGTAGATATATGTATCATGCATCTATATAAGAATATCGACTTTTCAGAAAGTCAAACTTCATATGGTTAACACTGTTTGACTGACTTTTATGAAAATCTGAATGACACAAAACAACAAAAATCTACCCTTCACACCCCCTGCATATTATAGATAGCAACTCTGATCCTCACTGTACCACACTTTCCATACAAAAGCTTTGACTGTTCAAAATTTCAGTCATATGATCCAGACCCTATGAAGTTCAGCTTTCTGAAGTTGATCTTCTGAAGGGCATATATATATATATATATATATATATATATATATATATATATATATATATATATATATATATATATATATATACACACACACACACATATAACAATGATGATTTCAGTGAGTGAAACTGGTCTGTAAAAGTTTGTGACTTCAGTTTGTCTGCTAATTCACTTGGTTATTAAACTTTCAAATTGCTATTAAGTGCTGGAGATTTTTTTGAGTCTTCCTTATACTGTTGTGAAGGTTTGGGCACCTGTATTGCTGCTGTTGTGGTAAATATATATATATATATATATATATATATATATATATATATATATACATATTTATATACACAGAGGAAATAGGATAGATGATGCAGTAAATGGTTATAGAGTAAGAGAAAATGTGAAGTATGGTTTATTGATTACTGAAGTGCTGTTTTGTACCTGAAGAATAGGTATGTCATCTTCATGCCAAATAAAGTCAAAACTCAAATCCTACAAGAAACTGGTCTCAAATAGTTTGCATTGGATCTTATGCCAGATAGAATAATCATGGATTTTGCATGCTGAAAAGATGATGCATGGAAGATATCTTATACAGAATTTTCTACCCACCTAGCATGTAATAAGAGAAACAGACAGACACACACACACACACACACACACACACACACACACACACACACACACACACACACACACACACAAGAAGAAGAAAAAATTCAGCGATTGTTAGCAAATCGAAGGATCTCAGGGAAATTATCACTGACAATCTGAATGATAGTGTAAAAGAAATAATTATGTGGTATAAAATGTTGCATCAAATCAGTTCCAAAGCTTTGCACAAAAACAACCATTTAACCCGAGTGATCCAGAAACCTGAAAAGTCATATAGCACTTATGATATATAAGGAAACATGCAGACAGTAGCCACAAAGGAGTATTATATGATCCAGAATGGAGCAAGAAATGCACCCAGGACAATAGAGGCCCAATGTAAGGATCACATTGCATTTTCTGTTAAGAAGGGTAATACCATTTTTAATAGCTATATCAAACACCAAAGAAAACTGAAGGGCACATAGGAAAATGTAAATAAAATGGATAGAATGTGCACAGAGAAACACAGGAGGTAAAAGTAAGCAGTACTTTTACTTTGACTTTTCATAAAGAAATGAGGGCTAATGTTGAAACTAAACAGCATATAATCTAGAAAAACAACTTTGAGCTAATTCTTAAATCTAAAATTGTACAGTAATTTCCTTCAAGCTATCTTTACTGATTCCTTTATATTATCAAAATCTTTAATTTTTCTGAATGTAAATGAATCTATTACAATGAATAACAAAAATAAATATCTTCTCTGGACAATTTTGGCAGTAGCTAAAAAATGCTTTACAAGAAGATGGAAATCATCCTGTATTCTAACCTTCGAAGACTTCATGATTTTATTGGACGAAGTAGCATTAACGGAAATAAAAGCTAAAGAACTAAGATTTTTTTCCCAGAAAATGGACTAATAGTTTTTGGGAGAAAGTTCTCTCTCTTATTATGACAATGAATCCAGATATACTTTCATCTACTTAATCAAATTGGAAGCAAGAGTTATTGGATAATGTATAACCTTCTTTATATGTTTATAATATTTTGCTAGTCCCTTTTCTTTTGCTCTTGAGGGCTTTGTAAATTTTGTGCATAGTTTATCATTAGTTGTCTAAATTGTAAAAATATTTTTTTTCTCTATTGTTGGAAAATTAAATAAAAAACTTTGAGCAAAAAAAAAAAGTGTACACAAACGAGTTGAGAGGGTTCACCCAAGAATATTGAAAAAACTCCATGCTGAGCTGTTCACAGAACCATGCTGTCTCTGTATTAAATACCGAGTGTGGTGGGAAGGCTTGGTTGGCAGATGGCATTCCATTTCACAGAAATAAATGCATCACAGAGTCAAGTAGCTGACATGCCAGTATATTCAGCTTTGTAAATATCTGATATTTCCATTACTCATCAGTGTGAATCTAATAATAGTGAGACTGAAACTGAGGACTTATATGATATCTCTGAGATTGACATTTCTCAGAATATTTACTTTTATCCAAGTTATGGTGATGTCAGAGTAAGTATATAAGAGTACAGGGAGAGCCTGCTTCCCTACAAATAATAATAATAGTAATAAAACACTTCGAAGGAGAACAGCAATGTTTGATATTTGCTGTTCTTTTGGAGTTTCACAGCTTTTCTTGTTAGAATTCCAGGACTCACACATACAAGTCTCAGAATTTCAAACAAGGATTTCTTTATTTACAGTAATTGAAGTTATCCTTCTGGCAAATAGAGCCCGACCATGACACAGCTGAGCAAAGTTTAATTACTGCCTTGTGCGTTATACACCTCTCAACTTCTTAGTACAAGAAATCTGAACTGAGCCTCAAATAATGGGAGAAAAAGACCCCAGTATAGGGACAGATTATAAATGTTGCTCTTACAAACTTAGAACGTTACTAGAATAAACAAGATCTGTGTTAGCATGCATTCCTAAGGGATATGATGTCTGCAGCTCAGTTGTGTATCATTATTTAGTAACTTCAATCCTCAGTGACTTGCCAGAAAAACACATTTTATGAGGAACAAATTAAAAATATGGAAGCATAAATCTGGGCAGTCTGCTAAAATCTGGACACTTGAGAGGTCTGGTGCACTAGCTGGCCTTGGTAGGTAGGGAGAGAAGTGATGGTGCATTACCTGATTTTGTCTGTGAGGGATGTTTTGTGGACACGTGTCTTAGGACATGTTAAACATTATAGAATCTCAGTGCAGACAGGAGATGTAATGGCAGTGTCAGCTTACAAGGCAGGCATGGATTCTGAGGAGGACATGTTAAACATTATAGAATCTCAGTGCAGACAGGCGATGTAATGGCAGTGTCAGCTTACAAGGCAGGCATGGATTCTGAGGAGGACATGTTAAACATTATAGAATCTCAGTGCAGACAGGCGATGTAATGGCAGTGTCAGCTTACAAGGCAGGCATGGATTCTGAGGAGGACATGTTAAACATTATAGAATCTCAGTGGAGACACGAGATGTAATGGCAGTGTCAGCTTACAAGGCAGGCATGGATTCTGAGGAGGACATGTTAAACGTTATAGAATCTCAGTGCAGACAGGCAATGTAATGGCAGTGTCAGCTTACAAGGCAGGCATGGATTCTGAGGAGGACATGTTAAACGTTATAGAATCTCAGTGCAGACAAGCGATGTAATGGCAGTGTCAGCTTACAAGGCAGGCATGGATTCTGAGGAGGACATGTTAAACGTTATAGAATCTCAGTGCAGACAGGCGATGTAATGGCAGTGTCAGCTTACAAGGCAGGCATGGATTCTGAGGAGGACATGTTAAACGTTATAGAATCTCAGTGCAGACAGGAGATGTAATGGCAGTGTCAGCTTACAAGGCAGGCATGGATTCTGAGGATCATGCTACCCATGGAAGCAAGTAATTACCCTTACGCCAAACATTACAGCTCCACCCTGCATGTGCTGTCTGACCCCAGCAGGGAAAAACAGTTAAGCTGGAAGAATAACATACCACCCATGGCTCCCTAAATGGCAGCCTTAACTGCAATATAAAAATGGTGGTGGATCACATGGTTTGCAGCAACACATAGGAAAAAAATTGTAATTACTTGTAAACAAAGTATCGCTGACCGTTTTATCCAGGACATCTGTGTCAATGGCAATGTGGTTTCACTGCAGTAGTATCATATCATGTTACCAAGGTAACAAATTAGAAGGTATCTGGATATTTCCTCCCTGGATTTCAGCTAACCATTATATTCAGACCCACATAATGAAATATCATAAAAATGATCCACATTTGACAAGGGTATTGGGGTGGTGTATTTAGTTAAAGATCAGTTAGCAATAATATAGAGAGGATATAAATTAATAGAATCAACTGCAATGGTTGAGGCATCGTAACTGACACAAACTTGAATAATGATTACATATAATGTATCATTTATGACATTCTATGTATCGGTTGAAGGTTCTCTTACTGAAAATTATCTATACTTTTCTTTTTTATGTAAATACTGCATATGTTTCTGTAGTCTGCTGCTCATTATTACAGAAAAGTTTTACTTACTATTTCTTCATTAGTTACTGAAGTTATTGACTTTGCCATTTCATTTTAAAGATCTCTGTCAGAAAGAAAAAAAAAGATTTCAGTTCTGAATTTAGCCTCCTTGATTAATGATCCATACAGCAATAAATAGAGGATAGGTGTAAAGTGTGTTGTTTATTTAGGAAAGGGATAATGAGAAACTTAATGTGTGATCACTTACCCTGCATGTATAGAAATGCAGGACAACTCTTGTACATAATAAAAAAAATGCAAAGGAAAATTACATGCTGAAAATACACTCCAGACAGACACTATATTAGAAAAAATAGCTATGTTTTCAGATAGTGCAGAAGTGGACAGACAATATAAAAAGGCAAATATAAAAAAGTGTGGGACATCCTGGAAAACATAAGGAAACGTACATGCCTTGTTTTCCAACACCTTCTTTATTAAAACTACAGACATGGTATGACCAATGACACAGAAAACAAAAGGTTATGAATGACCATGAAAATATACATTGTATATACATTGCAAAGCATTTATATTTGGTAAGTACTAGGCTATCTGCCCTTTTGGACCATTTTAACTTATCCAGTTTCCCTCAAAGCTGAGAATCACTCCCAGTACTTTGCCTGTGAGGTTAATACCTTAATTGCTATGCCAACCCCAAGACAGCTATAATATTTTACCTAGACGGATAAAAATTTTCAAAAATATTTAAAAGTAGTATGGTATTTGTGGTTTTGTAGTTGATACCAAACTGTGTTCATAAGTACCAGAAAGACGGACAAAGTCTGTGGAGTCAGATTTTCAGTTAGTAGCAGCAACATCATAATCAGACTGATAATTCTAATCATAAGGAGATGAATTTTCAGTCAAAGAACTCAAAGCCCTTCTTCCCATGTGCAGAAACTTGATTGAGTCACTTTAGGTGAACTGCATATGGTTCTAGACTCCCACTGTTGGGGGAGACACGGTGACAAAATAATGTTAAGCCAAGGAGTGAAATAATAAAAATGTATACTTTCTGTACTTGATATCTGTGAAGAATAGGTAAAAACATTGCTTTAGAAAACCCTGTAAGAAAGGATCATTCATCAACATGAATGAAGCACTGAAGTATCACAGCAGAAGTACAGTGTGGGGTAACAACACATTTCAGAGGAAAATATATTCCAGAATCAAGTGCGGATACAATGTGTGGCACAAGGATGAGATCTATTTTTATACATGGGGGGTATTAAATGCATGGAGGAGTATCCATATGGCACCTTAGGAATGAAAAAAAAATGGCTGATTCAAGAAATTGCGAAATAGGCATAAAATATTTCAGGCAGGCCAAACAAAAACATAACATATTTTGAGCAAAGAGCAAGGCTAAAAACTGCAAACTATGGCGTTCTAAGTAATCCTTAGGTACCGAAAATGTCTCTTTTGGTGAGAAGTAAGCATCCATAAGAGTTTCATGGATATTTAATAGTCAGTGTATCATGTGGGGGCAACCATGAGTAATAATAGAAAAAGTATGAAAAGGCCCATTTAAGAATGATTCTGACCAGATACAATATTAATATATAGACTACATAACAAAGCTTAATATGTAGTGCATCAAAACATGGAAGAAAAGGGGTACATGCTTCTTCTTTACTATCTAAAGAAAAAAAAATAACTGCAACAACCTATTGGTACAGAAGCAAATTATTCATTTGTGCTGGCACTGAACCAGGTAGTGAAACAGACTCAAATGCCTAGAGGGGAAGCCATTGTTATGAAGGCCAGAGCTGATAAAGAAGTATTTATTTTTGTAGGCAGGTATGAAAACTAGGCCGTAAGCATTGTTTTTTGAGTCTGATTCCATAACAAAATGTAATATTAGAAGTATTGAGACATTTAGAAAGTCAAAGGAATATTCATGCATGAAGACACTATGTTATGTGAGGTTTAAATAACTGGTGACATTGCATTCATTAGTTAGCAGGGGCAGCAATATTTTTAAGAACTGCAGCTGAAATGGTTTAGATTATCATCAATCCACTTTTTCCCCATTTTCTACATTGGGTCAGGGTGTTGTCAACTGTCACCATCTCTCTCTCCCTATTCAATACCACTCTCCTACCTTCTTTGATGCCCATGTCTGACTATTACAGATCTTCTCTCACACAATCCATACATCTCTTTGCCAGACACTGTCATTTCTTCTTGTCTTCTTCCTGTCTGTCCCAAATCTTCTTCACAGGATTGCCTTCACCTTTTCTGTACATGTGACTGGACCACTGTAATCAGTTCTAGTAATGAAGGACCACTAATCATGAAGCAGTAGTAAAGGCTGTCTCCTTCAGTAATTCTCCAAAGCTAAGGCAGGAGAACAAAGACAGCAGGTGGTGACCGAGCAACAGTCAGCTCTCTCTGCTTGTGTAGCTGATTACTAAGATAACAACCCCATGGAGACCTTTTAAGCCTAACCATGCTTTCCAAATGTATCTGACAAGTTTTGATACCCTGGGGTTATTTTAAGGGGTATATGTAGACTTGGGCATGATTCATGAGTAGCACTTATGCTAGATCTGCTCCTCTCCATTATCTCCAAGAAAGCTATACTCATATATCTCATGAACATGTGAAGCCTCTTTTTCCAGACAGAAGTGCCTCTGTTGCCAATAACAATAGAAATGCTGAAGAGGAAAACTGCCATAACTGGTGATTAAATGTGAAAAGCTAGAAAGAGTTTATAATATCAATTGAAGGAGATCTTAGCTGTAGGACCAAAGCCTGCCTATCTACTTACCTATCCACCTAGATGCAGAGAGGTAAATATGAGGATTCATGTTTACCTATCAGTATTTCAACTGACTTAAATTTCTTATGCTTATAAACTCATTTTTGTAACCACATCGCATTTTATTGCAGGTGAAACTTTGCTGCATCTCACAAATCTGCTAAGAACCTATAATTTCCAAAGTTAGATAACTTCCACTAAGACAGACAGTCATATAGTCTTTATTGAATGTATGTTGGTGAAGCAGTCATCAAGCATATTAATACTAAGCAAGGTCCATCTTAATGTTCCTTTGAGGGACTTTACTTCACAGAATCAAAGTTTGGTGTTTATGAGTAGGTCATTCATTGATATAATTGCAGGCTGTTTTCTCATTCTGTCTTTGGTTCATGTTTTTCATGGAAGGATTTAATACAGAAAGTCTTATCATATGTTCATCTGTGCTTTTTTGTCACTTAGGTTTCCTTTTAATTTAGTCTGCACACATACTTCTTTAATACTCACCATGTTTTCTATTATTGTCTTTCCCATCCATAGCTCTCAGCTGTCCAGATTTTTGCCTTATATTTTTCATCTGTTCCTCATAAAATGTTTGGCTTTCTAGCAAATCCCTGAGGATTGAAGTCACAAAATAATGCCATATGTTTGAGTTTCAGACTTCATATCCTTCAGAAAAATGCATGTTCACACAAGTTCTATTATTCTATCAACGTTCTAAGTTTGTAAGAGCAGTATTTAAAATCTGGTCTTATTTTTGCACCTTTGTCCTCCCATTATTTTAGCCTCTATTCAGATTTCTTGCACTTAAGAGGTTGTGAGGTTTGTTCACATCTGTAGAATTAAATTTGTATTGAGGATTGTATTAAAATGAATAAAGACTGGATAATTTTGTTGAAAATATTTTCAACCTGTTGTGTGTCATATTGAGCTTCTTCCTTTACCCCAATAACAGACTTGCAAGAATAACAGGGAAATGTCAAGAACGTTGACTATGATGTGTAGAAAAAATATTGTTTTTGCTTTGGAGTAATGGGCCTCTGTCTTGCATGGAAAAGCAACATCTTTCCCCAGATTGCACATCATAAAAAACAATTCTAGGTAACAAAAAGGATGCATATTTTACACAGCATAACTACAGAATTAAACTGATCAGATCTGTTGCTGAACTGATTAACATTTCCATTGCAAAATTCAATAGTTTAACTAATACATTCAACATTGCTTCTGGAAAAAAAGAGCTTTAATTCGTAAAACTATTTTTGTTTCTTGCTTCCACTCCACATTTGAGCAGCAAGCCATCCTGTCCTCTCAATGTACAGTTTACTCTTTTTGAAGTAACAACTTGTTTATTCCCCATGGGGAAAACATTGGGTGCCCAAGAGTGAGACCATCATCCTTAGTGCTTTTCCTCTCTACTATTTTACCACAATTCACCAGTAGATATCTATTTGGTTGGTCATGCAATGGCCTTGTATGGGATTGCCTACCTTTGCTGTCTGTGATGTAAAGCCGCAGATGCATCACCCCCTAAAACAAAGCATCCTGAGTGTCTCAACTGTCTCCACAAAAAAGCATGAATATAGTAATTGATTTTGGGGATCTTCCTCCCACCTCCATTGGAGGAAATAAGTAGGCTCAGCCACTCCATTTTTCCTTTGCCCACCTCCAACTTAGCTCCTCCTTTGCTGGTGCCTCTAATCACACAGCCAACAACTCTTAAAACTAAATCTCTAAAATGACCACATACTACCAGTTTGTAAAACATCCTAAAACTATATCTCAGAAATTAGAAGCTAGCAATTTATACCTAAAACACCACTTATTCGTAAATGGACACTATGTCCACAGTATCTAGACAATAGATCGGGGACACCAATGCAATGAACTCCAGTGTAAATCACGTTTCTGCATAGACATCTAAAAGGTTTTTATGGGAAGTAAATTCACCCACAGCCCCATACAGTAAAGATCACTTATATATCCCTCTCCTCCTTATAATCAATATTTTTGTTTCTCGCTTCCACTCCACATTTGAGCAGCAAGCCATCCTGTCCTCTCAATGTACAGTTTACTATTTTTGAAGTAACAACTTGTTTATTCCCCATGGGGAAAACATTGTGTGCCCAAGAGTGAGACCATCATCCTTAGTGCTTTTCCCCTCTACTATTTTTCCACAATTCACCAGTAGATACCTATTTGGTTGGTCATGCAATGGCCTTGTATGGGATTGCCTACCTTTGCTGTCTGTGATGTAAAGCCGCAGATGCATCACCCCCTAAAACAAAGCATCCTGAGTGTCTCAACTGTCTCCACAAAAAAGTATGAATATAGTAATTGATTTTGGGGATCTTCCTCCCACCTCCATTGGAGGAAATAAGTGGGCTCAGCCACTCCATTTTTCCTTTGCCCACCTCCAACTTAGCTCCTCCTTTGCTGGTGCCTCTAATCACACAGCCAACAACTCTTAAAACTAAATCTCTAAAATGACCACATGCTACCAGTTTGTAAAACATTCTAAAACTATATATCAGAAATTAGAAGCTAGCAATTTATACCTAAAACACCACTTATTCGTAAATGGACACTATGTCCACAGTATCTAGACAATAGATCTGGGACACCAATGCAATGAACTCCAGTGTAAATCACGTTTCTGCATAGACATCTAAAAGGTTTTTATGGGAAGTAAATTCACCCACAGCCCCATACAGTAAAGTACACTTCTATATCCCTCTCCTCCTTATAATCAGCTAATGAGTGACTGAAATTCACGGGAGAGCGAATTATCGCATGCAGTTTAAGTAATCTCACTGTTGGTAGATAGTACACAATCGAGCATGTCTTCCTCCCATTTAGACTCTCCTACTCATTTTATAAATATTTTCCTGACTTAGGAGTGTGAAATATAGCAACTTGTAAAACAAATCCCAATAATTTAAGAATTTAATACTAAATCTAATTCTCCTTATGTGGAGACGCCATTGATTGTTCTGCTTCCAGTACTATGGTCACTTGATATTCCAAGCTGCTAGTATCGATTGAACTTCTAAATGACAGTTCTCAGATAGTGATATTCACTACATAAAAGGTGTCCCCATCTTTTTTACATCCTTTCCTGACATAAAAATGTAAAAAAATGTCTTAAAGTGAACGTATAAAATGAGTCTCTGATGTGTTTTACTGACATGAACAGCAGACTGCCTGCATTAAGCTTAGAGAAGAAGCTGTGCATGTTTCATACAGTGAATGTATTGCCGAGCAACAGAATATACTGTGAAAATGAAGATAATAACAACACTCCTGCTCGTGTCTTCAGTTTTACAGGTGTTTTCATGAAACAGTTAGCTCTTGGCATGTCAGCTAAACAGAAGCAATCATTTTTCACACTGAATGCAGTAAGATAACATATTCTTAGCTCTGACTATAAGTTGTAAAGTCATTCTCCCTCCCAGACAAAAAAGCTGCTTTAAAGCTCCCAATTTTTTCACCGAGTCTGCAGTGGAAACTCCCTGTTTTCGATTTTCATTAGTTCCTCTGGCAGAGGAAACCGAGATGAGAGGAGAAAACAAACTAAAGCCATTCACTAGGTAATAGTGTCTGAGTTAGCAAAAGATGCTTCATTGTCATGTTTTAATAGGCCAGAAGAGGCATTTTGTGTTTTTTTAGAATATTAAACTGCCATGCATGGTACAGAGGAGTATCCTGCAATCTAATTTCCGTATCTATTAGAGCTGACAGATTACACTTTGGCCTGTAGGAGTAATGAAAATCATTGTACTTTTTGAGGAATTGCTTTAATGGGTATCTGACTTTTCCATCTCTTCTCTTTCTCACAATTTCTGCAGATGCAGAAATTACTGTGGGGAGTGCTTTTATAGCCTATAATTCCAAGGCTTCACAGACACACTGTATATTTATATAAAAGTTAAAAGCCTTCAGTGTAGCAGACAAGTAAATAGCTTGAAGGTCTGTGTGCACTGAAACCTGGAATTCTATGATAAAAGTAAGCCAATCCATTTTATTCAGTATAACCTCTTAGGTAAAGTTCATAGCAACAGAAAAATAAAACAATCCTGGCTGGTAATGCAGGAAGCAGGAAAAATGAAGATTAAAAACCAGACTAGGTAATGTGATCACTGCTCATTTGTTTTGTAGAAGTTGTGGTATCTTTAAAGCACAGAACATTTTGTTTTGTCATGTCACTGGAGTTTACTGAAGGCCTTTGAAACATAATTGTCCCATTATCTGTTCTCAATAATGACAAAGATAATTTTGTTTTGCATTAAAAATTCAAGACCAAATTATATGGGCTAATATTTGAAAATAAATTAACATATCTTGTTTGGAGATGGTGTGCATTAGACCCTGTTCAGAAGACTTTCAACAGACTTGAAACACAGCCCTGCCACATTCTCAGAACTTCGCTGCCACTTGTATCTTTATGAATTGCGTCATTCAAATTGCATTCCTTTTTCTCACATTCTCCTTCTGTGACTACAACTCCTGATATGAACACATCAGTAAATATGTCACTTGATTCACTTTAGCTTTTGAGACATTTGTCAGAAACCTACCTTTGCTGTGTACCAGCTTTTCTCGGTGACAGATGAAATATCCTGCTTACAACTTTATCTTTTGATCTCGATACTTAAAGGTGCTGCTCCTAGAGACTAATTAATTGTAATTTTCTTTATCTTGTTCGCATATTTAATTTACTTGGTTTAATTTTAATAGATTTTGAGCATAACCAAGACAAAATTACATATCATTTAGTAATAACAAAGGGTGGAAGGTCCAGAAGTTAATATAATTGTTGGCTGTCAAACATTACAAGCTCTTGCCTAACTTCTCTCAGAAGACCTATCAGGAAATTTAAAGACTTCAATAATATGTGGAAAAAAGGACAGTAACAGATAAAATGTAGCTCTACAGGAGAGAAGGCATATCCACATGACCTCGTACCCTTTATGCACCACATGAATAATTTATATGCAGATTAAGTACTATGCCTCTGAAATATCCAGATTTTTGCCTCCTACTTTTGGCCTGTCTCTTGTACAATTTGTGGTTTTCTGGCAAATCACTGAGTACTGAAGACAAATAATGACATACATTTCAGTTTCCAGCACTGTGTACTTCAGAGAATGCCTGCTAAAACAAATGTTGTTATTCTAGCATTTTTTAAGTTTATAAGAGCAAATTTTCAAATCTGTCCATATTTTTAAGCTTTTGTGCCCCCCCCCCATTATTTTAGGCTCTTTCCACATTTCTTGCATTAAGAGTTTGAGATGTACATTGAGTACTTCCACACTTTTTCTAGGCTTCCAGTCCTTGACCTGGTTAACTGGGCTATCAAGTAGTGCAGATATAGAACTATACATGAAGTAGCTTTTTTTATTAAATCCTTAATGAAAAAGTAGTAGTTGGGAGTCAGTAATACCATCCAAGGAAAGTTTTTAGTGCATTGGTTATGGATCCACAGGAGGTAATAAGATTTATGATGCTGACATCACTTGATATACATGGGCTGTCTATTATTATACATAAGCACTCTGTCTGGAATGGAGAAACTGGCTTAAACACAGCTGAAGTAGTAAAACATGTCTTCCACTTACCATGTAAGATATTTGTATAATCTCTTCCATGTCTTAAAACAGTAATTGTTTAAGTCCATGAAGTCCCTGATTTTTAACATTGTATATGGCATTAACAAAGTTGTGCAATCATTTATGTTGCATTTGTGAATAAGTTGTAAAAATACTAGCTGCATTGCTATACACTGGCAAGAGTTAAGAATAAAACATAGTCTCACTGATCACAAATGTTTACATTTCTGCTGAGACTTCTGTTTGTATTTTTTGATTCACAGGAAATGCTGAGAACTAGACATCTTTATGAGCAATGTTCAATATCATTGAAAACTCAACCATTTTGATGAAATCTAGAATTTAGCAACAGTATATGCTGAAAGAAGTTTTGTCTTTGTAAAATGGAAAAGTCCCTTTTTTATAAGTTGTGGTGACCTCAGAGTTGATCAAGTGAATTAATGAAATAAAATATAGTGGATTTTTACATTGCCTGTGGCAGTATGGGAGGGCAGCCATTTGAAATGTGCTTCATTCAAGAAGAAACAGAAGAGGAATTTGACCAAGCAATACAGAATCGCATACCTTAGACTGACTGAAGTTCACTTCCCTCAGGTAGCATTGTCCCATGTATTATAGGAAAGGTCTCAATTAAATGCCTATTTAGCAAAATTCTGTGAATTATTGCCTGCACTGTAATAGCTGGGATCACAGTCTTTGCTGTACAAACAATGGTTATACTGCCAGTAATGTCCACAGTGATGAACAATGGAACTTCAAAAGGCAATCATGTCTAACAATATCTTGAAAGTCAGTGTGGTATGAACTGCTGCCTGAGGTAAGCAGATCAGAGTTCCCTAATGGAAGACACGTGAGGCTATGGTTATTATGGTATGAAGAGCATCATTATCTTTCTGGAGTACATTTATTATGCTGCCATGTGAAACAGTAAGAGCCATCACTGTTATAAAATCATTATCATCAAGTCCCTTTTTCCCACTTGGGGTAACATGTCAAATGTTGCCACATCTCTCATTTCAGAGCCACCATCCTCCCTTTTTCAGCATAACTGTCACAGGTCTTCTGTTACACAATTCATCTATGTCCAGGCTGGATGTCCTCATTTCCTCTTACTTTCTTCCTGTTTCTTCCAAATCTGTTTTACCAAATCAACATTTGCTTTCTGCACATATGATTAAAGTAATATAATCTTTTCTACGTGGCCTCCTGTGCAATTGGTGCTACTTTGGTTACTGTTACAGTATCATCATTTTTCTGTCTCACAAAGGGTATCCTTCCACCCACTTCAGGCCCTTCCTATACAATACCTGAGCTGCACTGCCTTCACTGCCCGTGTTTCTGTGCTATATTGAAGCACTGGTTAAACACTGATTTGTATACATCTTCTCTGGCATTCTTTCATCCATGGCCTTTGACACTCTTTGCCTCTTCAGTTCAAAAGTCTCTATTAAACTAAAGATGAGATGAAAGCGCTAATCTATTTTAATAAACATGAGTTGCTCTGACTCCTATGGACTTGTTTGTTTGGACTCTTTGCCTCTTGGCTGCAAGACTTCTATTTAAATGTGACTTTCACATGCAAAAGTCACTTTTCTTTAATCACATGTCTCAGATACTGGAACCTGTTAACTTGTTCTGTTGTTTTCTCTTCCATTTCAATTTTCAGCTTCTTCTAATTTCTCCCATATGCTGCCCGCCAACTGTCGTCTCTGTACTTAGTTTCACCCCATGTTCTTTCAGTTTTGTATTCCAGTCCCAAACCATTTTCAAAAGTTAGGTAACCAAAAACACAAATACCAAATCTGACAAGATTCCACCACCGGCAAGATGGGTCCAGGAAAGAAAAACGCAGGCCAAGAAATGGTTTCAAAGTTTAATAAAAACACAACAAGATTGAGCGCTTTTGTATAACAGATACATACTTCATCAGAATCAAATGTGAAAACACAAACACAAGTTTAAATGCTGCTCCCAACATATCACATGATGAATGACATCATCAGAACACCCATTAATTAAAACTATATTAAAATACATGCTCATGCTGATACTTGTTCTCTATTTTAAACACAATGCTTCCCATTTACAATATGTGAAATAAGTCCAGGAAAAAAACAAAAATAATGCATTTTGCATTGTTAATTGAAAAATGCACAATGCATCAACAACCTGCTATACATTCTAGGACTTTAATTTTAAAACACATGCTAATGAAACACCTTCGTTGAGACCAGCGAGGTTGGTAGCATTTAACCTGAATTGCCAACGCAGTTTCCTTTCTTCTAACTTATCCTCCTAAGGTCACCTCCCTGACGTCTTGTAACACTTGTTCCAAGATAAAAAATCAAAAAAATGTGACCATGGTACTCAGTGGTGCGTTTAGCTAAAGTATTTTTGCTATCCTGTTTACTAATATCTGTTTTGTGTTCATATATATGCTCTTTAATTTTCCTCTTTGTCTTACCCACATAAAAGCTTTTACAAAGGTGGCATACAGCAGCATAAACTACCCCGATACTTTTGCAATTGCAATAATTCCTGTACCTAATGGTCATTTGATTTAATGTCAAACTATCGCCTTACAGCATGTCATTGCAATAATTACAACAGCCACACTTGTATGTGCCAGCCCATTTGTTACTGCATCCATATTCACAATGGACTGAAGTGTGTTCAAGAAAATTTTTAATAGTCTTGCCCTTCCTAAAAGCCACTGTGGGATGGTCCCCTAGTTTATCTCCCAATTCTTTAAACAAAGAAAATATCTGACAGTTTTTGATCAAAATATCCCTGATCCAGGAGGCGTCATTGCAAAACTCGGTAATAAAGGCTTTTTGCGGATTAAACCCACTAACTTGTCTCTTAGAAAATCCACTAGTAGCCAAAGTGGAAGAAGAATGTATTAGGGGTACTCTATCTCCCTTAACCCTTCTCTCCATGACATCATGGATCGTGCTACAGTACCCTCAGGATATCCCTTTTTATCTAACATGTGCAACAATGTCTCCCATTCTTCCACAAAAAGGTTATAGGAAGAAACCATTCTGGCCGCTCTGATATATTGGCCTTTTATTATCCCCATTTTTTGATGGAGAGGGCGGTTGCTCTCAAAATGTAGTAGGTTGTTGCTATATGTGGATTTTCTATAAATCATGCTGGCCCATTGTTGCTTCTGATAGTAAGGACTATGTGACGTTTTCTCCAAATCTGTCAGCTATCAGGTTGGTATTACCTCCAGTTGAGTATGGGTGGTGCCATCTATAAATGAGTTCAGTGCATAGCTGGACATTGTCTTTTAGATTTCAGACATAGTTAAACAATGCCTTGTTGTATAACCTGTTTTTACTAGGGGTCCACCAGGGTGGCTTGTTTTTTTTCAGCAAGACCTGTTTTTATTCCAGTCAGGTACAGCCGATTCTGTACAACTGCTTAAGCAGTTATACAGGGCATTGGTGTACACCTCTGCATAGGAGTCTGTGTTATCTGTGGTCGATGAGGCTTTGAAACTTTTTATACCATCACTTAGTTGTAAGTAATTTGTCTTTAAAACATTTGTAAGCATTTTTGAGCTGGATGGGGTATATGTTCTTATAATTACATCAAATGAGAATGCTGTATGATCATATCTGCTTTGAACTCATCTGTGCTTGCTGTTTCCTTGACTTCATTTTCCTTAATGCTGCACTTACTTTTTCTAGAACTTCTAAATGACAGTTCTCAAATAATGATATTCACTACATAAAAGGTGCCCCCATCTTTTTTCTAGTTAATTCTAAATCCTACATGTGCTCCTCTTCTTCTTACATCATGTGCTGTGGACAGGGCAGTACAGCTTTTGTGGGATTTTCTCCTTTCAGAAACTTATTGAAGTACTCCTTCCATATGACTTTTATATCCTCCAGACTCATTAGCAGATTGTTGCTGGTATGCCTTTTGCATGGTGCCTGATGACTATCTTCTTTATTTTTCTGTCATTGCCTTGCATCCTGATAGCGTGCGTCATTTCCTTTCAATTGCCAGATGCTGGTAAAGTTTCTATGATACTTTGATCATTGCCATCTCAACTATTCCTTCGTTGCATGATCCATTTGTTTCAAACTCCTACTGCAGGCAATTGTATGAATGTACCTGCAAGGACTCAAAAGGTGAAGATTAAAAGTCATGTGGTTATTTGCATATATCCTATTGGCCTCCACTCTAAGAGGCTTAAGGTACTAAACAGTGAGGACTTTAATTTTGCTGGGTCTTTCTTGTAGTTTTTACTAACTGTTCTGTGTGACCTTTTTTACCCTTTGGCTACTTGGGATAATTTGCTGTCTCCCTAATGCTATGGACATAAGGCTGCTTTCAAGGTCTGTTAGTTTAAAGTATGGCCATGCAACCAGCTTGTACTGTATTGACAAGTTCTAAAAAAAGGGCAAAATATCTAAAGCTGGTGGTTGTTTCCTTTCTTAGCCTGAACACTCTTAAAAAGTCAAATGTCTTCAGCATTCAGAAGAAACCATATAGATGCAAGATCAGTATGTTCTTAAGGGATCATTTACATATATCCCATGAGCCTCCACTACAGGATGTTTAAGGTATGGCTTTAGCTTCACTCGAGTTTTCCTGTTGTTTTTACTAAGTGGTCTTTCTATGTGACCTCTTTACCCCTTACTTTGAATGTAGTGACTTTAATGCACAGTGAAGGGCAGTCTTCTTTTTTGGTCATTGGTCAGCTGGAATCAGCAAATATGGTATAAATTGCATTATATAAACCTTGCAGTTTTCACAGGAGTGTTGGTGAGTGTAACCTTGCAGTTTTCCTAAATATGGTATAAATGTTTACTAAAAGATATAGTTCAGAAAACATAACAGTGGTGAGTTTCATGCATGTTTTGCAGCATAAAAGCTGCACTACTATTAGTATTAATCACTGACATAGGGAATTGTAACCAGGCAACAGAACAAATTTCAACATTCATAAGGTAAAAAAATGTTTGTGGAAATTATGCTCCATACATAAAAAAGGAGTAAAATATTTGGTTTTCATTTTGTTAATTATTTTCTATTTTGGTGGTGGTGCTGCGGTAGCACTGTCACCTGACAGTAAGACATTGTCCTGTTCGATTCTCAGCTGGAGCGTTTTCTGTCTGGAGACATGCATGAATGGGCATACCTTCATTGAAGGTTGTGCGTCAGGGCTGGCAACTTGGCACTTAAAAATCTACTGCCAATCAGTAGTGGACCAGAGTTCCGCTGTGGCGACCCCTAACTGGGAAAAGCCGAAAGACACAGCAACAACATTTTCTATTTCTTAACCATGCAAACTAAGTAGAAATGTTCCTTTTTACAATGTAAATTCAGAACCACTGTTAGATTAAATAGCTTGTTCAGGTTCCCAGTCTATGTAAATTGAGATCAATAGAAGCAAACCTAAGACTGCAGGTGAAGCTCTTTAGCAGTTCATAGACTTTACAATTTAATTTACACTAGCAAACTCAATATATCTTTTTTCACATCCGTTTTTTTTAGCCCCCTGCCATCTACTATTTACAGTGTCCTGCTACTCTTTTTAGCTAGAAGGAAAAGGGAAATATGCACCTCAGAACTGCACCTTTTGGGTGTAGGAGAGGCTTTATCCTCTTTGGCCTACCCTTGACACTCCTAGTCATCATCATCATCATCATCATCATCATCATCATCATCATCAACCCCCTTTTTCCTATTTTCTACATGGGGTTGGGGTGTTGTCAACTGTCACCATTTCTCCCTGTTTTAATGTTACTCTCCTGCCTTCTTAACACTCATGCATAACTATCACAGGTCTTTTTTCACACAATCCTTCCACCCTTTTGTTGGATGCCTTTGTTTCCTCTTGCCTTCTTTTTGTCTGTCGCAAATCTTGTTTACCAGATTGTCTTCTACTTTCCTGCACATGTGTCCTAACCACCACAGTCAGTTCTGTTTGACTTGTCTATTTTGGCTTCTGTTCTGATGTCTTCATTTCATCATGTCCCACGGTGTGCATCCTACAACCCATGTCAGGCACTTCATCTCTTATCACCTCTAGCTTCCTCAACTGCTCTACCTTTACTACCCAGGTTATCAAGATGTAATTCAAGGTAAATGCATGTGCTACCATGTGTCACTCTGTGTGTAGATAATCTTTTGTCTTCCAGTGTTAGTACTCATAACTTCTATATAAGCTCCTAGTGAAGTACAAAATCCTTAAGTTACTCATTCCCAATGCAGTCATCTCCTGCAGAGCCCAGGCCTATTATATAAATCCAGGTCTCCTGGGTGATAGTGACGTGGCCATTTGTGTTAGCCACTACATTTATGAGCTTGTTATACTCCTGTCCCCCTTAAACTCCTATCCAAGGCCTCCATTGTGTGCATTGCTGAGTCTTTCACAATGTTATGACCCTCAGAACATTTCAGCCCTCAGATTATACTCTCTTCTTATTAAAACTTCCTCACTAAAATTTTATCTTGAGCTTAACTTCTTATCATGTTATCAGTTCCATTGCCCCCCACCCTTATTTATAAGCTTTACATATGATCTCTTTTATGTGACATTTTAGATTCAGTTTGTTGATATGTATGTGCTAGTCATGTATGTGCTTAATGTAACTTTTGCTGGTGGGTTTTATTATGTTAGCTATTTCTCTGACAGCAACACAAGTGACCCTAGTCGAATGTTTCACCAGGCCAGCAAAAGACGAACCAAAATCTGAATCAGGATAAACCCTTCTGTCTCTAACTCTATCCTTCTTTTTCAGGTGTTCATTGTTCGGTGTTTCTAACATACTTTATAGTTGCACAACATGTAGGGGTTCCCCTTGAAAGAGACACTTCTGTCTTTGTACTCCCCCATTCTTGACATCAAGAGAAAATGTGCTTTCATAGACTGTCGCTTGATTAAAACAAACAATATATATTTTAATGCTATAGAAGCAGAGGCCAAGCTAACTTCAATTGTTGAATATCTTTAAGTCAAAGTCATCTTTTTTTCAGGATTAAAAAAATGGGATCATTTGCTATAAAACACTGTGAAAGGTTAAACTGTGTATCATGCAACATTTTACATAAGTCAACTATGTCATTACTTTTATTAGAATGTATAAATGATACTTTGAAATTGTAATATGAAATACAGAGCAACAGATCATAAGTACAACTGAAACTAAATGCAAGCTTAATAGATGGAAAGTATTCAATGACGCCACTGATCTGAACAAAAAATACTGGTCTATATTAAAAGCCCGAAACTACAAATGCTCGAGTCTATGTACATCGACACATAAAGGTCGATGTACATAAACAGTGAAACACGAAAACCGCAAAATTTAAAACGCCGAACGAGTTCCGTCATCAGAACGCACTACACAGGTAAATAAAAAATTACACTAAATAATTACTTTAACATGTCAACACCCCCCTACCTTAATATACCAACTCCAAGACCGCACTACAGTGAGGAAAAGGATATATTTCCTTATCCCCACCATCGCGCTGCTGACCAGGAAACACGTTCAGCGTTTTAAATTTTGTGTTTTTCATGTTTCACTGTTTATGTACATCGACCTTTATGTGTTGATGTACATAGACTCGAGCATTTGTCATTTCAGGCTTTTAATGTAGACCCAAAAATACACATACCTGGAGACATTAGGATATATTGTTTCAGAACAAAGAATACACATACCTGGAGACATTATGATATATTGTTTCAGAACAAAGGATACACATACCTAGAGACATTAGGATACATTCTTTCAGAACCAAGAATACACATACCTGGAGACATTAGGAAACATTGTTTCAGAACAAAGTAATTGTGCATTTGATATTGCAATAAGGAAGAATGGAAACTGTGCCAGATCGCAGTTAACAAATGGGATAAAACCCATCAATGTTTTTGAAAAACAGGACAATTTTGTATCCAGTATGATTCTACCCATTTGTAAGAAAACACTCTTGGTGAGATATTCAAGGGAGTTATTCAAGGGAGTTAAGGGAACAGATGTCAAAGCAGCTATGATTTAATCACTTACATACTAAAACAAGGGCAGTTTCCAAAATGTCTACTTTTGTGGGTATTAAGAGCAAGTGATTTACTGCCCCAAATGAAAGGAGGTATAATCATTGTGCTGGTCAGCAGAAATATATCTACAGCCCGTAACCAGTAATTTAAAGGAATTTATTAACAACCAATGCATTATGTATTTCAAGAGTTCTCTCTATTTTGTAAGTAGTAGCATTTTAGTGAACTATGCCACTTTCCTATTTTAAACTTTTTAAAATGTCACCACCTAAGCAGCTGTTCTTAGCTATTTTAATAGACATGATCATGGCGATCATGTCTGGAAGGAACTGTAGCCTCAGATTATTTAATAAACACAACAGTTTGTCTTAGTGATGAGCACAAAGCATCTTCATCTACTTATAATGTTCTTCTCAAAACTCATTTGTAGAAGCCAGAAACTAATATTATGTATAAATTATATGCAGTAAAGCAAGACTGGTAGTTCAGACATCTCCAGATACAATGTTTCTATTTGTATTGCCTAGGAACAATTTCCTTCAAACTTTTAGAACACCAGGCAATTAAGAATGAGACGACTTGCATATTAAACTGCAGAGAATCAGAAAGTCCAAAGTGATAGAAATATTATCAAATATTTTTAGAATTAATTAATTAAATCGTATGTAATGGAAATATTTGTTTTTGAACTAGCCTTACCATATCTTATCTTGGGCATTGAAAGATTCTCTTCTGACTAAATATGGCAGAAATCAGTACAACTTCCTTAGTGACTTTTTGCATCCACTGCCTGCAGTCAGCAGACCCTCTCTTAGTCAATCAACCCCTTTATTGCTATCACCTGGCAAGAGTCTACAGAGATGGGTTGACATCCAGGCAGCTGTCAGTGGTAGTCTGAATATTTCCAGGTTTTCATTCATGTCTGTAACTGACATAATGCAGGCATGGCAGCAGGGAATGTTGTACAGTGTGTTGTCCAAGAAAGGCTTCTCTTCCCTTTTGCAAGTGGTGTTGCCTGCAAGCAGTTCTGACCCAACCCCCACAGCAGCATGAGTGGTGGCAACTGTTGTCTCCATCAGGGAGACTATGGCATCCACTCTGCATCTCCATGCATACAAAGTTATACCTCCTACCAGGAGAGGCAAGTGGGTCATGCTCCTTCACTCCTTCCTTCTCTGGCTTCCACCACCAATAACTTAACACTGGTCACTTGAACTGTTATCAGGGCTTTAACCATATGTGCCCAAACCCATGCAAGTGGCAAAAATGTTTTCTGGAAAAAATTATTACTATTAATGTCACAGTGTTTACAAGATCTCAAACCACAGATCTTGCAGTAGCTAACACTGGCAGTAGACACACACAAATAACCAGATACAAGACTGATACTCGCAAGTAATATTTTAACATGGAGAATGAGTATTGGCTATCCTAAAATTTTATGGCTGCTTCGCCTCTTTGTATGGTGGTTCTAGATAAATTAAAGTTTATTTTGCTGGTGCATTTTATCTTTTGGCAAGTTACTCTAAAATTATAACTCTTCCACCATCAAATTGTAAATATGTTGGAATGTATTCTTGCAAATGCATAGGGTAAAGCGTTCCTTTTTATTGTGTTTTTGTGAATTTATTCAGCCAGGCTGTACCTACAAATGGTGAAGCCCAATCAGTTTATGACTCCAATAAACAAATGTTAAATAAAATAAATACTGCTGTTATATTATACCAGTGTAATTGTACGCTTTTGCAGAGGAAACATCCTGTAGGTCAGCTTGTGCAAGATTTTAGGGTCGTAGATTCATAGGAGATTACTAGGCTAAGGGCCAAGAGCCCTTACAAGCCAGATTCCAGCAAATTTTCTCTCCCCAGGGTGAAGATAAGGAGCAACGAGCAGGGTTTTGACAATTTCTAATGACCGCTTCTGTCCATAAGGAACAAAAGCACCACACGTGCAGTGACTTTGTGATTTCCCATCCATTGGTCCAGATTGCTCTTGAAGATGGTCAGGGAAGGGCTCTGCTTCAGGTGAATAGAAAATCTATTCCACAGGAGGGGCAATCTCAGGGACAAACATCTGTCTCTTCAACATGATCAAGTAATGTAAGAGAGCAGGTTTAGATCTTTGGACCAGGCAACCCTCAGGCAATTAGTGTTGAGAATATGCAACATTTCCATCAAGGCTGATCAGAAAATGCTTTGTAACTCAGGCAAAGATCACCTCTCAGTAATGGGTAGGAAAGTGAATACAGTGATAGGGCTTTTAACTGGTCCACATATAACATGTTGGCTATACCCTGTAATCTTTGGGTGAAAAACCTGTGAGGACTCTACAACTGTTGTAGGAGTTTGGCACGGTACATGCAAAAGGGTGCATTGTAATCTATTATCGGTCTGATAAGGGATGAGTACAGTGGTACTATGACATCCTTAGTTCTGGATGCCATGCCCTTATTTATAAGCTGAGCCACATAAAAGGATTTTCTCACCACCGTAGACACATGGTGGTCAAAGTTCAGATTACTTTCTCAGTACCGTTTCACCATTGGGTCCACTCTTACGGAGGGTGCTATCAATGTTGTAATATGCAGGAGTATTTCATAGGTTCATAGGTAGGTACTACGCTATTGAACCTAGGGCCTACACAAGTCTAGCTAAAATGGTACCCTGGCTTTCGTCACCCAAGAAAATTATTTTCCTGTGCCCCTGTCAAGCAGAACCACAGAAGTGATCCCCGGGGTGAATTTCTTATTACCCATCCAATGATCAAGATTTTTCTTGAATAGTGCTAATGAGGAGCTCTGTTTGACATAGATAATTAGTCTGTTCCAGAGTATGGGAAGTCTCTGGGATAGGAATCTATCCCTCCAGCATGTTCTGTTTATTGTGGTGACAAGGTTTAGGTCCCTAGAGTGTGTAGCTCGGAGGGATTGGGATTTCTTTAAGTGGAGCATGTCCAACAGCTCTGGGTTTGACATAGCTTTGTATGTTAGGTAGAGATCGCCTCTGAGTAGATGATATGCAACGGAGTAAAGCTGGAGTTTTTTGAGACGGTCTGCATAAGGCATCTGTTTGAGGCCAGTAATCCTCTTTGTGAGGTATTTCTGCGGCCTTTCCAGTTGTTGTAGATGACTTGTGAGGTACATACCAAAAGGGGCATTGTACTCTATAATGGGTCTAATGAGTGATGAGTAAAGGGGAGCAATGACCTCTTTTTTCTGGATGAGAAACCTTTTGTGATGAGGTGTGCCACGTAGAAGGATTTCCTGACCACTGTGGTGATGTGATTATCAAAGGAGAGACTATTGTCCACCTGTGTCACAGGGTCTCTTATCACACTTTTGGTGTTAGGTAGACTACCGCCTATGTGGCAGTTCATGGGTACAGTGTTTTTACCAAAGGGGATGACAATACACTTTTTGGCATTGAGCTTGAGACCATGTCTTTGACATCAGGCATCTGTCTCAGTGAGGCCCTTTTGTAGGCTGTCCACATCTTTAGGAGTTTCGATTATGGCTCCTAGTTTGCAGTCATCTGCGAATTTAGTTAGCCAATGACCTTCTGTGTTAGCCTGTACTTCAGAGAAGTAGATACCAAACAGGAGAGGACCCAGGACTGAACCCAGTGGTACTCCACTTGTCACTGGTCTGAAGTCTGATTTGGAGTCTGCTACTTTCAGTGTGGGTTCTGTCAGTAAGCCACTTGGCAACCCATCTTGTGACATAGAGATTTATACCTAGTTTAGTGAGTTTTCTATAATTCTAGAATGGGGGATGGTGTTGAACACCTTGGCGAGATCTAGATAGGCTGTGTGAGCCACCTTACCCTCATCTATGGCTTTGGTGACTACTTCAAAGAAGTCTATCAGGTTTAGGAGACAAGATATGCCTTTTACAAACCTGAACTTTGTGGGGTCCAGAGTTTGGAGATCTCCAGTGTCTTTGTTTATGAGTTCCATGATGATACGTTCCATGGCCTTGCAGACCAGGCTTGTCAGGTTAATGGGGCGGTAGTTCCCGGGGTCTGTTGTGGCCCCCCTTTGTGGAGTGGGATTACTATCGCGGTGCAAAATTCAATGGGCACAAAGCCTGAGGTGAGGCTATAATTGAACAAGATACTTAGGTGGGGTGCCAGTTCATTCTGCATTTCATGTAGAAGGCAGCCTGGGATGTTGTCAGGTCCCATGTATGCTGTGTTCTTTGCTTTGGAGTGTGAGGTTTTTACCTGTGCAGCTGTGATTACAGGAACTTTGCATTCTTCCGGTATAAAGATGGGCCCTTTAGGGGGTGAGAGGGGGGTAAAGTTAGCACTGAACCTATCTGCCAGGATGTTGGCAATATCAGTTGGTTCTGTATATTTAGTGTCATTGTGCTGTAACTCAGAGCAGATCTGAGTGTTGCCATTTAGATTCTTGACATAGCTATAGAATGCTTTGTGTTTGTCTTTAGAATCAGTGGCAATTTTGTTTTCATAACTAGCTTTGGAGGATTTTATGAGGGATCTCAGCTTCTTAACTGAGGCTGACCAGGAAGTTCCCCCAATCATGGGATTTTGCTCTTTTTTGCAACAGTTTCTTTCTTCTGTTGTAGAGTTTGTTTATGGCAGAAGACCACCAGATTGGCTTCCTTTTTTTGGAGAATAGCATCTTGGTTTGGTTAGAGATAGCATGATCTATGCACTCATGTAAGTGCTTATAAAGTGCATTTGTGTAGGATTCAGCAGTCGTACCTCTATTGTCCATCTGCATGGGTGTTGTGAAGTTTGCCACTTCTGTCTTAAGAAGCGTTAAGTTGGCTTTGGAGAAATTTTTTACGGTCGTTTACCTAATGGGGGTGGGAGCGGGATGTGGATGTCTAGGGTGATTAGCTTGTGGTTGGATCTGACCAAAGAGGAGCTGACCTCTGGTGTGGAACACCGGTCACCCATGTTGGTGATGACTAGGTCTAGGATATTGCTGCCCCTGGTGGGGGTGTGGATAAGTTGATCCAAGCCATTGGAATTGATGATTTCCAGAAAGCATTGAGAAAAAGAGTTGGTACATGAGTAGTTTTCTCAGTTAATGGTAGGGTAGTTGAAATCACCCATTATTAGAGTGTTGGGTTGTACCTTAATATTTTCCAGTGTATCAAGAAAAGAGGAGTGGGAATCATGGGGCATGGCGATTTCCCAAAGGGTATTATTATGCACGACTTCACATTTAGTTTGAGGCCATGGTTCAGACACCAATCAGTCTGTGCCAGACCATTCTGTAGGATATCAACATTATTTTTAGAGTCAGTGATTGCCCCAACTTGCTGTCATCTGCAAACCAGGTCAGCCAAAGGTCATCTACATTTACCCTGACATCTGAAAAATATATCCTAAACAGGAGGGGACCATGCACTGAGACCTGTGGTACTCCACTGGTGAATGGCTTACTTACTGGATGTGGGTTCCCTCACTCTAATAACATGTGTCCTATCTATGAGCTACTTGTCTACCCCTCTGGTGATGCAGAGGTTGATGCCCAATTCTGTGAGTTTATCCATATAATACCTGAGAGGAGTATTTTGTCAAATGCCTGGCCAGGTATGGGTAGGCAGTATATCCCATACCCTCATCCATGGCCTTGGTGACCTTCTCAGAGAAGTACAGCAGAGTGAGCAGGCAGGCCTGCCCTTGACAAAGCCAAGCTGGGTTGATTGTTGAGTCTGGAGATATCCTCCATTGTCGTTAATCAGGTCCATGACCATCCTTTCCATAGCCTTGCATATGACGCTAGTCAGACTAATGGGTGGGTATTTTTCTGGGTCCATTGATGGTCCCCCCCCCACCTTGTGCAGAGGGATGACTGTTGCTGTCTTCCACTCTACTTGGGCAAAGCCTGTCTGGAAATTGGTTAAGTAGAGATTTGAGTGGGTGTACTAGGTCATGTTTTAAACTACTTATCAGGCACCATGGGATTCCATCAGGGCACACTGAAGCTGTGCTTCTAGCTTCAGATAGCAGAGTAATAACATGTTCTTTTTGTGATAACAGGCAAAGGAATGGTAGGGGTATTTAATGGGATGTGAACAGAGATTATGAGGGGGTGAAATCTAAGCTGAATTTATCAGCCAGCAGATTTGCTATTTCTTCTGGCTAACATATCTCTCAACATCTTAAAACAAAAGTCTGGACACAGGCATAAATAGTGAGGAGTCAAAGGTCCAACAATAGGCACAGTTTTTAAATATTGCTCTTACAAACAGAGAGAGTTGATAGAATAACAGGTTTTGCATTAGCATAAATTTGTTAAGGGTAGGAAGTTTGAAACTCAAACGCCAATCATTATTTTATGATTTCAGTCCTCAGTGATTTCTCAGAAAACTACATTTTATGAGGAACAAAGCAAAAATATGAGACAAAAATCTAGGCATTCTGCAAAAATCCTGAGTTGAGAGGTATGCTGGCTGGATATAGGTAGTGCTATCTAAAATGAACTCCGTATATTGTTGAGTGTTCCCCTTAACATTTCAGACAAAAAATGCTTTGTGGTTATCGTTTGCTTGGGAGGCTATTCTGGTCTCATTTTTAGCTTTTGAAGACTTTACCAGTTCCCTGATTTGCCTGTTGAGATTAATGAGCATTTTTTTTTCTCTGTTGTGCACCCTCCAATTACTTCTAGACAGGAATTTCTTCCCTCTGTTGCATAGTCTATGTCATGGTCCAACAGGGTGACTTATTTTTCCGGCTATACCTGGGTTTAATTCTGTCAGGTACTGCTTTTTTCTATACAGTTGTTTAAGTGATTGTACAGGGCATTTGTCTATACTTCTGCATAGTCCTCCATGTTTTTGGGGTTAGCTTCAAAATTATATATGCTATCACTTAATAGAAGGCAATTTAGCTTGTAAAAGTACTTTAGTTTTTTAAGGTTTAATGGAGGTTCTACTGCTACCGTCATTAAAAAGGAGACCAGTTTATGATGTGATCTTACCAATGAGGACATTACACTGGGGGGGAGGGTGCAACATTCCCTCCTGCTTTTGAGTAATATGTCAAGGATATTTGAGCCCCTAGTCAAAGTGCAGACCAGCTGTTCTAGACCAATTGTATTGGCAAAGTCTGGGAATCTCTGATTCTGCATGTTAGTGGTTTTGTATGTTTCCCAGTTTATAGAGGGGTATTTAACATTGCTCTTGAGTGCTGTGTTGGGCTGAATGGTAAGTGATTCTTGTAACTTCATGTATGCAGAGTAGTTTTCATTGTTCATGACTGAGGACCTGTAGCTAGCGATGGCATGGTGGGGGATTTTGCCTATGGTCAGCTGTACATAAAGCAGCCCAAGCAAGTCATCCTACTTGGCCAATCTAGAGGTTTTTTATATAAATGGGAACACCTCCTCCTTTAATTTTTCCTTTTCAGAGGGTGGTCTGAATGTGTGATAGGCATTATAGCCTTGCACTGCTGGGCTGCTTTCCACAGTCTTAAATCACATCTCTTTAACTGCACAGATGTCAGCATTATCCAGGGCTAGGAGAGCTTGCAGGCAAAGCAGTTTCTTGTTAAGACTCCTAGCAGTGAGCAGTTGTACCTTCCGCTAGGCATTAGAAGAATGTGTTACATTGGTAGGTCTGTTGGTTTGGCACTGCCTAAAAGAGGCACTATGGGGGGTGGCTAATTCCTTGACCAGTATTTGTAAGCCTAGCAGGGACAGATGCAGACCATCTATGGCAAAGCAGCAGGGTCTGGTGATCATGTTGTCCCACACGGTCAAATATGGATCCTCTTGGAGTGCCACCAGTAGTTAAGCCAATTATTGAAGTCAATCATTTTCTGTTAGTATTGTGGTATCATTCTTGTTGAGGATAGAATGCTGCTCAATATGAGGCTCATACCAGCCTGTGACACGTATATAGAGAGAGGTCCATCATGTCATAGGATCATATCATAGGAGATTACTAGGCTTCCAATCCTGAGCTCATTTTAAGCCTAGCCATTTCATCCCAATGTAACACCATAGAAATGCTAGTCAATACCCAAGATCCCATTTAGTGATGACTACCATGTCCAGGAGGGTTGTGGGCGCTATCCCCATTAAGAATTAACAGTGCCCCATCCACTTGTCCAGGTTCCTCTTGAACAGTGTCAGTTGGTGGCCTGTTCCAAAGATGTGGCAGTCACTTGCAGATAAATCTGTCTCTCCAGAGTGTCCTATTTAAGTTGCAGGCCATATTTATTTCACTGGAACAGGTAGCCTTAGTCTCGTTTGATTTACAGATATGCAGCAAGGTCATTAGGTCTGGGTCTTAGATTGCTCTATAAGCCAGGCATAAGTGTCCCCTAAGAAGTCTATATGATATAGAGTATAGTCACTGGGATTTTAATCTGTCTGTGTACGACACATGCTGGAGCCCCTTGACCTTCTTTGTTAGAAACTTCTGAGGTATCTCCAGTTACTGCAGGTGCTTTGTTTGGTACATGCAGAACGTGGTTGTATGCTCTATTATGGGTCAGATAACTGATAAGTATAGAGGAGTTATAACCTCTTTTGATCTTTAGACAATGCCTTTACTAATCAAGTGTGCTACATAGAAAGCTTTCCTTACTACAGTAGACACATGGTGGTTGAAGTTAAGGTCACATTCAACTTGTGATCCCAGGTCTCTTACCACTTTGTGGGTACTTAAGAGTATTGTTGTTGATTTGATAGTTTGAAGGGACATTGTTTGTGGTGAAGGGAATGATGACTCATTTCCCTGTGTTTAGTTTGAGACCATGACTAATACACCAGTTGTTGGTCTGTGTGAGACCCTCCTGAAGTATACTGACATAATTTGGGGATTCAATGATTGCACCTAGTTTGTAGTCATCTGCAAACTAGGTCAGTCATAACCCCTTAGTTTTTATCTGAACATCTGAGAAATATATACCAAACAGTAGGGGACTGGTAAAAGGTCTGCTGGTTGATGTGGAGTCACCCACTTTGATAGGGTATGTCCATTTTGTGAGCCAGTTGGCAATCCATCTTACAACAAAGGGGTTTACATTCATTTTGCTAAGTTTATTAGCAATGCCTGAATCTGGGATTGTGTTGAAAGCCTATGCCCAGTCGAGATATGCTGTGTGTACACATTTGCCCTTGTCAATGATCCTGGTCAGATTTTCAAAGAAGTCTAGCAGGTTTAACAGGCTGGATCTGCCCTTGATAAAGCCAAATTGGGTGGGATCCATGGTTTGGAGGTCACCTATGTCTTTATTTATGAGGTCCGTAATGATACATTCCATGGCCTTACAGATGAGGCTGGTCCCCGGGTCTGTTGCTAAGCCAAGTTTGTTGAGGGGAATAACTGTTGCTGTTCTCCATTTCATAGGAACAAAGCTTGTGGTTAGGCTATGATTGAAAAGTGTACTTAGTAGTGATGCTAGCTCATGTTTTAGCCTGTTTTGAAGACTGTCTGAGATGTAGTCTGGTCCCATTGTGGCTGTGGTTTTTGTTACCTTGGACAAGGCTTTAAGGTCCTGCTGTTCAGATATGTAGGTTGGGGAGACATTTGGGGGAAGGTCTGAGAAGTTAGGAGAGGATAAGGTAATGACATTTTTACCAAACCTATCCTCTGGCAGGCTTGTTATCTCTGTGGGTCAGTGTGTGTGATACCGTTGGCCACTAGTTCTGCACATTCTTGGGTCCTACCTTTTAGGCTAAGTGCATATCTATAAAAGGCCTTATGGTTATCCTTGGCTGTACTTGCTAAGTTTCTCTCAAAGGAGCCCTTGGAGGATGCTCCATATCCATAAGTCTAACTCCTCATGCATTACCTGCTCAAAAGGCCTGAATCTAATATGCAACATCAGCAAAACCTGCTGGAGAGACAGGTTTGTCTCCCAGTAGCTACCCCATCTCTGGAATAGACTCCCCATACACATCAAACAGAGCACCTCACTGACCCTCTTCAAACGCAACCTTGATGAGTGGATGGGTTACCACAGATTTGTCCCAGGGGTTCCACCTGTGTCCCTCATTGACAGGGATGGCAGGTGCTGACTGAGGTTCATTTTTGGGGATAAACTTTTGACTAAGCTTGTAAGAGCTTCAGGGTCATTATCCTAGTAACCTCCTATGATCCTATTTGACAAGTTGTCTTATTTGCCTGTTAAGGCTGAGGAGGGTGCTTTTCCATTGCTCCTGTATCTATGTGAATCTATTCATCCATGTTATTTTAATATTTCCCATGATATAAACTCTGCTGTTGATTGTAAATAGATATTTAATATTTCATGTTGGTTTATTATTTATTATTAAGTATATTTAAACTTTTCATTGTGGCTGGTCTTTTAGAGAATATTTTGACTGTTGAGAGTACTGTATCTATTTGGTGACACTTTTTCGCAAATCCTGAAAACCTTACTGCATTGGTCAAACTATCATTTGTATTAGTAGTAATTTCACTCGATATAATTGGGTACCCTTGTAAGTCTTAGAGTAGCTGGCTTTGGAATGAAGACAACTTGTCAAATCTGTCAAGGGCTCCTTTGAGAGAAACTTTGCAATTACAGCTAAAGATAACCAGAAGGCCGTTTACAGCTACATACCTAACCTAAAAGGTAGTACCCAAGCATGTGCAGAACTAGTGGCCATATGTCTCTTAGATTAAAAATATGTCTGTTTTCATATAGTCCAGGGAGGTGCATCTGAAGTCATTCACACCTACATGGATATGACTGAATAATATTGTTACTTGTGGCTGAATGACCTGAGTGCCTGTGTGATCTGGCAAATCCTGGCCCCTGACAGAAAAACTGACTGTGTAACCCTCTCTTTTTCCATCTTGGTGAGGGGGGTCATGTATGTGTCTCAGTATGGAGTCTCCTATCACTAAAATGTTTGTGTAGTATTTCACCTTAGGGCTTACTTATGGAGACACTGTGATGTGCATTTTTATGTGTAGTGGATGGTGTTGACTTGGTTTTGTTTCCATGTGATTTTTGAAGGCATTGGATTGGAGTCCTTGAAGGTTTACTTGTGAGCACCTGTGTATATGTAGGCATATATGTCGAGACCTTATTTAATTAGGGAAATTATGTGCATATGCTGACAACCTGTATTTCATTTGATTTGTCAGTAAGTGAGAGACATGTCTGAATTTTCATAGTGGTGCTACATCCCTCACATACTGAGTTTGTTTCAGGATTAAGTGACTGTCAGTATATGTAAGACAATTGCTACATTGCCTCAGGATGCCCTTGCCCACCAGGGTGGTTAAAGAGATACCCATGTTCAACAGGCTGGACACAGAGGTATAATAATACCCATTTGTTAACCAGGTAGGCTCATTGGATTCACAGAACCAGGAACAATGTCTTGTTAAGTGACTTCTCAAAGTCACATAGTAGGCAACCACAGAAAGTATAACTCACTGCAATGACCCTCTGTTGCAACTGTCTTGTATTTCTGATGATTAATTAATGCATGCAATTCACTACAGACATTTTCTTCCCCAAGCTATATCTGTCTGTCTGTCTATCTATCTATGTTGCTTCTTTAAATAGGTAACTAGAGTGGTCCACTGTTGCAAAAGCAGAAAGCTGAGTAAAGCAGGTCAGTATTTTGGCACTATAAACAGTTATAAGTGCAGACACCCTTTCATATTATACATTTATCTAGGATAATAGCAGCCAAATCATTCATTCATTTATTCATTCAATTATTTTCTAAGAGGTGTTTTATCCTTTTTGAGATCACAGGGTAGCTGAAGTGTATACTAGTACTCAGCACGTGTAAGACAGAGAAATAATCCTGCACAGAATGCCAGTCCATTATTGGGCATACCCACCCCAGAACTTATGCACATATGCAGACACTTAGATAAATACACAAGCACTGTAATTCACACACTCACAATTTCACTTACACATGTGCATTCATGTATATACACACACACACACACACACGAGCAGAAACACAGAAAACAACTAAAAGGAATGTATAACATTTCCAATTTATTGACCAATACACCTTTTAGATGTGAGAAGAACTACAGAACTGTAAAATCCTAACAGCAATGCAGATAAGATATGTATTCTATTCACAAAAAAACAGCCCAGCTGGGAACCATACTAGACAACTGTATGCTATGAGATGGCAAGTCTAACTACTACATCATACATGTATTCTCACAGAATATCTTTTTTTTTAATATTCTTTTCTTAGCATCAAAGCTCTGAAATGTCCTTTTCCTGTTGATTCAGGCTTATCCACATAACCTGCCTTCTACTGTATCTACAACAACTTGCATGTGATATCTTCTATTCTCTCCGTACTATTTTGCCTTTGTTTCTGTTAAGCTACATTCTCTCCTACTTGGATTCTGTTACTTGTCACTCAAATGACATTTCATTCACAAACAGCACCCCAAAACACCCCAAAACAAAGCACTATTTTTAAATAAACAATGTGTTTTTCCCACAATGCTAATTATTATGCTTCTTTTCTTCTTTTTCTCATCATCATAGTGATCTGATGCTGTGGTTTGCACATTCACTGTCCATCAGTCCGTTATCCACTTCCTGATTTTCTTTAATTGCATGCTTTCCCTCCTGCCCAATCAGGATATCCATAGAAAAAGAAATTTGTATAAAAGGTATAACTCCAGACTGAAGCTAATACTTTTTACTTTAGTGTAAACACTTCTTCATTTATGTACTGTGGAACCTGCACAGACTGGATATAGAAGATTCATAGCTTTTGTTGATGACTTTTAAGGAGTGAATCATCCCAATCTTAGCTAAAACGAGGACTATCTCTCATAACATATTAGAGTTGGGCCTAAGTGTCCCATGTCAAGGCCATGCCTAAAAAGAATCTTGACTACATCATTTCAACCTGCCTTCTTAACAGGCATTAATAAAAATAAAGCCTGGAGAGTCATGTCAGTTCATTGAAGATTAAACCTCTGGTGTCAGAATGAATTATTTTTATCACTGGTAGAGATCCATGGGTTACATGTCGCCTTATAGCATGGCTTATGGAAAACCATTCACTGTTCAGTGTAGGTTAGAATGGCATATCACATTATTCTTTATATGATCTATCCCTGCAAGACTTGATTGGCTCACTGGTCTTGCTGAAATGCTGGCCATCATTACATGCAAAACTAAATGGAAGGATTCTGCTTCTGTTTGACTGTAAGACTGCTATCCACTGTGCTATCCTTCAGATCAACCACAGCACAATGGAACCTGCACTCCTTATGCATACAGTTTGTCATTTGACACTATAGCTGTCAGCAACACATAAGCAAAGCCTGCCATTGCTCACTTAATTCATACGTTGTTTGAAGCTCAGGTAATGTTTCCTTAAAAGTATATTGTACATTAATTCAGTTGCAAATGGTTATTAATTGTAATTGTAACTAGCTAACATATGTAAATATTCATGTACCCCTATAGAAAAAAGGGTATTCTGTAAATACAACTGCCAATGCACTTGTATTGGACAGCTGGGTGATATCTGAAATGGTCCTTTAGGATTAGCACATTACCCCAATTAACAAATAATAAATAAATCATGAACAGGTCTTTTCTTTATTTAGCCATTGTACTGTATGTATATTTGCTACCCTGGTTATCTGTCCAGTAATTGTGCATTTTTATTATTAGCTGTACAATGTGTATGTGCCATCTGTTGTTTTTGAGGCACGTTTAGGTGTTACGGTTTTCACTCACTTCCCAATACCCAGGCATGCCTAGAAATGATGTATTAGCTCAGCATGTTTCCTAGTGAAATACTTTGGTAAACAAATAATTAATAAAAATGGTCAATGGCAAATAAACAACTAGACAATAGATTTTATTATATTGTTTTTCTACCAGATCAAAGGAAGATTAATGGTTACAGGACTGATGAGCAACATCCGTGTCTGAAATGAGCAATTAGACATTAACTGACTGAGCTGTTAAGGTCATGACAGATCAGGTTTGGTGATACTTCAGCATAGCCCTAAAAGGACAATCAACTAATGACTAGTTTATATAACGAATTACTAGTTTAATTTATTTCTTTACGATTCTTACTATATAACAATCAAACTGTAGCCA
Source organism: Protopterus annectens (assembly GCF_019279795.1). Classification (NCBI taxonomy): domain Eukaryota; kingdom Metazoa; phylum Chordata; order Ceratodontiformes; family Protopteridae; genus Protopterus; species Protopterus annectens. The sequence goes on from NC_056749.1 coordinate 769,104,867, forward strand.
GCCACTCTCAGTATGGTATCTGACAGCAGTTGTGTGGTCATCTTTTAAATTGGTGAGGAAAACAGCGTGACCCCTTAGGGTCTTTCTCTTATCCAAATCCTCCTTTAGATTTGAAATCAGTGATGAAGAGATAACATTACTTAACAGAGTAAGCATGTAAGGGACCCATCTTCATTCTCTGTGTATATACATCAACTTTATTGATGACAGAGATTGCAAGCAAAATGTAAACAGCACATGAATTCAGCATTTATATTTTCTTTCTCCAGTTTCTTTTCATTTAGATCATTTTTTTTTCAATATATATGCTGTCTTGCTGAATGTATATCCCTACTTTTCCTGCAATTGGGTTCTTTATCCTCACCATTTTGTAATTGACATCAGTGTATTGTATAACTGAATCATAAAACCAATGTGAAAAGAAAAAGTCTATAAAGTTGCAATAAGTATTCCCTCATCCATTGATGTATGTTGCTTTGACAATTTACCTTAGACATTAATAAAGGGAAAATAAAACAGCAGAAAGAAGTATTAGAAATGTGAATATATAATATCCACTGTTTCTAATTAGTTATAAATTTCATATTTTTCAGAAGAAATTTAAGAGTCCTTTATGACTATTGTAGGTTCAAAGCATTTTTAAAGAAACATTTGTAATTGTTATCTTAAAGCATTTGAGATTTCTTTAGATAGTATGGCTTTTTCAGTATGCAAAGCTATTTCTTTAAAGATCCTGTGGTGTGCTAAAATATTTAAACAATCACATTATATTCGTGGTTACAGTGAACTACATTTAAAATTCATTTGGATTAGTCTTAACTTTTCTGAGTAAATGTCCCCATTCATCATAAAAGAAAGGAGTAATGCATTCCTCTGCTGAGCTTCTGTATATAAACTCCTCTGCATTAATGTAAATTGGCCCAGAATCACAAAGACATAAAACTGTGTAAATGGCTTTGCTAAATTACAAATGCCTGTAAAACAGCATAACAACAATGCCGTTATTGTTAATGACAGAATGCAGATTAGATACTTGAATTGAAATTAAGTTTAAGCTCTTTAGATATTTTCAAAAGGGCAGCTGGACTTTACATGATCTCCTAAGGTTCCATACCTATTACATGACAATTCTGACAAATGCATGACTATAGAATTATATTATTGTTATTAACAAGGTTTCTAACTTTAATAGAACCATGGCTGTAGAAATAATGTTTTTCTGGGATGTTGAATTGATAATTGGAAGGCTATATTCCAATTTTTGGAACAGATTTCCATCATTTAGTGTTGTACTTTCTCAGATGATAAAAAGATTTTTAAAAATCAAAATAAGAATTTGGTTTATTTTGTCCTCTGCTTGTTAGTAGTGGTAAGTGGACTTCCTTAAAGATCATGCAATTGACGGGCTACATCTAATTCCTCCTCCACCTCATATTTGAGTGGTACGCCTACAGTTAGTCATAGTTTGTTAGTGCAAAGTCAGAGCTAGCAGGCATACTTGGTCCTGTAGCTAATGGGTAAGCATTGTCTGACTACAGACACATCAAATCTGAAAGGAGAAAATAATCACTTGGATTGTTCTGACCTCTGCCTTCCTCACTTGATACATTTATCGCTGTTATGAAGAAAGCAATATGCGACCTCACCCTCATATTACCTCACCTTATTGTATGTTTGCCACACATTATTGAAGTCTGTCATAGTTGGTTAAGAAGCACATTACAGAAATGGCTACCTCATGCATTCCTCAACATCTGTGATAAAAGAAGATTTAGTCATTTTACGAACGGGCCATCTATTAGTATTTCCTTTCCTTCTTACATACCCAAAGGCATTGTCACTGCTTTATTTCTTAACATCTGTTCACCAGGCCAGACTCTGCCTTTATCACACATGCATTTAGAATACATTGCCAGGTGAAGCCAGTGTGTGTGTGTGTGTGTGTGTGTGTGTGTGTGTGTGTGTGTGTGTGTGTGTGTTGTATGCGGGTGTATGAGAGAGAGAAAATACCAGACCATTCCCTGTCATGATACAACTTTTAAGGTATGTATCATAGTAATGCTGTTCAAAGAACATCTGTTCTTGTGACATATTATTTGTTTTCACAGTGTTGTTTGCTGACTTTAATACGAGTGCCCTAATTAATTGTCTGTGTTTGTATGTGTTTGTGCATGTGTACATGTGTGAATGTGTGTGTGCGCATGTGCGTGTGTTTGTATCTGTATGTGCGCATGCAAGTACTTTTGCATGTATATGTGTGTGCGTATTTGTGTAAATGTGCGTGCATGTCTGTGTGTGTGCATGCATGTGTGTTCATGTGCTTGTGTTTGTGTGTGTGTGTGTGTGTGTGTGTGTGTGTGTGTGTGTGTGTGTGTGTGTGTGTGTATATACACATTCAATCTATTATGCTACTGACCAAGTTTTCTATGATGAAGCTTCCTCCATGAACAGTGTTACCTTTATTTCTCATCAATGCACTTTTATACTTTTTAAAAATAGTGTTTGCGCTCCCCTTAACATAGTTAACATGGTTTGCAACAAAATTTAACAGAAGTATAGTCTTAAAGAACATCTACAAGTGAGTACAAATGCAATTGCTTCAAAGATATTGGCTAACTACAAAGATATTTATCTGAGGACATTTTTGTTTATTCATGCAGTCAGCTTCTCATTTCATCTCATATAGAATAAGTAACTAAGCTGATGTATTATTCTCCACAAACTGTACAATTTGAAAATATTGTAAATGGTACAATGTTTGTAGTGACTTGAATTCTACATTTTCATTGTATTTTGTCCTTGTCAGTGTGTCTTTTTTTTTTTGCATGCAACTGTTCTAAATCAACTAATTTCCTGGATTGATGTGTTCTGCATTTTGTATTGCCTCATAGTCTCGATAGTGGTTGCAAAGGTTGTTATACCAGTCTACCCCCCAGATGATCATACATTAAATAAACACACACACACACACACACACACACACACACACACACACACACACACACACACACACACACACACACATGCATATATACATATATAAATAACTGTGCTCATGAGTAAAGTGATGCTTTGAAATAGCAGCACAACTAAATACTAACACTAACAATGTGAAAACCTAAACACTGACACTCCCTAATTCTGACATGTAAACACCAATACCCTACATTTAAATAATTATAAAAAAGGCATCCAATTTTCTTTAGCAGTCACTTTAAATTAAAATAAAGCAACAACAACAACAAAAAGACATAACAATATCATCAGCTATAATTTGTCTAAATAGTTGTAGTCTTGGGGAATGGGTTTTTCTAAGGTAATGTGTAGGATTGGGGCCCAGGGCAGAGTCTAGGTTTAGGTTAGCATGCATTAGTAATATGGGTAGGGAGAGGCTTCGCTTGAACAATATGTCAAGTCTAAGGTTTGAAATACCTTTAAATAAAATAAAACAATGGAGTTTTGAGTTAGCATACATGTGATTATACTCTACCCTGGGATAATTAACATAGCCCTCTACCAAAAGCTTGAAATGAATGATCTTCATCATTACTTTGTCATGCTCAATGCATGATATCAATGCAATACTACACGTAAATTTGTTCTAGCATAAAGCTGTGGACTTTCCAACTTCTTCCTTCCTCCCCTTTCCTTCTCTGTGTTGCTAATCTACAACTCTATCTGCCCATTCAGCAGCGTGGTATAGTGTCCTTGTCCTAACTGCAGGGCATAAAATAGTTTATAATTTGTAAAAAAGTCGATATTGTCTGCTGCATCTTGATCACCGAGTAGACTGAGTATCTTAGGTGAATACAAGGCTTCACTTGCCATCATCACCCTTATTAATGCTCTTCCAAATACTTATCAGTTTGTTCTGTTACAGAGGGTGTTGTCCTCTTTATGATCCAGTGAAAGTATAATTCACCCTTTCCATCCCACTCTGCTGCCACCCCTCAATATCCTACAGCTTTGTCTACTAAGCCATTAAAAGTTGAAGGTTGCTACAATTTTACCACCTGAGGAATCCATTGTGTGGAATAAAATCTTCAAAGATCCCTGCTACATTTAACCTCACAGATGCAAAGATCAGAAATACAACATATAACATATTTTAAATATGAGCTTTGTGCAATTACACACTCCGTCTCTAGCAAATTTTCATTTTACAATCCCATCCCACAGTGTTCCTTCTCATACCACATGATCAAGCAATGTGACATAATATAAATGCTTCATCCTCTTCACTGCAAGCACAATTCTTCCCGGTTATCCTAATTTGCACACGTTTTTCATCAACACCTATGCTGCATCAAAAGGTTTTCCTATAACAGTTCATTTCTGCAGAAATATGACAGAGACATTTCTTTCCTGTCAGTCGAGAACCATGATTGACATCCTCAAATAAAGTTGAGAATACCCATACCTTCTGCTTACTCTTGTGCCTGGTACCTCCTGATCTATAGTGTCCCATATGAACTGACTGCTCGGCTCTACTGTATTCCTTCCCCCATCACAGAAAATGTTGTATTGTCTGCCTTTGATCTTTCTTTGTAGGCTTGTGGTCTTCCTTTTGGATCTTTTCCCAATAAATGCCTCCCACTCGATTTCTTTAAATGTGATAATGTTCTTCAGAGCCTTCAGAATTCTTCATGCTGTTTTTCCTTTTTTTTCCTTAGGAAGAAACAACCCTTTGGAATTTATCACAAAGGACCAGGAACCAAAATCTCTCACACAGTTTATTTTATTTGAACAAGAGATGAATCTTGTAGCAGCAAAATAATCCTATCTTAGCTAAAACACAGCCTTCACAGACTCTGTAAAGGCTATGTTTTATCCAGGCGCTAAGAGAGGATTATTTTTTTGCTACAATATTCATCTGCTGTTCAAATAAAAGAAATTGTGTGAGAGGTTTTGGTTCCTAGTCCTTTGTGGTATATTTCTTCTTTTTCTTGAGTGGTTCAAATAACCCTTTGGAATTTCTTAAAGATAATAGCTAACAGGCAACGTCACTGGATTAATAATACTAGCTTAGAATCAGTGTGACAGCAACTGTGTTTTTAAGTGCTCCCACATTTGCGTAACTCTGGAAAATAATCCTTGGCAAATGAAGCATGACTCTGCTCCATGCTACTTCTTTATGCTTGTATGACTCTGCTCCATGCTACTTCATTATGGTTGTATGACTCTGCTCCATGTTACTTCATTATATTTGTATGACTCTGCTACATGCTACTTCATTATGCTTGTATGACTCTGCTCCATGCTACTTCATTATGCTTGTATTTCTCTGCTCCATGCTACTTCATTATGCTTGTATGACTCTGCTCCATGCTACTTCATTATGCTTGCATGACTCTGCTCCATGCTACTTCATTATGCTTGTATGACTCTGCTCCATGCTACTTCTTTATGCTTGTATGACTCTGCTCCATGCTACTTCATTATGCTTGTATGACTCTGCTCCATGCTACTTCATTATGCTTGTATGACTCTGCTCCATGCTACTTCATTATGCTTGTATGACTCTGCTCCATGCTACTTCTTTATGCTTGTATGACTCTGCTCCATGCTACTTCTTTATGCATGTATGACTCTGCTCTATGCTGCTACTTTATGCTTTCTGCTGTTCTCTGTCAGTGAATAGTTTGTACGATGGCAGGCCATAGCCAAGGGAAGATGCCTACAGTGCACGGAACTCTGGTCTTATTTCTAAACAAATTATATGCCTAAGATTCGAATTGTACAGGAAAGCATACTTTGTATCTTATGCTAGTTTCAGCTGGTTTTAAGTTGCAAGGCAGTGTCTGAAAGGGTAGTTGTTTAGCAGTGCACCATTGTTTGTTGTTGACTGGATTATACTAACTGTGTCTGTGTTAGGATTTGCTTTTAATTCTAAGGACTGCATTGATATCTGAGGAAGTAAGTTGAGAAAAAAAATGCTGTAGCATGAATACTGCATAAATGAGTAACTCTGCGATAGTACATTTTAGTTATTTTTTCATGATATGTGAATTTGTGCAGAATGTTTTGAACTTTTTATGGCTAAGGATTGCCTTTACTGCCAATATCAGCATCAATAAGTCTCTCTGGTCTATATTACTACCCCCCCTAGTCTCAGAAGTTCCATTGCATGATTGCAGGTATCACATCTGTGATTAACTACATGTTCCTTAAGCAGTGGGTCAGGGAAGCTAGACGGTCACTTCTATCATTGATGACATAATTAAAGCAGGCTAACTCATCTATTTGATTAAGCACTCTTTATGAAGAATGTTAGTTCAAGTTTGAGGATTCCTTTACTTGTACAGTGTTACACAGGCATAGCACTTACAACAGTTGGCATTGGCTTGTCACTATGTGCGTGTGTGTGTGTGTGTGTGTGTGTGTGGTTGGGGTCTGCACACATTAGTAAGGTAGAAATGGTGCTGTGTACCTTTCCTAAGGAAAACGGTTTCTGTAGTACTACCATTACACAAGGCAGGCTTAAGAACACGCACACACACACATGCACGTACACACACACACACACACAACCAAACTCACTTTCACATACACACATGCATGCATGCACATACACACACACACACACACACACACACACACACAAAGCACTAAGCTATCTTCTTACCTAACTCTTACTTTGACATTAGCCCACAAGCATTAAACACACGCGCAACCCAACATCAATCCATTTACCCGTGTCTACAACATGATCCAACAAGAAAGTGAACTATCCTTTAAATGAGCTGTTGATATTCTGATACTGCACTTAAAGCTGTCAAGATAATACACTTTCCACTAATGACCTGCTCCCTTCTCAAGCATACTATCAACATGTTCTTAATTGCTAGAAATTGTAAGAATTAACTTTAAGTTGACAAATTTGTCAACATTTCAGCATTCGGTTGGCCTTCTTAGCAAAGTTTGTGAAAGATGGCCTTTCTTAGTATTGAATATTGTTTTGCACTTTACTGGTTTTGATATACTTTGGCAATGTATTTTATTAACTTTACTGCAGCAAAAACAGTTTTGAGCTTACATCTTGTGCTCGTGTCCCTGTTGCCTGCCAAGCCCCTTTATTTCATCTCATTTATCACTGACATTTTGTAACAATGTTGCACTGTGTTGCATTGCTTAAACTGCTATGTGTGGCCTTTCATGCAAAATTTGCACACTTCCTTTGTGTAGAATCTGTTGTTCTCATCTACATCTAGTTTTTGTAAGTCACAATTGGGAAAAGTTTCTAGATTTATTACTGTGTTTAATAGTGCACCTAGAAACATGTTGGTCTGTTTTATTACTTTGAATTATATTCACTAAATTATTTGGATATCAACCTTTTCCTTTTTGAAGATCACTTAGCCTGCTTTGGTTCCATTGGTTTCATTGTTCTTTTATAGTAAAACAATTATAAACAGAATGATGTTGCACTGAATAAGATTTTATATTTGCTGTATATTTTATATTTCATTGTGTTTATTGCTTTACATAAGTATTATTTAATGTAAAAAAGTTTAGGTTTATACACTGTAATAAAGTTGAACTTGAAACACAAGTCATCGGCATTTGATGTCTGTAAAATCATCCCTCAAAGGGATAATAGTCACTTTTTACTAACAGGAAGAAGCTGACAGCTATCTGCACAAAAAAAGTTCTTTATCAAAGAAATGTCTTGAAATTGTACATCTTGACAAATAATGTAAATTAATACAGATTACTAAAGCTATAGTAAGACTTATTTTGAGATGCATTAGAGGAGCTGTCACAAGCCATATGAGAGGATACAGAAATCTTTATATGACTCTGCCAAACCAGAAGGTTTACTTGACGTCCTTCTATTCCAATGTTGCAGTTTTCATAATATGATGGATTATCTGCCTAGGTGATCCAAACATCCAGCCAGTATAGAAAAGACTTTTACTACTGCAAGTTACATGGAACATTGCATGAAGGCAGCAGGAAGTGTAAGCCATAAACTTGACATCCATACATATTATCCTCAGAACTTCTCTGCCGCGAGTCCGAATTCCATCTTCTTTCATTTGCCTGATTGCAAGGTGGTTGCTGTTTTCAGATAAGTGCCCCATTGGAGTTTTTTTTCCTTGTACTTATTTTTTGCTACTGCCTGTTTTTTGAGGTTCATGCCATCCAAGAAAGGTAATTGCCATCATGGAAGACAGATTTCGCACAAAGATAATCATGACTAGTGTCTGTTCTGTCTAGGTTCTGCACACAAAAATAAAGCATGCGTGACTTGTCATGTATTTGTCCTTAAGATGCTCTGCAGTCATCTATCTGCTTTAAATATTTATCTGGAGAAACAGAGACTAGTGCTTGCTATGGAGGATATGCCCATCTGTCCAGTGAGCCTCTGAAGAAGAAGGTGAAAAAACGTAGGCCAAATTTTTGGCTGAGCTTCTGAATCTGGACATCCTTCTCAAGGCTGATGAAGGCCCAGACGTCCATATGATTGCTGCCTCTTTTCCTGCAAAGCGTACCACTTTAGAGGCTCCTAAGGAAATTGCCATTAGCAGATGTTTAGTCAGGATGGTAAGGGGGTACCATGGCTCATCTCTTTGCATGTCCTCAAAGTACTTTTCTGTACATGGTGAGTGAAGAGAGTCTGACATCTGTGCAGGGGGGTAGGCCTAGGTTAGTCCCTTCCTCTTAGCCTAAACAGGATCCTCCTCTTTAAAGGAAATGGAATCTAAAGCATGTTTAACCTCCTCAGGACCCAACTCTGGACTGACAGGCCTTTTCACAGGGCATTCTTAATGCCTTTATGGCTTTGAGAGCTTCCTCTGCTGTTTCTCTTCCCCAGGCTTCTCCCACTTCTATTCCAAGGAGCACTAATTTGGAGCAGGAGCCTTCTGAAGAGGAAGTAGGATGCAGATGAAGTATCTGCCAGATCAGCTCGGTCCTAAGAAGATATTCTTGGTTCAAATTATAACCATTGCCTGATGATATCAGGGCAAAGCTTATGGATGCTTCTCTTGATAATTCTGCCCTCTGTGGAGCTAATGCTGCTGCCCCTTTCAAATCTCTTCAAGAAAAAAGGAAGGAGTTACAGGAAATTAAGCATGTTTTGGGTCCCCACTTCCTTAGTACCACAGTAATTATCCTCCCAAGGCACATTTCATGAAGAAACAGTCCTGTACCCCTCCTTCCACTTCCAAGAAAGGGACATGCAAACAAAGCTCTTCCAGGAATAAACCTGCCTCTACTCAAAAGCCCCCTTACTTCAGGACTTGATTTTACAGTGAACCATTCAGGAAGTCCCTTCCCAGCAAAGAAGAAGAGGTTTGTACTCAAGCATATTTATAGTTCCAGGAAGGATGGAAAATGGAGACCCATCCTTGACCTGTGTTACCTCAACCTCTTTTTCAGGTTCCTACCTTCCACATGCTTTCCCTCAAAACCTTGTTCCCACTTTTACTACCTCAGGCCATTCTGGTTTCTCTGGACATCAGAGATGTGTATCTTCATACCCCCATAATCTCCTTTTCAGGAAGTATTTGTTTTTCTTTTGATTTATCTCCTTTTCAGTTGTCTGCTTTACCCTTTGGACTCTCCACAGCTCCAGGGTTATTCACAAAATGCTTGGCTCCTGTTATTGCCTTTTGAAGACTTCAAAGAATCCATGTTTATCCTTATCTGGATGACCTGCTCATTCAAGAAACTCATCCAGAAATACTGCTGGAGAATCTCCACACAACCATCAGCTTGCTTCTAAGCCTGGGGTTCAATGTCTGTTACATGACATCCTCTCTCACTCTTTCTCAGGACCAGGCCTTCCTGGGGTGCAGGATAAGGACAGATATTATGATGACATTTCTGCCCCTTCAGAAAGTGCAATCTCTTTTAGCCTACTTTCAGCAACTCTTACCACTCACTTCCTTGACAGCCAGGATGTTTTTCCAATTTCTGGGATTTAATGACATTCGTTATTCCCATGCTACCCTTGGTCAAACTCCACATGAGGACATTCCAGTGTGTCTGAAGTCTCTCTGCTCCCAGCATGCGCTTTCCCTGGATTTTGTTCTTTCTTGTCTTCCTTGTCTGAAGAAAGAACTGCAGTGGTGGATTCAGCAAACGTCACTGAACCCAGGTCTCCATCTGCAGCTTCCTGTTCTTGTACAGGAGCTGTACACAGTCACCTCACACTTGAGGAGGGGAGCAACCTTGCGAAACCTGAAGGATCAGGGTCTTTGGTCCTCTCTATAAAGAAGGAACACATAAACATCAAAGAAATGAAGGCTTTGAGTTTTGCTCTTCAAGATTTCCAATCTTCGCTTCGTCCAGGCCTCCTGAAGCTGTTCACGGACAACACCACAGTCCTTTGGTATGTGCACAAACAGAGGGGAATGAAGTCTTATCTGCTTTGCATGTTGGCTCTTCAGGCTTGGAAAATGGCTTCCCAGTCAAAAGTCACCATACAAGCAGTTTACATTCCTTCGGCTCAAAATGTTTGGGCAGATACTCTGGGCAGGTCCATGACTTAATCTCACAAATAGATGCTCCACAGAGATGTCTTTCTGGACATTCTCCACTGGTGAGGTACACCTCAAACAGAATTTTTTGCCTCCCCTCTGAACAGACAACTTCCACAATTTTGTGCCAGAGTCCCAGGTCATAGGTTTATAGTTTCATAGGTTGGTAGCAGGCTATCGGCCCTAGGGTCTATACAAGCCTAGCCATAACAGTTCTCCGGCTATTTATTCCCAGGAAATTTACTTCCCTGGTCCCTGTCTAGCAGGGTGACTGACATGAACCTGGGGTGAATTTCCCATCTCCCAGGTCCTTTGGTATGGAAGTTGGACCCCTTTTCAATATCTTGGAAGGAGATGTTTCTTTACGCACCCCCCCCCCCCCACAACGTATTCAGAAATTTCTGCTGAAGATTCAGCAAGACAAACCAAAAATCTTGTCAATGACCCCATTTTGACCAAGACAGCACTGGTTCCTCTTCTGCATTTAGCCAAGGGCAATCATCACAAGTTACCTCATGGGTTGGACCTCCTCACACAAGACAAGGGACCACTTATTCACCCACACTTAAACCTGAAACTAACTCTTTGGGTGATAGGCTTCTGATCCCTTTTTGACTTCTTTTCTCAGAGGACTTGCTTCTAGTCCTGCAGGAGGCCACGAAACCTAATACTAAGTGATCCTACATGTTCAAATGGAAGGGGTTCTCCATCTGGTGTCCAAAGAAACAGCTAGACCCATTTTCCATGGATATCCCTCTAGTTTTATCTTACTTGTGTGAGCTGCATAAGGCTGGATTGGCTTATTCTTCTGTAAACACCCACTTATCTCCCATTTCTGCAGGTCTGTTTCTAGCCCCTACCTTAGCATCTAGGCTAGAAGTTAATCATTTTCTTAAAGGTTTCCTTCATATCAGACCTCCCAGGAAATATGTTCATTCACCCAGGAATTTCAGTTTTGTACTGGAAAAACTCACCCAAACCCCCTCTGGGCCTGATGTCATCATTGCTTCTTAAAACATTGCACTTGAAAGACTGCGCTGCTGGTCAGCATCACTTCTGCTAGGAGAGTCTCCAAAATCCAAACTTTAATAGTATCTCAACCTTTCCTCATTTTACAAAAAGATAGGGTCTCTCTGTGTACTAACCCCTCTTTCATACACAAGGTGGTTAATGATCTGTCCCTTAACCAAGCTATTAATTTGCCTACCTTCTTACCCTTGCCTCAAAATTCCAGTGAAAGGGTGTTAGCATACTTTGGATGTGCATATGGATAAAAGTCCTTTAAGAAATCAGAGCAACTTTTTGTTTCATTTTCCCCCTAAGAGTCCTGGGAAATTCTGTGTCAAAACAGACTATTTCTTCATGGATTTCTACGGCCATTTCTTTCTGCTATGTTTTCTATGGTAAAACTCTTTCTTCCTCAGTGAAAGCTCATTCCACTAGGGCTGTTGCTTCACCTGGGGCCTTTTTGAAGGAGTTGGGCACTGTTTCCATCTTGGAGGCAGCTACATGGTCTTCTGTCCACATCTTTACAAAACATTACAAACTGGATGGCATTGCCAGATCCAGAGCAGGGTTTGCCAGGGCAATCCTGCATGGTTTTGTGGAATGTTTCTCTGTTCTATTCTCCATTTCCCTTTCATGAACTTTGGTACTCTCCCTCATGTTATGAATACTGCAACATGGTAATAGAAGGAGATAGGATAGTTATGTAAAACCTTATCATAACAATAAATGCCCTTCTCTTCCATTTTGCAGTATTCTATCACTCTCCTCCCCTCTCAGTCATTGTATTTCTCTGGATGATAGCTTGCCTCTGCTTTTTATCCTTGACTTGGTGTTCTGACTGGTCTATTCAGTTGTAAGGATGGTACATGTGGATGTCACTTTTATGGCTTACACTTCCTGTTGCCTTCATGTGATGCCCCATGTACCTTGCAGTAGTAAAAGTCTTTTATATATTGGCGGATGTTCAGGTCACCTAGGAGGAGAATCCCTCATGTTATGAATACTACAACATGTAAGAGGACACCTATGGTTATGGTAATATTTTACACAACTATTCTTTAAACTGATATAACTACTATATACATTCTTTTTTACTTTATTGTGTCAACAATGGCTAGCAAATGCTTAAATATATATCACGTAGACTATCTCTTAAAGCAGGTGTAATACACTTCCTTGAGTAAATCTGCTACTGGATCATTCTGTGAAAATGAAAGATGCAGAAACACTATTGCCATGCCTTTGAGAAAAATATGACTTGTATGACAGTCAACTCATTAATGAAAATTTTACATGATTTAGAAACATAGAAATTTGAATTATAAATAACCCATCACAGCTTTGGCAACTGTGGTGTCCATAACTCGTTTTCCTTGTTTTTAGTCTCCCTCTTCCTTGGGTCTTGTCCAGTGGTAGTTGTTCATTTTCCCCATTTCACATATTTGTTCCTATTTTACTGGAAAACTCCTGCCTAGCTGAAAGCCTTGCAGTCCATTCATTCCCTGAGTTTGTTTATTTATATATTTTTCTGTTTATTTGCTTGGTTATTTATCTACCTATCTGTCTATCTATTTATCTGTTTATTTATTTTTGTTTTGGAGATCAAGTTATTCCCACTAGGCCAGTAGGCTTTTGGCCAGAGAACTTCCTCAGCCTATTTCTCTATGAAGAGACAAGAATCAGGTGACTCTGAATGAATCCATCAGTCTGTCAAACACATTGAACTCACTTCATACCATTCTGTTCTAGTTCTGCTGAGCTTAACAAGTGTTGCATACAGCAAGGAAGCATGAGTATTTCCAAGCTCACGCTTTTATCCTGGCTTAAAGCTGTACAGTACTTTCTTTTTGTGAGTGCTCTGTCTGTGCCTTTCTGTGCATTTCTTTGAGGTTTCTGTGTTCTAGTCAGGTATCATATAACTGATTAATTTGCAGTTAAAAGCACTCTCTAGAGTCTCCTTGCTCCTTTATCTATTTAAAACTATCATTTAGTTGCTACAGCTAGTAGCTGTAATAGTTTCCCACCTGCCCCCCCTGTTGTTGTCTTGTTCTTATACTTGCTGGCTTTGCAGTTGCATACCCATACTGTGTATCTGATCTGGGACATTCCTCCCAGTCTAGTGTCATTAGTTCATTCTACCTAATACAGAGAGAACATTTGAGAAGGCTAGCCCACTTACATTCTTAACGGTGAATTATCTTCTGTTCCAGATTTCTCCTTTTCCACTTTACTAAAAAAAATTCTAAGCTTGTGTCCTCCCCCCTTTCCTGTAACAAGTCTAGTCCAGATACAGATTTGCTGTATCCAGGACTGTTTGTAAGCTCCTGAGCCCCGCAAGCCTGTCTGTGTTGGTGGGAAGCCTGTTAGCTTATCAGTGGGAGTGGTAAGCACTAAGTAACCTATCTACCAAATAAGGAGTGGTTTCTGGCTTAGAAATTGTAGTTATTGGCCGTTTGGGCAGTTCTTCCATCTCTCTCAACTTTCTAATTTAAAAGCCCGCATTTGCACTTGTTTCCCCCCTTTCCAGTGACTAGTCTAGTCCAGATACAGATTTGCTGTATCCAGGACTGTTTGTAAGCTTCTGAGCCCCCCAAGCCTTTCTGTGTTGGAGGGAAGCCTTCTAACGCATCAGTAAGAATGGGAGTGGGAAACACTAGATAGCCTATCTACTACAAGAGCAGTGATTTCTGGACCAGATAGTGTGGCTTTTGGCCTTTTGTGCAGTTTCTTCCATCTCTTTCAACTTTCTGGCTTAAAAGCCTGCATTTGCGTTTGTTTTCCCCCTTTCCTATAACTAGTCTAGTCCAGATGCAGATTTGTTGTGTCCAAGACTGTTTGTATGCTTCTGAGCCCCCCCCCCCAAGCCTTTCTGTGTTGGTGGGAAGCCTTCTAGCTTATCCATGGGAGTAGGAAGCACTAGGTAGCCTATCTACCACAAGAGTAGTTGTTCCTGGCCCAGAAATTGTAGTTTATTGGCCGTTTGGACAGTTTTTCCATCTCTCTCAACTTTCCGGTTTAAAAGCCTGCATTTGCACGTGTTTCCCACCTTTCCTGTAACTAGTCTAGTCCAAATACAGACTTGCTGTGTTCAGGACTGTTTGTAAGCTTCTGAGCAGTGCCAGAGTCTGATCTTCAATTTTTCTCTTAGATCTATTAGTTCTCTCCTCTCCTGCACTTATACTAGCTTATCAGTCTAGTACTTTACCAGACTTCTTGTAGCAATTATTGTAGCATGCAAAAGTGCTACCAGTACTAAACGTTCTACAAGGAAACGGATCCAGTACTAATTATCAATGCCCATCCCTCCAGGCATGTCTAAAAGGTCAGTTCCCTGTGCTTTCTCCTATTAACCTGGTGAACTTGGGCATCCCGAGGCAATGTAGCAACTGCCTCGTACACCGACAACCCTCTCCTCCTACCTTCCAACACTCAGGCTTGTGAGAGATGCACTTATATATCCAAACTGGAAGCCACGCAGTCTCCAGCCAAGACCGGAATAGCTGGTCAAGAGGAGAAGGTCAACACTTGCACCACACCACATGAAACACATCACCTTCCAGAACACACACCAGCACTCCCTTCACATATAAACATAAACCACACACCCACCTTCGCAGAGGCTCTCAATAAAAATTTATCCAAGCACCAGAGCCCTCCAAGACAGAAACGTACTCTACCACAACACAATACTAAATATGAGACACATAACTCCCCTAAACAGTGTGCCACTCAACCAAAGCCCATAAGACAAAACAGCATTCCCAAATACTAGTCATAGGTGACTCAGTAGTGAGGCACACTGATGTCCCACTCACTAGGTTGAATAAGGAAAAAGTAACACTCAGCTGCCTGTCAGGTGCCAGGATCCACCACATAATGTACAGACTCAGGTCCCTCAACAACAGGTACAAATATGACTCTGTCATTGTACATGTGGGTGTGAATGACCTGAGACATACCTCCCTGGACTACATGAAAAGTGACATGGAGGAGCTCTCTGATTATATAGCCCAGGTGGGTATAACCCTAGCCCTGACCAGCATCCTACCATCACACAGAATAGTAAAGATTATGTAGCCCAGGCTGGTATGACCATACCCTGAGCAGCATCCTACCATCATCCAGAATGATACCACAGTACAAGCAGAAAATGATTGATTTCAACAACTAGCTAAGTTTCTCGTGTCATTCTAAGGGGATCCAGTATATGTCTGCCTGGAATGACATGATTAACAGACCTCTATGCTTTGCCAGAGATGACCTGCATCTGTCACCCCTGGGCTTCTGAATACTGGCCAAGGCTCTTACCACCACTATAGTGCCTTTTTAGACTGTGTTCCAAAGACCAAATTACCACTGTAACAGCTACAAACAAATGCAATCTGAGGGTCATGCTATTCAATACTAGAAGTCTAAATTTCAAAATGCACTCACTGGAAGCACTCCTTAAGATGGAGAACATCAACATTTGTGCTGTAACAGAGACCTGGTTCAAGGCAGCAGAAAACACCCCTGCACTACCAGGCTATAAATTATTCCAAATCTTTCAGCCCCAGAACTTGGACTGAAGCTCCCAAGGTGGTGCTGTTTCCATATTCATAAAGTATGCCCACACCTCCAGACTGGTAGCCTAACATAATGCATCAGAGATACTTCAGGTGCTGCTAACATTGGGTAAGACAACAATTCAGGTCGTAGCCTGCTATAGGTCCCCAACCATGTCCCAAGATTTGCACTACATGATGTTCTGTGTGTTTCACTTTTGCAGTCATCATATTTGGGTTATCCCTGCCAGGGCAGCACTCGGCTGGCCTGATTACCAGAGACTTAGTATCTCTGCATCTGTTGCTGTCGCTTGAGGACTGATGTCAGATCATCAGTGGTATAAAATAAGGCAACTGATGCCATTATATTAGTCTTTCTTGATGTGGAAGCAGAAGCAGGTCGGCCGCTACCTGACTTTTCATTTCCGAATTGAAGTTGAAGCCTTATAAAGCTAAATACCCTATTGGGGATCCTTTTTACTTGCACTAACCGATGTCAGTAAAAGTTAATAATTGTCTCACCTGTGGAAAGCAAATACCAAAACGAGACTTCCACTCTTACTGTGTCACTTGTCTAGGTCCAGACCACGATGTCCCCCTTTCTGTGCTTTGTTTAATGCTAGAACTATCCATCGTCGGGCTCTTATTGTAGCCAGATATTTTCGTTTACAGTCCTTGAAATCTGATATGGCTTCGGTAAGCCATCCAACAGCAGATCTTCCAAAAAAATAAAGATAAAGACAGAGACAGACCGCACAGGTCCAAACCTTCCAATGACGGTTCTGTTAAGCTAGTCATCAGTCCTCTGGTACTCAGGCACTTTTGCAACCCCAGATGCCTGCTTCATTTGATTTGCAGGTCTCTACCAAGACCCTTTTGGAGTCCGGTATGCGGCAAAACTCTTCTTCGTTTAAGGATCCTGTGGTCGTCTCTACCTTGGATTGGTCCAGAGCCACTGAGCAGGCACTGGCTTTTGAGGAAGTCCTTCGCACCTCCGAATCTCAACACAAACCAATGTCTTCTTTCATGATTACCATTTTCTTCAAAAATAACCGAGTTCCTTAGGCCCAGGGTTCGAACCACACCTAAGAAACTGACTACCCACTCTCAGGTGGCTGCTACCTTGCCTCACTCTCAAATGCTTAAAATGGCAGAAGACCTTATCATGCTGATCAGGGGAAGCCAAGCTACCCCCTCAAAAAGGAAAAGATATCTGACCCCAGTAGTTTTGTCTAAACAAGAGACAGATTAATCTGATGGATCTGACTATGAAGACATGCACCCCCCTCTCACTTTTGAGGATTCTGATGAAGAGGAATCCATTCCTTCAGCCTCTCCCCCAGAGAAATTTTCCTTTGGGGAAGCTCTGCATACTTTAAGGGAACCCTTTGAATGGGAGAGTCAGGACTACCCTCAGTCTAAAAAGAGACTCAGGGAATTCCGAGATCTTTTGCAACACAGACCCTTGGCCATCCCCCCAGTCCTGGATGTGGTGGAAGATGTTTTCCTTGAATCCAGCTTGACTCCTGATGCCCTACCTCCTGCTCCCAGAAAACCAGACAGGTACTACAGACTCCCTGACTCTCACAAATATTTTTTTAAAAATCCAACAGCTGACCCCGGGGTCATTTCTCAAGGGCCAAAAGGGATTAAAGCAACCTCTGCTAAGACTCCCACCTCCTCTGTCCTCTGACAGGGATTCCCAAGCAATGGACAGATGGGGTAAAAAAATATACACCTCAGCTACTCTTGCTATTAGGGCACTAAATTGTCAGTTCCATATGCTTAAATATCAGCAACATATCTTGGAACTCCTTAAACAAAAAAATGTCCTCCCTTCCTGCTTGGGCAGAATCTAAAGATTTACAAGACTTAATGGATTCTGCAAGTCAAGTAACTCAACACACCTTGCACTGTGGTTTTGATGCCCTAGAAGCTTC
Source organism: Protopterus annectens (assembly GCF_019279795.1). Taxonomy (NCBI): domain Eukaryota; kingdom Metazoa; phylum Chordata; order Ceratodontiformes; family Protopteridae; genus Protopterus; species Protopterus annectens. The sequence goes on from NC_056749.1 coordinate 769,122,846, forward strand.
TTGGAGGGTAGCAGTCACTGGATCTGTCATTAGAAGACATGCATAGATTAAAGAACAACCCTTGCCACACCATGTCAAATCTAAATTGTTTGATGCACCCTTGCACAAAGATAACTTATTTGGCACTAAGGCAAAAGAGGTCTTAAAAATGATGGAAGAAAAAGCAAAATCTATGCAAACAGTTAAAGATTTATTTCAGCTCCAGCCCCCTAGATTCAGCAGGCATTTTCCCTCCAAGCACTGGTTCTTTCTTGCTCTGAGTAAACAGGCCCAGTCTAGGACCCATAGAAGCAGATGCCCCAGATAGCAGCCCCAGGGAATTTAGAGATCTAAGCAGTGGACTACCTCCACTTCAAAACCAGGGAGTTCTAAGCCACCACTTATGGTAAGAACTCATAATGACTCACCTCCTCCCGTCTTCCCCTCTGCCCACCTTCCCTTACCCCTAGGAGGAAAACTCTCCTTTCACTTAAGCACCTGGACTCCCTTACCAAGGACCAATGGGTTCTGAACATTGTGTCACAGAGATACAAATTCTCCTTCCACACCCTTCCAACCCCAAAAGGGTTCCCAGATCTACTGCCAAATCAGTGAGTAGAGGCTCAAAAGCAAATCCATTCCCTGCTCTCTTTGAGGACAGTAGAGCACGTTCCTGCAGAACAGATATGCCAAGGCTTCTACTCCAGACTTTTTCTGGTGCCCAGAAAAGAGGGCACTTGGCCCCCCATCCTCAATCTATCCATTCTAAACTCCTTCCTGGTGATCCCAAAATTCAAAATGTTCATCCTCCAGCAGCTGCTACCCATGCTCTCCAAGAACGCTTGGCTAGCCGCCCTGGATCTAAAAGAGGCCTACCTCCACTTTCCTATCAGGGAATCATGCAGCAAATATCTCTGCTTCAGGGCAGGATCTCAACATTTTCAGTTCTCTGTACTTCACTTTGGCTTATCTACTCCTTCCAGAGTTTTCACAAAATGCCAGGCTCTGACATTTGCCTTTTGCAGACAAAGAAATATTCAAATTTACCCCTACTTAGATGACTGCCTTTTGCAGGCAGACAGCCAGGAAAAGCTGCTCCAACAATTGGCCTTTGTAAAGAGCCTACTAACCTCCTTAGGGTACACAATCAATAAAAAGAAATCAAAACAGGTGCCCACCCAAAGGATAATCTTCCTGGGAGCAAGCTGGGCACAGCATCCCAGATGGCATACCTTACTCCAGAGAAACAAATTTTTCTGTCAGCCTACTTCTCTCAACTAGCCACCAGGCCCCAGCTTTGTGCAAGGAAAATCCTGAAAACTCTGTGGTTTATGGCATCTTGCATGCTCCTCATTCAGTATGCCAGACTGCATATGAGGAAACTTCAATTGTACCTAAAGAGCCTTTGGTGTCAACACTCTCAAGACCTGGAAACTCTTCTACCAATAACTCTTTGCCTTGGAAAGAAATTTCTTTGTTGGGCAACAGCATGCTCCCACAACAAGGGACTGCCCTTCTCTCCACACCCCGCCACCCAGACCCTCACCACAGATGCATCAGACTATGCTTGGGGTGCACACCTGGATGGCATGTGCATACAGGGCCAATGGAACCCACAGCAAATCCCCCTGCACATCAGTCAAAAAGAGATGATGGCAGTGCAGCATGCCTTGATAGCTTTCAAACGCCTTCTCTCTCTCCAGGGATTCTCTTGATCAAAACAGACAACACCACTGTAATGTGGTACATCAACAAGCAGGGAGGGACTCACTTCTACCCTTTATGCAGGCTGGCCATGACCCTTTGGCTCACAGCCTCTTCCATGCAACTACACCTGTTACCACAGTACCTACCAAGCTGTCTCAACTCCTTGGCACACCAATTAAGCAGAAACCTTTTGGACCCACATAAGTGGCAGCGCAACAAAAGTACCTTCTTCCTAATAACTCAGAAATGGAGAACCCCAAAAGTCTTTGCCTCCCATGCCAACCATCAGCTCAGAAAATTCTGCACCAGGGAGCATCACTGCATGGCTTGGAAAGTGGATGCCCTGTCCTTCCCCTGAGTCAACCTCTCAGTCTATGCCTTTCCTTGCCTAACTCTCATCCACAGGGTACTGCTCAAAATAAGGGAGGAAAAAACAAGGACCATTCTTATAGCTCCAGTCTGGCCCTAACAGCACTGGTACCCCTTGCTGTGCAGCCTGTCCCCGCTGCCTCCATGGCATCTTCCTCAGGTTCCAAACCTCCTAACCCAGAGAGAAGGGGAATCATGCATCCCCAATTGCAGACACTCAATTTGGAAGCTTGGCTTATTCCCTAATCCTGAACCAATCTGCCATCCTCAATAAACAGGTTCTGGATGTTATCCAAGAGGCCAGATGCCCTAGCACTAGAAAGTCATATGTAGATCAATGGAAAAGGTTCTGCACCTGGATCCAGGCTAAGGGGGCCAATAGGGCACAGCCCGTTATCCCTCTCATTCTGGATTACCTAGCTGACCTACTACACAGTGGTCTCTCTTTTTCCTCTATAAAAATTCATGCCTCTGTGATTTCTGCTCATTTTCCCACTGAGCAGCCCCTTTTCTCACACCCTTTGATCAAACAGTTCTTCAGAGGGGCTAGCAACTTGAGGCCCCCAGAAGGGTACCAACACCAGCTTGGGACCTTAACTTTGTCTTGGAAAAGCTCACCCTCCCTCCTTTCAAGCCAGCTTCTTATGCAGAGCTAACATTTCTCTCCTGGAAGACAGCCTTCCTTCTGGCCAAAACTTCAGCCAGAAGAGTCTCTGAGCTGCAAGCACTCATGGCTTTGGAACCATTCATCATCTTCCATGCAGACCTGGTATCCATCAGAACTAACCAATCCTTCATGCCCAAGGTGATGTCCATTGTGGCTCTCAAGCAATACATTCATTTGCCCACCTTCTGTCCTAATCCCCAGAACAAGGGGAAAGGATTCATCACTCTCTAGATGTACACAGACAGCTCAGATACTATCTGGACAGGACTAAACCCTTTAGAAAGTCTGATCAATTGCTGGTCAGCTTTGCTACAGGGGCAGAAGGAAAAGCCATCTCCAAGCAAACCATTTCAAAATAGATAGCACAGTGCATCCATTTCTGCTACAAACAGCAGAGTAAGCCTCCCACCAAGGGGGTTAGGACACACTGCACCAAAGCAGACTCCAACTCTGCAGCTTTCCTCAAGGGAGTCCCCACCAGGAACATCTTGGAGGCTGCCACCTGGACATCTGTCCACACTTTTACCAAGCATTACCACCTGCCTCTCTTCTCCAACTCCAGGGCAGGGTTTACCTCTGCAGTCCTACAGAGTATCCTAGCCAGCCCCTAGCTTCCTTGACTGCCTCCACTCATTTCCTCAGCTTTGGAAATCTACCCATATGTGATGACTGCAACAGTGAAACACAAAGAGCATAGTACAGTTGTGTACACTTACCATAAATGTAGATGTTCAAGTGTATTCACTGTTGTAGTCCTGGTTTCCCTCTGTCCACCCCCCTTTTTTCTCCTTTTCCTTTTGTTACCATTCTTCCTTGTTCTTCTTTCCTTACAAGGGACATATTGCTATTTATTTTCCACTGATGGGGTTCTTCCACCAGAACCTGGCCTCCTACTTTGGGGGGGGGGGTCCTGACAGGTTAGGGCAAGAAAAAATGATGTAATTGCATCTGCTGCCTTACTTTGTACCACTGACGACCTGACATCAGTCCTCAAGGAAGAGCAACTGATGCAGAAATACTAAGTCTCTGGTATTTGGGCTGTCCGAAGGCTACCTTGGCAGGGATAACCCAAATGTGATGACTGCAACAGTGAATAAACTCAAACATCTACATTTATGGTAAGTGTACACAACTGTACTTTCCTAAGCACCCTGGAGAATATTAGGGTCCAACCTAACACTCTCTTACTAGATGACCTCAACTACCCTTCCATTTACTGGGTAAACTACTCATGTACCAATACACTTGTCCAGTGTATCTTGGAGTTCATTAATTCCAATGCCCTGGACCAGCTCATTCTTACCCCCACTAGAGGTAGCAAAATCCTTGACCTGGTCATTACTAACATGGGTGACCATTGCTCTACACCAATAGTCAGCTCCTTCCTGGTTAGATCTGACCACAATCTAATCCCCTTGGAAATCCACATCCCTCTCACACCCCCCCCCCCACCTGCAAAGATAACCACCATGAAAAACGTCTCCAAAGCTAACTTTGGGTGACTAAAAACAGAGGTGGCTAACTTCACAGCCCCCATGCAAATGCAGAATAGTTGTGTGACTGCAGAATCATACACCAATGCACTGTAGGAACATGTACACAAATGCATGGATCTTGCCATATCCAATAGAACCAAGACACTCTCCTCCAAAAAAAAGAAAGCCAATCTGGTGGTCCCCTGCCATAAACAAACTCTACAACAGAAGGAGGAAACTGATGTGGAATAAGGTGAAGTCCCAAGACTGGAAAAACTCCCTTATCAGCCTCAACAAAAAGTTGAGATACCTCATCAAATCGTTTAAAGCTAGCTATGAAAACAGAATTGCAGCAGATAGTAAAGACAACCACAAGGCCTTCTATAGTTATACAAAGAATCTCCACAGCAATACCCAGATTTGCTCTGAGCTCCTGCATAATGGTACTTCCTATATCCTGCCAGCAGATATTGCCAGTATACTGGCCAACAGATTCAGTGCCAACTTTACCCATCCCCCCAAAGGACCAATCACAATACCAGTAGATTGCCAAGCACCCAGTATTACTGCTGCAAAGGTTAAAACAGCACTGTCCAAGGCCAGGAATACAGCTTCTATGGGACCTGACAATATCTCTGGTTGTGTTCTACATGAACTACCGAGTGAACTGGCACCTCACCTTTGTGCCCTGTTCAATCACAGCCTCACCTCAGGCTTTGTCCCTACCAAATGGTGCACTGCTATAGTCATCCCTCTCCACAAGGAAGGAGTGACTACAGACCCTGGGAACTATCACCCCATTAGCCTGATGAGTCTTATATGCAAAGCAATGGAATGCATCATCATGGACCTAATAAACAAGGATATAGGGAATCTCCAAACTCTGGATCCCACACAGTTTGGTTTTGTGAAGGGTAGATCATACCTGCTCAACTTGGTCAACTTCTTTGAGTCAGTCACCAGAGTTGTGGATGAAGGCAAGGTGGTTCGTACAGCCTACCTTGATCTGGCCAAGGCTTTTGATACCATTCCCCACTCAGGAATCATAGAAAAACTTACTAAGCTTGGTGTCAACCCCTATATCAATAGGTGGGTTGCAAACTGGCACACAGATAGAACCCACAGTGTGAAAGTAGTTGACTCCAAGTCAGACTGCTGACTAGTCATGAATGGAGTCCCACAGGGTTCGGTCTTGGGTTCTCCTCTGTTTGGTATCTACTTCTCTGAAGTCCAGGACAACACGAAGGGGCTCTGGTTGACAAAGTTCACAGGCAATTGCAAGCTGGGAGCTATTATTAACTCCCCATCCTACAGAATGGCCTCACTGAGACCAATGACTGGTGTCACAACCATGGCCTTAAGCTGAATGCAAAAAAATGTGTCGTCGTCCCCTTTGGGAAAAAACAAGTTCCCATGAATTACCACATTGATGGTAGCCCACTGAACACAGAAGGCATTATAAGAGATGTAGGAACACAGGTTGAACAGCGACCTCTCTTTTGATCATCACATTGCCACTGTGGTCAGAAAGTGCTTCTATGTGGCATATCTCATTACTAAGGGTTTTGAATCCAGGAAGAAAGAGGTTATTGTCTCCCTCTAATCTTCCCTCATTTGGCCAATCATCGAGTACAATGCCCCGTTTGGCATGTACCTCACTAGACACCTGCAACAACTGGAGAGGCCACAAAAGTACCTCACAAAGAGGATCCAAGGCCTTAAACACTTGTCCTGTATGGACAGACTCAAAAAACTCCAACTATTCTCTGTCTCATATCGCCTACTTAGAGGTGATCTCTGCTTGACTTACAATGCCCTACCTGACCTAGCTCTGTTAGAAATCTTACATCTAAAGAAATCCCAATCCCTCTGCACCACACACTCCAGAGACCTCAACCTCCTTACCACAATTAACAGAACATGCCGGAGGGACAGGTTCATAACCCAGAGACTGCCTATGCTATGGAACAGACTTCCCATACATGTCAAGCAGAGCACCTTGTTGACCCTCTTCAAGAGAAATCTTGATGAGTGGATGGAAAACAGAAAATTCACCCTAGGGTCTAGTGGGTCTACTTGACAGAGCACTGGGAACTAAGGTTAGGTGGCACTATGCCAGGGTAATCCTATGGCTAGGGTTGTAAAGGTCCCAGGGCCATTAGCCTAGTACACACCTCTGAACCTATGAACTATGAACCTATGAACATGTCCTCATTATGTCAGTACTCTGCAAAAGCAATACCTAATGTTCCCAGCAGGTGTCACCACATGTTAAGCCAAAGCCAGGTGCTTGTCCCTCAAGAGACACCAGTTTTATCTAGAGCTGAATGACCAAATGAAAAGGAGAAAAACAACTTTAACAAACATTGGAATTTTCTCTTTCTCCACTGTTGTGCAACCTCAAAGTAAGTATATTTTAATTTGGGAGTTTGGAAATGTATCCACATGTTGGGGATGAAGGGTTGCTTTTCCTCCTGCAAAATCAAACAAAAAAACAATCTTACTTCTGAGGTTGGATAAAAGTTGTTTTGATTCTTTTCTTTCATTCAGCACTCAGTAAAAGTATTGTCAGTCAATCAAAATATATCTGCCAGCGCTGCCTTCATCATTCCCAGATGTGCAAACTGGCATTTAACGCTTACTTTAAATAATCCTGTCCAATCTCCTACTGACTTGTACTATTAATCCAGTATGAATTTCCTGAGCATAGTTAGAAGTTTATAGAAGTTTATTCCTCTATTTCACAAAGGCAGGTTTCTAATCCTAATTTTCTTCCTTGAAAATATGAACTGCGGGGACTTCCAAGATGGCTGCACACTGATCAGCAGATAATCTTCTTCTCTCTTTGTGTGAAATCAGAAACTAAGAGACATCCGCCAGTGATATTGCAAGCTTGAGTAAATTTTAGTTACTGGCTAGTAAGTATTCTGCCTTGATGCCTACAAATAAATAACTAAGACAGCCTAAAAGAAAATCAGCTAGAAAAGATGAAGTGAAAACACTGACTGAGAAGAATCCTGCAGCTGTTCAGCAAAAAGCAGTTCAAGCTCCAGCTTTCAAGTAAAACATGGCTTCTACTAATGTAGTTGAAAAAAAGGAAATCAAATATGCTCAGAGCTGATTAAAATATATGAAATATTGAAGAAGTATATCAACTCAAAAAAAGACGGGAAAATGGAATAAGCTTTAAACAGATATTCAGATGAGCTGATAACATTTAAGAAATCAGAGGTCAAAACGAAGGAAAGGTTGACTGAGTATGAGATTGCTTAAGAATAGATATTTAAAAAAATGGTAGAATTAGAGAACAGAATACATAGGGCAAATTTGAGATTTTCTGCTGTCCCAGAGAAACTAAAAGGAATAGACTGTGTTAATTTTATAAAGACACAATTAAGCAACTGGGCTGGTATTCCACAGCAGAAACTGTTAATTGAAAGGGCACACCAGGTGTAAGCTCCAAATCAGGTCATGAGAAAGCTGCCAAGACCTTTATTAGTAAAGATGCAAACCTATCAACAAAGAGTTGATCTTGACAAAACCGTGTCAAACGGGCAAAGTACTAAAAGTTATAGACAATAGAATTCTTGTGGAAAATGTTTATTTACTGCACACCATTTAGAAGAGAAACAAATGTATTCCAATAATCAGGGAATGTCAGGAAACTGTTGAGAAATAACTTTGCTAATACGGTTACTCAATTATTAATCAATCACAAATTATTGAAGGATATGTAGAACAAGTTCTCTCTTTCATAGTAGCTTTTATTGTCACACGTGTGGGAGACCCCAAATTCAGTATAGGGAGTCTCCCATAACAAAATAAACCTTGAGCTGATATATGCTTAGATAATACTGATATTGACTTGATTATTTACACCAACAGACAATGGAAGATTTACATATAGCAATCAGGTAGTTCTCCATAAGCATTAAGACGCACCTAAATACTTATTGCTAGGTAGAAAGAGAAAAGCGGACATAAGACCATATAAGGACTTGTTTTCCTGACCACTTAACTTTGTTGAACTCAGTGTTTCCTTACGTCATAGAGTCAATCACTTCCTCTTAACCTTCAATGCACCTGCTTTTGACCTTTTAGATTTTGCAATCTCCCATTTGATGCTAATTATGCATCACCATATAATCTATCAAATATTTTCCCATAACTCGGCATTACCATGACATACTAAGGTAAGTATAGAAGTCATCTTAGACTTCTTGTCCTCATGTTTTAAAACTTTCACTATGTTTAGATCTGGTGAGGTCAGCAAATATGTTTGCAGTCCCATGACTGCAGAGCTATACATGTAATTAATTTTAAGGAGTCTCATATTTGTTTCAGAATGAAGAATACTACTTTGACTAGTTGAAGTTTTTTTCTTATTTTTCTGTCAAACTGAGTCAGTGCATTTTTGAGCCAGTAAGTCACCTCACAACTGTTAAGTTAGAAAAGAAAAAGCAAATCGGTGTATAGATTAGACTTAACTCCTATATGTCAAGGCATTTTTCAGCATTAGTTTAAGTTTTGGTCTTCCAAAGTATTCCTTACTAAGTTGTGTTTGCATTTCTTCATGTTTTATTGCCAGGTCATCATTTGCCAAATATTTCTGTACTGCCTCCGGCACAAGTTCCTTCAGATTCCACTCCTATCCCAAACTGATATTTTCTTGATAGTACAGTTTTTCTGCTTTAAATGTTGCTTTTACATGTTTATTAGGACCAATTGACATTGTTACATCATCTGAAAAAGTTTCAGCCACTTACAGTTGTGCTTTCAGTTCCTCATCTGATGAAGTGAACAGTTTTAAATCATCCTCAGAAAGTAGAAGAGAAGTCTTTAAACAAGATTGTCTGGCAGCCAAATTATAATCGCGGTCTCATCTGTTAAGTAACAGCATAACAGGTGAAGGGCAAGATAAACAGGAGCAGTGGTATCAGCCTTTGCATTATTATCCCTGGGATAATAATTTGCCTTTTGTCATGGCTTAATGCAAAGTGGTTGGCACTGTTTCATGGTCACTGTAATATAATTGATCAACGTAGGTATAGGTTATACATTCATAAGAACATCTTTATCCATGAATGTGGGATGCTGTCATATGTTCCTTTTGTAATCCATCCATACCATACTTATTCTCAGTTTACAATTCTCTATTATGGTTTTATTTAGCAAAAAATGATCATTTGTTCCATATGACTTTCTTTTGTTACCTTTTTTCTATTGCCACAATTAACTTTTTTCTTTTTTTTTTCTCAAGATGTTTTATTTTTCAAATACAGTTGAATAACTTCCATAGAATTTGTATATAACTTCATAAATAACTATGTACACTATTTACATCAGCCTGATACTATAACAGAGTTCAGTATATACAATTACTTTATAGGTATAACAAGCCAGTTATCAGAGTGTATCTGTTCAGTTATTGTAAAGTGATAATCAATGATAAGACTTTTTTCCAGGGATTGTTAATAAATGGTTTAGGATGAATCCTTAATTCTTTAATTTTAATTTCCAAAAATGCTGTGGTCTTCAGTAGGCTGTAGAAGTCTTCCAAAGTTGGTATTGTGTTTGTATTCCATCTTCTTGTTATACACTTCCTTGATATTGCAAGTATTGTCCATACTAGATACATATTTGACTCATTCAAATGAGGACCTTCGTGCACATTTAATAATACTAGAGCTTTAGATAAGTTAAACAATTCATTAAATAAAGCTTGTAAAAAGTTTGTAATACCATTCCAAAATGGCTTAGTTTTAACACAGTTGAAAAAAAAATATGATTCCAATCTGTACTGTAAATTTGCTCACACCTCCAACATTTTCCCTTTGTGGAAGAACTAATTTTAGTAAGCCTATCTGGAGTTAAGAATGCTCTTTGCAAGCATTTCCAATTAAAAACTTTCCAGTATTGTGTAAAGGATGTATATTTTATTGATAATATATTTTATTTAATTTCTTCAGTTAGCTGTAATGAGTGTCCTTTTGTTATGCAATTCCAATATGAGGATGTGGGTGTTGGCAATTCCAATATGAGGATGTAGGTGTTGTTTTATAATTTATCAATATCTTGTAAAATTCTGAATACTATTTCCCATGTCATAATCGTTATATATGATTTCATATAGGTATTTCATAAGTTTAGGTGTTTCTTTAAATTAAGAATTACTAATTATTCTGCCTAAATCTTGCAAATATGTCAGAATGCTTTGCATAGTTACCCAATCTTGTTGTGGAATTGTGTATGTTGTTTCTGTTGTTTGCATATCTAGAACTTTTAGTTCTTTGATGCATTGAAACCAACAAATAAATACTTTCTGTTCCCAGGAATTAATTATTTCTCTCTATATTTTATGTAGATAGCTCTTTGTAACTATGAATGGTGTTAAAAGATTAAACCAGATTTTTAAATCTATATTTGCATTAATAATTTTCCTAAATGAGTCAATAATCATACAAGTTTTAGTGGGCTTAGTTATGTTATGGTGCATACTGATACATAATATGTGCCATGGCAAATTGTTTTTATCTGTTATTTGAAATTTTTTTGTAAATCACGTTCATTTATTGATATTACAGGTAGTAATTCTCTCAATTTTGCAGAATAATTTGGAATTATCCAATCTGAGATTGTGTTAGATATTGATGCTTTATATATGTTTCTATATCAGGAAAGTTTAATCCTCCCTGTTTCCATGGTCTAATATGATGTATTAAAGCTATTCTGCTTCTTTTGGGAAACTATAAAAAATTTATCAAGCATGAGATTATTATGAGTATATTCCTTTCTAGTAACAGTTGTATTGCCAAAGCTATATATAGAATCTTGGGTAGTAAAACCATTTTTATTAACTGTAGTTATCTTCAAATGTTAATATTATTTTGTTCCACTTTTCCATGCAGATTTTAATTGTATTGATCATATTATAGTAGTTTTTGAGACTAATTCATTATTATCCTTGCATAACTCAATTCCTAGATATTTTAAGGTAGATTCTTGTTTCCCTGTAATGTGATTCCTCTTCATCTGCAATTCTTTTTTTTTTATTTAAAAATAAAAATTTTGATTTTGATTTATTGAAATGGAGTCCTGAAGTTCTGTAAAATGTGTCAATTAAAATATCGAATTCTTCTAATTTCTCTTTTGTATTGGATAATGTTAATAATATGTCATCAACAAAGAGCATTACTTTAGAATTGTATTGTTCGTAGACATCTACTCCTTTGATTTTTGTATTGTTTCATATTGAATCTGCCAATATTTCAATAGCCAAAGCAAATAGAATCAATGGAATGGGACATCCTTGTTTAGTACCATTTGTTATATGCATAGATTCAAAGGTGAAAGGACCTAGCTTAACATACGCTAAATTAATTGTGTATATGTATGGGTCTACTTCTATTCGCTGACATCCCATTTCACTGAAACCCATTTCGTTGACAGCTCATTTCATAGACAAACTTTCAAGGTGGGGGGCTTCGCCCCCCCACACCCCCCCAATGTGGGGGGCTGTGCCCCCACACCCCCCCAACTATATATTACAACTTCACAGTCGCACAACAGTGGGGAGGGGGGCAAATCCCAGGTTTTTGCCCTGATTACTTTTGTCTATGAAATGGGGCTGTCAGCGAAATGGGTTTCAGTGAAATGGGATGTCAGCGAATAGAAGTAGACCCATATGTATAAATATATATATATATATATATATATATGTATATATATGTGTGTGTGTGTGTATATATATATATTATTTAATAGAGGAACAAAGGAAGGAGGACATTCAAATAACACCAGAATTTTGAATAAATAGTCAAAATAAAAAGCCAGTTATGAGTGTTTCTGTATTTTCTTTATTAACATAATCTATAAGATAAATTATCCTTTTAATATTGGCATGTGTGTGTCTGATATATAAATCTAGTTTGATCATTATTTATTGTTTTGAATAGTGGTGTTTTCATTCTGTTCATTAATATTGTCATAAATATTTTATAGTTATTTAATAATGATATACGTCTATATGAGGTACAGAGGTTTGGGGGTTTGTTTTTCTTTAGGATTGGTGTGATTAAGGAATATCTCCAAGAGGGTGGTATTAAAGCTTCTGACTGAATTTCTAATAGAGTTTTATGGATGACGGATAGTATCTTTAAAGGAAATAGGTTATATATTTCCATAATTATGCCATCTATACCTAGAGCTTTATTATTTTTACCCTCTGTTATTGTAGCTGTAATTTTGTTGTAGGATATGGGTGCTTGCAGATCTGGTTTTAATTTTTCTGGTATTTTTTTATATTAGAACATTTTTCATCTAGATTTAATTGATTGATATGTATATTTTCTGTTTGGAAATGTTCCATATAGTGATTTCTATAGGCATCAAGAAGGTCACCTATATCCGAGACATTTTACCCTTTCTTTTCATGGAAGATACTTTTAATGTTATAAGTTTGGTTTTGATTGTATTTTGATTCTTGTGGATAAATTATGTAGATATTTGTGAGAAGTGGCCAAGGTATTACTTTTTAGTTTTTCTAAAGTTAAACTAGTTTTATGTGTCACAATGTAATTGTATTTATTGTTTAATACTTCTACTTTCTTTTTCATCTCCAAATAATTTTGATTTTTTTTCAGCTTTTACTGACAAAAGTTTGGATTTTAGAGCTAATAATTTAGAATCCCATTCTCTGTGATTTTTTTTTATACCAAGTTAGGGTTTTACCATATATGTACTCTTTTAATGAGTCCCATATCATTATTTTATCTCTGTGGTGTAATTAATATCTAAGAAGAACTGTAATTCAGATAATAACCAGGGTTTGAACTCTTTAATTTTAGTTATATATGCTGGAATTCAGGAGTTAAAGATTAATGGTTTGTACCCATTTTGAAGTTTTAATATCAATGAATTGTGGTCTGAAAAGGGGCAGAAAGTGATGGAGAAATTAATGATTTTAGAGTGTAAGTCATGGGCAACAAATATTTTATCTTTTTTAGTCTGGGTATCAAATCTGTGATCTTGATGGGAAAACAACAAAGATTTATCTTTTTTAAGCACAAAAGTATCTACAAGATGAAATTATTCTACCCACTTGCTTAAAGCTTTTCATACAACAGATGTGCGGAGCGAACTTTGATTTGTAGTTTCAGAAATATCAAATATACAGTTAAAATCTCTTCCTAATATTAAGTTGCTATTATAATTATTGGAAATGAAAGCCAAGTGTTTTTTAACAGTTTCTGATCCAATGCCTGGGAACCAGTATAGATTGGCTAGGGTCCATATTCTGTTATTATATTTAACTATTACTAATCCCATAAGGCCTTCTTTATTTTCATACTTATAAATGATTTCTGGGTCGATCACATTTATTTTCCATAAAATATTATAGCAAACAGTTTTCCATAAAATTGTTACCTCTTTTGTCTTTATCTTATAAGTGGATTGTGCCAATTTCATATATTCCTTAGGATTCCATTTGTAATTGTCATTTGTTTAATATGAGTTTCTTGAAGGAAGACGATGTGTGCTTTGTTCAGTTTTAAATATATCAGTAGATTTGATCTCTTACGAGGATTGTTTAAGCCATTGGTATTTAAAGATAATAAAGTTAAATCCATCTTAGTTTATTTCGACTGTGTATTTGGTTTTATTGTGACTATTAAACATTTTCCTCTAACTATAAGGTATATGTTTGAGCTTTTAAAGGAAATTAGCAATTTTATACTGTGAGTGTTTACCAATAAAGTAATATTTTGGTCAGACATACTAAAAATGTTTTTGTGAAATAAATTTAAATTAATAAATATTAACAAAACTAAGATCCGCACTAGCCATGGAATGAAAATCATTCCTTATTTGATGGATAAACTTAAGTCCATCAGATTATTACTCATACCTTGACAATCCAAAACATCTGAGCTCCATAAATTCAATTATCATATGGAGAATATTTGTAATAGGAATAAGCAATTTTTATATTATTTTGAACATATTATATATTAGACAGAATTCTAATACAATATAAATGTCGACTTATTGTATAAGCAATTAATATTTACATGAAAGATAGATGACAAGCAATTCAGTCATAGTAAAGTAGGATGTATCCTATATAAAACCTCAGTAAAATATTATAGCAAACAGTTATTTAACATATTCACCCTTATTGAAGAAGTCTTTCAGAACGTATTACTTAATATAAATAGATGGTAATAATATTTAGGGTCCATATTATCATATCGCATGCTCAAAAGACCGAAGACAGATAATCGACTCCATGTAAGCGAAAGCTTACATCATCGAAATTTCAGAACAGTGATTATTTTCCAATGGAAAACTATCTCTGTTCCGAAACAAAAAATACCCCCAGAAAATCAACAGTAAAACATTACTTAATGTGGGGGGCTGTGCCCCCCCCATACCCCCTACTTAAATATACCAACTCCGAGATTGCACTACAGTGCCGAAAAGACAAAGTAGCAAAAACGGCCAAACAAATTCTTTCCCAGGGAAAGAATTTGCTGAAAAGCCACTTCGATATTTTGCATTTTCACGCTTTACTTTTCGACAAAGATGCATTCAACAACCTGTGTCTGTGACAGTGTAATAGGGAACCTAATATTTATACCTAATGTTTATAATACAATGTATTTTACTGGATATATCAGAAGTTATATTTCATTGTTTGCCAGCTTTTAAGTAATCACTTTGTTGCTAACTTACTTAAAACATAAAGTTTTATGTAAACATTGATGAAAATGCATTTTAATTATCAGTGCATCCCTGTTCCCCTATTTCCTACACATAAGGATTTTCATATCTGTCATTTCTTATTATAAAATGAGTGAAATTATAGGTTAAAAACAACAAATACACTTATTTTGATTAATGATTACAAGTTCCCTTTCCATATTCATAAATTGCCATTTTATGGCATATACTAAAAGTTTTTAGATTTAAATGGCAGCATTCTATTTTGTATAATCAGCAAAGGTTAAACTGAGTGATTATTGTCAATTTAATACTATTTGTTCAGAATGTGATTGCTATATTCTGTGGCATTCTTAGTTCAGGTTTCTATTATTTTCCTTGAACAACTTTGTCAGTTTGATGTCATATACAAAACATTAGTTACCTTAGTAACAGCTTAACTATTATGTATGGTCAAGATGTGTTACAAAACCACAATTCAAGTTAAAGCAATTATATGACTTGTTATGCACATTTACTTATATAAGGAAATCATCACGCTTCCCCCTGATGATAGTGCATTTTATTTATGACAATTTAAAACAGTAGTGTTATTATACACAAGCCCATGTTATTAAACTGAGTGTCTATTGTCAATTTAGTACTATTTGTTCAGGATATGATTGTTACATTCTGTGACATTTCAAGGTTAGGCTTCTGTTGTTTCTCTTGAATAATTTTGTCATTTTGATGTCATGTATAAAACATTAGTTAGCTTGGTAACCGCTTAAGTATTATATATGGTCAAGATGGGTTACAAAAACTACAATTCATGTTAAAGCAATTACATGGCTTGTTATGCATATTTACTTGTATAAGAAAATCATCATGCTTCCCCATGATGTTCGATGTAGTGTATCTCATTTATGACAAGTCAAGACAGCAGTGTTATTATACACAAGCCCAAGTTATATTTGATATCTAAATTCAGCAGACTGCTTCATCATTAATGATGATTATATATGTTATGTCTAGATTTACTAAAATCATACATTACATAACTATTTTTTTTTTTTGGCTGTTGCTTAACTATTTGAGAGACCAGAAGCTGTAATGTTTATCCTTATTATTAAACTCCTTCCAAGCATGTTTATACAGTCCACAGACTTTAAATTATAAGACCCTTCTAGTTTCTTATTTGTTATAAGTATATTTCCATCCTGACATACACACATAGCACTTCAGGCATGGGCAACAATGCCCATACAGTTTTGCCAGAATACCATTCACTAGTTCATGTGGTGTGTTTCCATGCTGTTCTTAAAATGTCCAAACTAGTATTTGTCCTGTTCCATTTTACCAGTCTGTTCCATTCAGTGGCCACTCTGCCAGTGAACCACTCAACACGCCTTCCATTCTCACAGATATTTCCACGAAGGAAATCTGATGACTCTCTAGCACTTCCCAGCAACCCCAAACACCCCTAGAATCAGTTATCACCATATGCCCAACACGTCCGAGCAAGCTCACCTCCCAGACCACTTCAAAGGGTACTTCACAAGACCAAGTACTCTTAGTCTTTCACATTAACTCAGATTTCCACTCTTATATAAGTCCTTAATGTGTTTGGACCAAAATACATTTTAAATATAAAATTGCGCTTATTATTTATTTATTTTTTTATCAAGAATCAACTTAATGAGCTAAACGAAGTGTTGAGAGACCTTCAATATGTGTACATGTGATTTAAAACAGCCCTTTTATTTTATATATATATATATATATATATATATATATGTATATCTATATATATATATATATATATGTATATCTATATCTATATATATATATATATATATATATATATATATATATATATATGTATATATGTATATATATATATATATATATATATATATATATATATATATATATATATATATACATATATATATATATATATATATATATATAGATATAGATATATATGTATGTATATATTTTTTTAAACTAAAATATCATTGCCAAGAATAATCCCGGAGGCTGCTCAGAGCCCTTATGCATTAACATCACATGGTCTCCATTACCATAACAACCTGGGAGCATCTGTTTCTGTAAGTGTGTCTATGTACTGCATACCAGAGGCTCATGATGCACCTGAAGCAAAGCTTCACTTCACTTCACTGCAACTTCAAGCCTAAATTCCCTCCCTTTCAGTGAGGCAGCAGCCAGGAAAAGAACAGAGAGCAAACAGATCAAAAAAAAAAAAAACTCCCAACAAGCCACCACAAGAGACAACACACTCCTCCAGCTCTCCCACCTCTCACTCAGCAGATGTACAAACAAACCATTCTCTACCAAAATATCCTAGATCACAGCTATTTCCATCCCCTTCCCCTGGATCCAGGCTAAAACACCAAATGTCTCTTCCTAATACACAAGCATCAGTAAACCTTGATCACAAGCCGCAACCCACAGCTTCCCAGAGATGAAAATGGCAATATATAACAGCTGCCAAACACAGTTGCATCCACATACACCATGTCAGGCTTAATCAAACAGCACTCAAAGCTATGATACCTGCCATAATCGATATTAACTATGCTTAGATAGAATAATAATGACATTTGTACTAGATGTCAGACACAGCTGCATCCACGCACACCATATCAGGATTGATCAAACAGCACTAGAAGCTATGATACGTGCCATAATTGATATTAACTATGTTAGAATAATAATAACATTTGTACTAGCTGCCAGACACAGCTGCATCCATACACACCATATCAGGATTGATCAAACAGCACTGGTAGCTGTGATACCTGCCATAATTGATATTAACTATATTTAGACAGAATAATTATGACATTTGTACTAAGAGCTTGCTACTATTATTTAACCAGGATATACATGACATTTCTAAATCATACTTTAACTGAAGAAGGCATTAGTCTCCATGACAGCATTTTTTTTCAAAACACTCTACTGTTACTGCTATTATATATGATGTTAATTTGTTACATCTGAGTCTGAACTCTGATGAATGATACCTTGTTGAATTAATTACTTCATTTTTCATTGATTTTTACTTATAATAAACAAGATATGTATTCATTGAGTTCAAGTAGGGGAACATAATCTTCTATGTTTGTATTATGTTACTTTGTTTGGCTTATATATAATGTAACTAGTAACCCATCTTGACCTACCTTTGTTTGTGAAGAATTGTTGGACTCTTTGAACATTCTGAATAAATCATTTCTGTTTCTCAGTTGTTTAAGAATCCCTCCTTTTTTTAAAATAAAAACAGATGACAAGTGATGTACCATATCAGCTGATACTTTGAGGGATGTAGTTGTAAGAGTTATTTTTTGGGAACAGCAGTCTTGGAATCAGTTTTTTGTTTCTCCCTTCTAGCATCAGTCCAAGGAATTGTTTCTTTTATTCTGTTAAGAGTAGGGGCCATCCATTCCATTTCTTCTGGGACAGACACTAGTTTTTTTTTTTTTTTTGATGACTATAGTAGCTTCTTCTAAGTCATGAAAGGTTCTCATCTCATTGGCAAAAAGTATTTTTATATTGGCTGGATAGGCCATCTGTGCTTTAATATTGTTTTGGTTCAACAGTTTTATTATTGGCCAGACTTTTTTACTTTGTTTTAGCATTCTGGAAAAATAATCATTGTCAAACATTATCAGGCTTTGATTTTATTTTAAGGGTGATTTTCTCCAAACAAATGTTAATATCAGTTACTTGTCCAGAAATGAAAGAAATTTTATAACTATATATCTAGGGGGAGTATCTGAGTTAGAAGCAGGTTTCCTCAGTGCTCTATGCACCCTTCAATTCCAAATGAAAGTCCCTCTTTCAAGTCAAAAAATTCAGGAATCCAGGTAGTTAAGAATGAAATAATGTCTTCTCCTTAATTTTTTTCAGGCAGACCAAAAATCCTTATGTTGTTTCTCCTTTCCCTGTTTTCTAAGTCATCTATTTTGTTAAACAGCCATGCATTCTGTTTAAGCAGAAATTCTATTTGGAATTCTTCCTCTTTGAGTCTCCCTTCAGTGTCATTTAGAGAAGTCTCTATATTTGTTATTTTTATATGGTGTTGCTGTAATAGTTCCTTAAGAGTATCAGTCTGTTTTTGAGAATTTAATTTGAGGTTTTCTAAGTCATTTCTAAAGTCATCCATCTTCAAAGACAGTTCTTGTAAGGTAGATGTCATCAGTTGCAGTTCTTTTTTCAAAGCAGCATCTGGATGAGAATTCCTTGAGTTGTTCATATTCAGTGACTCAATATATCTCGAAGTTACTTAACAGGAAACTTTTTGTATATCTCCAAAATAGATATTTATGTAGTTTAGTAGTTTATCTATAGATTTCTGATGTTTTAAACTTGAAAATAATGCAATTTTCCTATATTATTATACTAGTTTGTGGAGCTCTCAGAATTCAGTGCTCTCATTTGGTCACCTAGGCCCCGCCCCCTATATGCCCTTTTCCCACAGATGAATAAGCAGCCGTCAGTCAATATTACTTTTGAAATGTTTTCAGAAACATTATTGTTGACAACAGTGTGAAAAAATACATTGAATCCCAAGTCGTCTTGCATTTGAACATATTTAGAAAGATTATGCTCCAGAATATCATTTTCAAAAATCTACTCTTGCCAATGAAGTAGTTTATGGGTGCTATTTAGTCTCTTTGATGTTGCTTTCCTTCTAGCAGTACCCTGTGGGTACCGACTCGAGTCAGAAAAAGATGATTCTTTGATTCTTGATTGCTTTGCAATAGAAGATAGAAGGATGGCATGGCTGACTATTATGATAATAGGGTTGCAACTGCTCCACCCCACTTTTTTCGATCCATTCTGCTTGAGACACAGAATTCCATGTTGGTGAAAAGCCAACAAAAGTGACCCAGTTGTGTGGATGTGACAACAATCCCCAGATGAGGTTGGTTAAAATAGACTGACATAGAGAAGTGTTGAGTAAATAGAATGCCATCATGAGCAGTAGGAATTGTGGGGCAAATCCAACAGTTACTGATATTGAAAGAGTACGTATACATGAACTTGAAGACATGATATGTATTAAAGTTCGGGTGCCAACTAGATGCCTCCTGGTGAACATGAAAATGTGGGGTGGTATCAAGGCTAGTGAATGTGGCTGAAAAAAGGAATGAACACAACAGCAATATCAGGATTACAATAAGTGTGTGGACATTCCTATACCATGCTTTTGAGGGAATGCTGTGGTCCACAAAGAAGGTTGGAAGTGTGGCTGTACAGTTGTACCAAAGGGGTGAAGAGTTCTGAGTGACGGATCAGCTGAGTCAGTCAAGAGATGCATGGTATCAGGAGAGGCTGTTGACATGGCTAGAGAGGTGAAATGATGTTGTTAGCCTTAAGGGGGGTGGTTTAATGTGGCTCTGGGTGTAAAGTGCAACAGGTTCCAGAATGTCCTGAGGTGAAGAGAAGGAAAGTGGTTGTTGTCTTCTGAAAGCACCATTTTCTTAACCTGTGAAACATGTATGAGGGTACATGATCCTTGCAATTGAACAGCAGAGGAGGTAGTGAGCAGAACCAGGTAAGGCCCCTTCCGGTGGTGCTGTAAGTCTGTTTTCTGACTGAAGGATTTAACATACACTGTTTGAAATGGAGATCCTGGGTCCTGTCTGTGAGTCAGTGGGAAATTCACCAGGTGACATACAGGTTTTTATCCAACTTCTTGAGTTTGTAAACAATGCCTAGTCAAGATGGGACGGAGCCAAGATGGCCAACTGATAGCAGCAGTTTTTCAGCCCTCCATGAAACTAGTATAAAAGACAGGAAATAACTTATTTTAGCAAAAATACTTAGAATTGATAGATGAAAGTATAAACTATATTATTAGTAACTTTGGTGAACTTAGGAAAGTTTTTTCCTGTCAAATTATAAAGGAGAATATACCATTTGGTGGAGATGAGCACTTTGAAGACTTTTCTTTCTGACATGGCTTTAAAAAAGGAAATGCAGCCTGTGACATCTGCTCTACAAGAACTCTCATTAAAAATGGATGATTTTACAAAACCTCAAGAAAAATTGTCAAAAACAAACAAATTCCCTCAAGGAACTTATACAGCAGCATCAATCCAGAATAACACACTTAGAAGCATCCATGAATGATCTTGATGGAAGACTGAAGGAAGAAGAAGGCCAGAAAGATGTTCTTATCAAACAAAACATTTGGCTTCTTAATAAAGTGGATGACCTAGAAAACAGGGAGAGAAGGTCAAATATAAGAATTTTTGGCATCCCTGAGAGAGCTGAAGGAGAAGATATAATTTATTTCCTGAATACCTGGATTCCAGTGATTTTATATTTAAAGGAGGTTCTGTCCTTTGGTATTGAAAGGGCTCCTAGAGCTTTAGCAAAACCAGTGTCAACATCCTCCTCTACTTCTCCCAGATCACTAGTCATAAAGTTTTTATCTTATTTGGACAAGGAGTTGGTCCTAAAATCTGCCTGGAGGAAAAGTCCATTAAAATTTACTCAAAACCCAATTAGGTTTGATAATGACTATTCTATCAGAGTTTTGGAACAGAGGAAACCATTAATAAAACTGTTAAAGCAGAATAACATCATAACTCAGCTTGTCTTTCCTGCCAGAATAAAAATTCTTTATCAGAATGAAATGAGATCATTTAATGCCCTAGAGGAAGCCACTGCCTTTATTAAAAACAATAACATTATTTCCTTACCTGAAGATATGGAATGGGCATCTGTATCACTGAAGAGAGTAACTGATAAATCTTCTTGAACTGATGTTAAAAATAAAAAAAGCAGAAAGCTGAGTCAAAGATTGCTGCATCCACTAAATCTCTCAAAGCATCTGCTGCAACTGGACTTTAATTTGTTTTATACTTGCTAAATTTTCAACTAAGGTATGTCATAACAATATTTTTCTTATTGCTTTTCTTTCACTTTTTGCTTTTTTCATTTCTCTATTTTTTTTTTTGCTCATATAGAAATAAATAACTTTATGTTTTTAGTATATTAGTATAATATTACTGGTTATTGAGTGATATAACTGAACAGTAAGCTATCTTTGCTTTTATGACCTTAAGATGACATGCTTTATTTCAAATAATATATAGCCCTTTGCCCTGCTAAATGTTCTTTTGAGTTATTAAACAGGCATAGTCACTGCTTAGATTATTTATCAAAACTGTTTTGGATACATGGGATAACAGGGCATATCTATGATTTAGTATATATTAACTAGTTTTTTTAATATTTATAACTTCTAATTGTTTCATGATACATATTGGTACCTGTGTGAACAAAAACCGTTTTGCCGGCTTTTGACAAAAATTGGGTCTCTCTGACAGCTATATACTTGTATGTTTTATGGCACACGGTTTTTAAATGGTTACAAGTTATGTTTCCTGTAGAGTTTAATGTTAAAGTACAGTTTTCTCTCTCATTGGCATTGAATGTTATTTTACTGTTTGGAAGTATCTGACAGTTAAACTTTGCATTTGTTACTGTAAATAAGCAGATAGTTAAAGTGAGGTCAGCAAACTGTACTGTGTAGTGTGCTGGGCAGGAAAATGTCTGTTTGAAATTCAAGAAGTGAAGCTTTCTTACTTAGCTCATGACAGCATGCATTCTATGCATGCAGATCAGATTACATTACATCTAATGTGTATATGCAAGTCTAATTGTGAATGTCAGTTCTCTGATTGGTTAATACAGCATAGTAGGCTTCTTTTACAAGAACTATGTGCTACACTGTCTGCAAACATATTCATGGTTCCCTTTTATAATAGTGACTATATTTTGTGATCAAATATATACAGAAATGTTATTTTTTCTTGTAAACAGTTAATTATAGCCACTATTTCTAGTGAATATACTGGAGTTTTTTTTTATAAATACGTCTTTATAAATAACTTTCCTATGCAGTTAGCAAGTGTTTAGTATAGGCTTATACATTTACAGGAAATGCTTATGACTAATGGTAATAACTGTAAGGATACTCAAACACCATACTAAATCTTAACAAATATATACATGAATAATTTTGATTGAACTATAATTACTTTGCATTTAATATGTTGATTTCCTTATTGTATCCTAGATATTATTTATATTTTGGATGTCATGTTTTCAGTTATTATAATGTCATGTTTTTTTAGTATATTAGCACTTTTATGACAGGGAAAGAGCTCAGCAATATATATGACTTGTGATAACACAACAAGCAGGTTATGAGTTTCAGTATTGCCCTATTACTTTGGTAGATATTTACAGCTATCTCTATCTTAATTTTGTCTTTGAGTCATTTACAAGACCTGCTATCTATAGTAAGTTTTATATAAATAATGTGTTTTACTACTTTTTGTCATATTAACTGATGCCAGTTAATTGTTATTGATTTTAGTCAGTTATTTAAACATCTGCTATTCCAAAAGTGTAGGAGTTAATTATGGACAAATTAATTAAGGATGTCTTATGTAATATTTCTAAAAATCTATGTTAACATCTTTTGGGAATGACACACACTCACAATGTGCTAACACCCAGTTCTCATGAAGTTTTTATTTAGTGGGAGTTTGTCATGATAAGATTTATTCAGAGGGCTAGTAAATACAAATGCTAAATGATTCTTTGATTTGTTCTGCCATTTTGAAGTTTTTATTAGAACTAATACAGGTGACATGCTTAGGTATTTTGAGTAATCATGTAGATTGTTAATAAAGCTAATGTTTCCTTAGTCTATTAAGCACTAAATTCAGATTATATATATCCTAATATATCTCTTGCTTTCTTAATGAATAATTACTGTATAAGTGTTTGTTTCTAGTAATAGTGTATGTAACTCATCTCTAAAACCTAACTGTAATCGATATCTGATTAGTTGTTTATTGCTAGTATTTTTCTCTTAATTTATAATATATTATCCATTTTTTACTTTGTTTTCATGGGCTCAAACCAGCAAAGGTTGATGATTGGGATAGGTAGTCTAGCAGATTTAGTTTTGTTTGCTAGATTAGGAGCGTATCTCATTCCATGTATAGGGTATATTCAAGTTTATATCAGAGTGAAATATGCAATTTTTTGTTATTTAACTGTTTTGCTAGTTTTAAAATGTCTGATTCAATTGTTTTACTTTTATCTTTCGCGGGGAAAGTCATTTGGATTTAGATAAATAGAAATAAACCGATCAATATTCTGTTGTCTATTCAGGAAGAGTATTATGTATGCAGGATTCTATTAATACAAGTTTGTTATTTGTTATCTTTAAAGAATTCTGATATGTATTTAACTTTGATATCCTTAAATACTAATGGCTTAAACAACCCATATAAGAGAGCCAACCTACTAAGGTTTCTTAAACTAAACAAAGCTCAAGTAGTTTTTCTCCAGGAGACATACTTTAAAATAAATTACACATTTATGTGGGACCCTAAGGAATACACAACACTTGCTCAATCTTCTTATAAAACTAAGACCAGAGGAGTAGCAATTCTATTTAAAAAGACTTTCTTAAATCCCCAAATCATTTACAGACATATAGATAATGATGGACTCATGGCCTTAGTTATACTTAAGTTTAATAATAGAATTTGGACCCTGGTTAATTTAAATTGGTTCCCGGGTATGGGGTTTGGACTAGCTAAAAAATGCTTAGACTTTATTACAACTACTTCTAAAGGTAATATTATACTAGGAGGTGATTTCAATTGTATCTCAGATATTACAGAAAATACCAATAGGAAATCTCCTAGACTCTTGTCCTTAGCCAAACAGTTAAAAAATGGACAGAAATGTGTAAATTAAAAGATACCTTTAATGCTTTGCGACCAAATTCTTTACTATTCTCACAGCAGGATTATAGATGTGGTACCCAAACAAGAACAGATAAAATTTATATCTCACAAGGTCTTTATTCTAAAATCTTGAATTTTTAATACAACCTTGTCCCTTTTCAGATCATAATTCCCTGTTGTTAACAATACACTTGGAATTCAGTCATTTAATTATTACTTCAAGGCTTCCTTCATATATCACAAAAATTAAAGATTTTAAATCTTGGATAACTTCTGAACTTCAGCTTTTCTTAGAGATTAATTATAAATCTGAAGCAAACACAAATATGGTTTGGGATTCTCTTAAGGCCTGTCTGTATGGTAAAACCATTAGCTGGTACAAAAATAAAATTAAAGAATAGGACTCCAGTTACAGCAACTTCAAAATCAAATATTATCTCTTAAATCTAATAAAAATTGCTACAGATAAGAATAAAATAGAAGTAGCAAAAAAGAAATACAATGAAATATTATCCCATAAAAATAATTTAGCTATGGAAAACTGAAATTAAATTCTTATGCTACCTCTCTTAAGCATCTTCATAACCTATCTATGAAAGTTAAGATACAATCAAAAATTAATAACGTTGATAGTATCTTTCATGAAGGGAAAATGAAAAAAAATCTTGGACATAGGGGACATTCTGGAGGCTTTTAATTATCATTATGCAGAGCATCAGTAAGATAAAATAAGTACAAATGAATATGAGAAGTTAGAGAATATAGTTCCCAACATATCAAGAATTCCTGAGGAACTTAAGTTAGATCTATAAAATCCTATTTCTCAAATGTAAATTATAGATGGAATTAAAGGAAGTAAGTCTAATAAGGCACCTGGAATAAATGGATTAATTATCAAAATTTATAGATTGTTCCCTTCTTCTATAATCTCTCTCCTACATAAAACCTTTCCTGAAGTTCAAACATTAGCAAATATTCCTCCTTCTTGGAGATATTCTCTAATTTCCTCTATATTAAAAGAGAATAAGGACCATAATCATTGCAACTCATATAGACCAACTTCTTTGCTGAATAATGATTATAAACTATTTATGCCAATTATGGTCAACAGATTCAAAATACCCATATTTAAAATAATTAATGAAGACCAAACTGGTTTCATACATAACAGGCATACACAGGATAATATTAAAAAGTATTAACTCTGATAGATCACCTCAATAAAGGAAACCATGAAGCATTGCTAATAGGTCGAGATATTCAAAAGGCCTTTGACTCCTTAAAGTGGGGTTATTTATTTAAAGTCTTACAGTTATTTGATCCCCCTTTTTTATAACAATGATAAAGAAAATCTATGAAAATAATCTAGCATATGTCACATTAGGTCCCTTTACTTCCAAAACAATCCAAATCACTAGAGGTACTAGATAAGGATGTCCCATGTCCCCTAGCCTATTTGCTCTGGCCATAGAAATACTTGCCATTTTAATATGTAATAACTCAAAGATAGGAGGTATAAATATATATATATATATATATATATATATATATATATATATATGACCAATATATTTCTAAAATAATGATGTTTGTTGCTGATGTCTTACTTACCTGACCCAACCCTAAGGAAGTGTTAGCTGAAGTGGATATAGTAACACATTTCCAACAAATCTCAGGACTCTCCTTCAACAAATCAAAATCAAAATATTTATTATTAAATAAAAAAAAGAACATACAGGTTCCAGTTAATAATATTATTGGAAACCAAGTTTCAACTCTAGACTACTTAGGAATAGTCCTAGGCAACCTTACAGCTTAACTATGCTAAGGCCATAGAATTAATCACGACATTAATAAGCAAATGAAATAATTTGTTTATAGCATTTGATAGGTTACAACTGATAAAAATGGTTTTGTTACCAAAAATATTATATATAACACAAGCCCTTATACTTCCACCAGGAAAGAAAATCCTTAAAGAAATCACTTTGACTCTGATGAAATTCCTTTGGTACCCCAAAAGAAATAGAGTGGCATATTCTCATCATATCCAAAAATGGGAGCAAGAGGGGTTACAATTCCCAGAGATTGAAACTTATATAAAGGTATCTATAATTAAAATAGTGATGAATTGGATAAATCCTAGACACTCTTCAAATTGGAAACAGTTACACTCCATTATACTAATGAATGAAAATTATTTATTAAATAATGCTTTGTAACTGACAAAGATAACAAGATATGACACTATTTAACTTTAAATTTACAGTATAGTTCAACAAAATTAACTAAACTAACACTAATAAACAATATTTTTGATGTTTTTAGAAAATGTATTGACACAAATGTAGATATAAAACTGTGGCATAGATTTTTAATGCCATTTACTATTACAAGGGATTTCCCTGATAAAACACATAGAGAGATTTTTGGTTTAAGGGAAAATAATAGCCTATGTAGTTGGTTGCAGTGTATTGAAAACTAACAAGCTTTGACCACACAAAGTATATTGTCAACCTATGGCCTATCCCCAAATGACTGGTTGGTTCTTCAGAGTGTCACTGCATACACTAAGGATCTGTGTAGAATAATACATAAGTCATCCTTCAAAACCATACCAAAAATTATAAACTGGATTTTTGGAATTCTATATAATAATATCAATGTTAAGAATTAATTATCATATCTGTATAACACTTTAATTGTCTATAAGACAGCTCCTAAAGATTCTTACTGGTAATAACTAACTAATGGGTTTCAAGTATCATTATCAATGGAAGATAAACAAACATTTTATTTTCAGTTAAACTAACTTCTTACTCACAATTCTGGAGGATTTTTCATTGGAAATTTCTACAGAGATCCTTTTTGACACGTGAGGCCTGCTTCTAATGTAAGCTTAGATAAATGTAGCTTAATAGTCTGATTTGCCTTTTCAGTGATGCCAGAGACTTGAGGTCTGTAAGGGCAATGAAATTTCAATACAATACTTAACATTTTACAAATAGCTTGTGTTAATTGTGAAGTGAAGTGCTTGCCTCTGTCAGAATAAATATGGCACAGTACCCAAATGGGGGGATAAACTCAGTGTATATTTTCTTAGCAACAGAAATAGCATCATTCTTGACACAAGGCCTCAACCCAGCCAGAAAAGACATCAATTATAGTGAGAACATATATGAAATGTGCTGAGGGGGAGGTAGTTCAATACAATCCCACTGGAGTGCACAAAAAAGGACATGAAGGTTTGGCAGAGGCTGGAATGGGGCCTGGGTGCCTTTTGAAATGTTAAACTGTAAACAGATTGAGCCACTCGACACAAAATAGTGTACAGATTATGAAAGACCAGGTGCATACCAATCGCATTGGATTAACTAGTGAGTTCTGGCTCAAATAGTCAGGAAGATGATAGGTACGGATCAATTGGTGCAAAAAGGTTTTTGGTGCTACAGGGCATCCATCTGGATGTCTCCAGATGGAGTCTTCACCACATTTACAATGTGCATGTATCCACTGGGTCACATAGGAATCTGATACATTATTCTTTATATTCAATAAACTCTAATTTGAAAAAGTAGGCATCTACAACACCTGTTGAAAGATACACAGCTGTGCTGGTTGTCCCCGAACAGAGGTGAAAATAGCACCCTTTTTTGCAGCCCAGTCTACCATAGCATTTCCTTACTCTCAAGAGTCATCAGACTGGTGAGCTGCAATTTTAATAACAGCAACTTGTTTCGGTAGCAAAAGATGGTGTAACAACATGTCGACATAAAATGCATTTTTGATAATAGTACCACTGGATGTCAGGAATCCGCTTTCTTTCCATAAGGTGCCAAAGTCGTGTACTACCCCATGCGCATAGCAAGAATCGGTATATATGTTGACTGTTTTATTATTAGCCAATTGACAGGCAGTAGAGAGAGCTACTAGTTTAACTACTTGAGTGGATGAACCAGGTGGTAAAGTCTCAGTTGATAACACTAAAGTTTGTGAGTAGATGGCCCAAGCAGCTGACAGCTGCCCATCTTGGTTGCGAAGACAAAATCCATCAATGAAAAGTACCAGATCCGGATTTTGCAAAGGGACATCCTGGCGATCTAACCTAGGAGGAAGAGTTGAGTTAACAACAAGACAGTCTTGGGGTTCACCCTCATCTAAGGTGGGGATTAACGATGCTGGATTAAGTGCAGGGTATCTGACAATCTGGAGGGCAGGGTTAGCAAGTTATGTCAGTTCATACCATGTCAGTCTAGAGGGAGATAAATATTGAGTGTTCGTCTTTAGAAGTAAAGCGTGGACTGCATGAGGGACAGCTAAAAAAGTTTGTCTCTCAAAGTAATGGAAGCAGCAAGGTCCACCAAATGGCTACAGCTGCATCCACACTCAGGCACATGGGTAATCCAGAAGCAACAACATTCAATTGGGTGCTAAAGTATGCTATTATCGGTACCTTCCGGTATGTTGCTGGGCTAAGAGGCCCACTGCCACCTTATTTTGTTCACTACAGAAAAGAATGAACAGATTTGAGTAGTCCAGTAGGCCTAGGGCAGGTGGGTTGGATAATTGTACCTTGATCTGTATAAAGGCATTCTCATGTTCTCCTAACCACAGGAGCAGCTGGGGAGTGTCCTCCTTTAGTAACATTAGTAAGGGTTGAGTAATCTCTGAGAAATTAGGGACCCATTGGTGCAGTAGCCAGCCAGTCCCAGAAACCCTCATAGTTGGTGTTGGGGAGTAGGACGAGGTGCATTTTGAATGGCAGTTATGCGGGATGGCAGAACTTTCTGCCTTTTGCCATGCAAAATCAAATGACCCAACTTCTTGACTTTGGGTAGGAAAAACTGCAGTTTGGATGTGTTCACTTTAAAACCCTGAAGAGACAAATACTGTAAAACTGCAAGGGTATCCCTTTGACATGTTTGTGGAGTAGTAGAGGATGCCATCAACATATTCTATAGTGCTGTTTCAGCAGGAAGAGCAAGGACATCCAGCTGCTGCTTCATTTCTCTGGAAAAAAGAGTAGGTGATTGTACATACCCCTGGGGCAGTCTAGTCCATGTATATTGTTGCCCCTGGTATGTGAATGCAAAAAGGTATTGACTGTCTGAATGAATCACAATAGAGAAAAAGGCTCAAAATTGTGGCAGAATTAAGAACTATAGGGGAAAGCAGGTAAAACTGCCCTCTTAATGTCTTTAAGGTCTTAAACAAACCAATAAGTTTCCCTGCCTGTTTTTTTAACTGGTAGAATAGGAGTATTGCATGGGATAATGGTAGGAACTATTATGCCTTGTTGCAACAAAGACTGAACTACTGGAGCGATTCCTGTTTCCACCTGGACAGAAAGGAAGTATTGAGGTACTTTGGGCAACACTGCACCAGGCCTCAAGGGGATTTTGACTGGATCTGCATAAGGAAAAAGGCCCACATCATTGTCATGGGTAGTCCATAGTGATGCAGGAAGAGTGTCTAGTGAAGGGTGGGAGGGAACAGATTGCGATTGATACTGGATGAACATCGCTTGCAAATAGTTTGAATCAGCCGAGGTACACACTCCTAACATAACATGGTCTTGCTCTGCTGATGGGATTTCTAGAAAGATTCCTTCTTTGGTGTAATAAATTGTGAAACCTAGTTTACATAACAGATCACAGCCAAGTAGATTCAATGGTGCCTACATGCTGACTAGAAAGGCATGTTCCATCAAACGACCCAAACTCACTGGTACTTGAACTGTTTCAGGGTAAATTATGGGAACTCCGGAAAGTCCCACACCTCTAGTTGTGTTGCCGGAGAGGGGAAGAGTTAGAGCTGCTTTCACTGTGAGCATAGATCTGGTGGCCCCCATATCTACCAAGAAAGGGATGGGATTATTCTTTACAGTTCTCATCATGATTGGACCCTGCTAATCAATTGGGACAAGTGGCAAAAGTTGCTGTGTCTGTTCAGGGTAGCCCTATAGTGACTGTTGGGCATCAGACCAGATGGTAGGGGTCCATGAAGAGTCCCAGTGCTGATTCTGTACTGATTGAGACTGTTCCCCATGTCTAAAGGGGTTGTCTTGTGAAAATTCTTGAGAGGGAGGTGGTGGTTGTGGCATTAAATAAGGACAACTGTCCCTCCAAATACCAGTCTGTCTGCAATTAAAACAGAGGTTGGTATTTCCATCACTATTATTTCCACCACCATCCCCCATTTGCCTCTGACCTTGTTGTTGGAAGCCATTGTTTACTGGAGGTCACTGAGAGGGGCCTCGGGCTTGGAATCCTTGTCCACCCATACCTCGTCTTCCCGAGTGATTTCTCCCTCCCTGGCCACACTGTCCAAATGGAGAACATATGTAATTTGGCTTGGAGAAGTTGATTTTGTATTTCCTCCTTTTCCTTCACCATAAGGTCAGACAAGTACTGCACCTGGATAACTAGATCATGCAAACCTAGGCTGGGCCAGTTCAAACATACCTTTTACAGTTGGACTTAAACTTGAGGCAGAAGACCATCTACAAAAGTAGCAGATAGTCCGATGGCTGCAGGACCTTCTGTTGGCTCAGGATACACCAAGTTAGCTTCAAAAGCATCGGTAAGATGCAGCAGATAGTCCACTGATTCATCTTCCCATTGTTGGATGCCCTTAATCTTCGACCAGGTCAGAAGAGGAGGGCAAATAACCATAATGGCATCCAGTATATGGTTTCTGACTGGCTTGATGCCATCATTACCCATCGTTCCATACTGCAGAATGGGATTTGAGACATTGGTATGGTCTCATATTCATTTTAAAAGGTCAGCTGGAACAGCATATTGCAATACTTGCCCATACCTCTTCAATAGTAGGGTTCTGAAGACTGACATGACCAGCCAAAATTCACTGGAATTTTGCTGGATTAGACCGTATGGGTGGGAGTAACTTGACAATCACCTGAAAATCTACTGCCAGCAACACCCTTGTGACAGTTATGGTAGAGGGAGCAGTTTTATCCCTTCCATGGGTCGGGTTTGGGACTTCTCATAAGGGAAAATACCCCTTTTCATCATCCACCTTGGATGAAGATGTGGAGGAAGTGTCCTAATCAGAGTCAGGATTAAATCTATCTGGTCCTAAACATCCTCTGCCAGTATCAATGAGAACTGCAAAATGCCCTAGCAATTTCTGCTTGGATTTTGAGCCCTGTTTCTTAGTGTCCTTAAAAAAATCTAAAAGACATTAGATTCAGATCCCTAGAGCTAGTATGTACTGCTGGGCCACTATAAGGTGTTGAGTCATCTCTAAGCTGAAGTCTTGGGTCCAGCTGGTCTGTAGCTTGACCATCGGCACTATCCGAGGTAGACATAACCTGGGAATTGCTTACTGTAACTGCTGGCTGATCCACACCTCACAGTATCATTAGTGGGTTGCTGTACGGGCTGGAGTATGGCAGGCTGCTGCACCTGTTGCTGAGCTGATGTTTCATGCACCTGTGCTTGGCCCACTATCTTGTAAGCAGGTGGCGCCATTGGCTGAGGCAGAGTAAAAACATATTCTTTCTCAGAAGATTCAGGTGAGCCAATATTTAACTGACTTAAGTCCACTACAGGGTACAATCCTTTGTATGGTGGGGTCTCTAAGGATTTTCCTTCTACTATTCCCTTCTTATATGCTGTATGATTCAAAGCCCTCAATTGCCCTTTTAATTTATCTTGATTAAATTTCAAGCTTCTTACAATGGAGTCTTTTTCCCTGTCTTTTGATTCCGCTTACCAATCGTTAATTGCCACACAACGTCCTGGTAGTACCTTTTCCTCTTTTTCTTTTAGTTTCCTTTGTAAATTAGCCAGGACATCCTTGTCAAAACAGCCATTAGCTGGAAAGCATAATTTCCCATCATTCTTAATAAGGGTAATCCAATGATTCAGATACAAACAGCTTTCTCGTGAAACTTTGTAAAACATATAGCCGGCAGGAGTTCCTCTTTCTGGCTAAAATTCTTTACCTGCACTCACTCCCTTGTTATTTATTTATTTATTTTTTTGACAATGAACTACAGTTGTTAACCCACACTCACACTTATGTCACCAGAATATTATCATTTAACCCTCACTCATCCAGTTACAAATCATGCCACCTTCCTTCTGAAAGTTCCATGAAAGAGAGAAGGAGAAAAAAACACATGCAATATGTTAGGCACTTGCAAATGGCTGAGGTCCCAAAAGACAGAAAACCATGTACAGGCCCGTTAATGAGAAATCAGCCATTCACCTCCGAGCCTGTCCCAGGATTTCTGATCTGGGTTACAACGCCAACTGTTGAGAAATACCTTTCCTAATACAGTTACTCAATTAATTAATCACAATTTATTGAAGGATATGCAGTACAAGTTCTGTCTTTTATAGTAGCTTTTATTATCACACGTGTGGGAGACCCCAAAGTCAGTATAGGGAATCTCCCAGAACAAAAGAAACTGTGAGCTTGTATATACTTAGATAATACTGATATTGAGTTGATTATTTACACCAGTAGACAATGGACAATTTACATATACCAATCAGGTAGTTCCCCATAAGCATTAAGACAAACCTAAATACTTATTGCTAGGTAGAAAGAGAAAAGCGGACATAAAACCATATAAGGACTTGTTTTCTTGACCACATAACTTTGTTGAACTCAGTGTTTACTTACTTTGTGCAGTCAGTCACGTATTCTTAACCTTCAATGCACCTTCTTTTAAATCTTTTAGATTTTACAAAACAGATGTAACATTCAAGCTGGTCTATCAAGCTGTCTTAAGAATTTTTTTATAGAGTATCATCTTTTGATGCAGAACAGGCTAAGAAGGAAATGCAAAAGTTTGTCCAATAAAAAATGAGCTAATAAAACAGAAGGGGACTCTGCTTCTCATGCTTTTGATAATATTTTAATAATATTACATATGGTCAGACTTTGCTAGTGAAATCTTTTCCGCTGATCTAAAGAAAAATGCTTGAGAGATGGAGAAAAACACAGGAGTTGACCAGAGGAATTGTCAAAACTGTGGAAGTGAAGTGGAATCTAAATGTTTCTAAAGTAATTATGTGGGGCTTTTCTTCCATTTTACTTTCTTTCTTTCTTTCTTTCTTCTTTTTTTCATATTAAGAAATGTAGGCATTACAGTTTCAAGACAAAAAAAAAAGCTGGAGAAGAAAAGCATATTTATGTTAATAAGCTGAAATTTTGGGTTACTGAGGTTGGGGATGGGGTAAAAGTATACAAACCAAAATTTATATAGTGCTGATATGTTTTATCTAACTTTTGCATAGATGCATTTCTGGATCAAATCCCTGGTATAAACTAATAAATGAAAAAAAAAGCAAATATGGGAAGTGGGAACACTGAATATAATGAAAAGTTTTCTTTTAACAATAAATCTTTTGGCTTGTCTATCAATCTGCAACAGAAGACTACATTTTTTTTCTTTTTTATCTCTTACATTTCCATGGGGGCAAGCTGATAACAGGGCAATAAAAGGCAGAATACTGATTTTTTAGGGTTAAAAGTTAATTATTTCTGAAAGTATGCAAGAAGTTTTTTTATCTTGTAAAGGGACAATAAAGGTTTTTAAAAAATATCAGATACAAATTAGTGTAAGTAGAAGCACAGGCAATAACTTGCTTCTTAGAATGGTTAACCTCAATTTTAGTAGATTAATTTGGGCCTCTAGTAGCTGCTATTTGGCACAAATGTTCCTATTAGGAGGGTTAAACTTAATTATTCTAAGATCTACGTAGATACATGAATTTGTATTAACAGTTTATGGTGGTGTTATGGAGGTGTGTTTATTATTTGTTTGAGGGTTTTTATTAAAACAAAAAGTCTTGTAAAATGTGATATAGGCTCCAGTGTTCATGCTAAGAAAAAGTTGCATAAAGGATTAACCTGCCAAACATTAATGGGTATATATATATAGGTTCATAGGTTCATACTAGGCTATCTGCCCAAGGGCATTTATAAGCCTAGCCCAGAGTTTTGTGGCTTTCGCCACCTCTTTAGTTTGAAGAAAACTATGCCCATTATTTTGCTGTGCCTCTGTCAAGCAGTGACACTGAGGTAATCCCTGGGGTATATCTGCGATCTCCCATCCATTGGTCAAGATTTCTCTTGAACAAGGCCAGCGAGGTGCTCTGCCTCACATGTACCGGAATTTTGTTCCACAGCATAGGGAGTCTCTGGGTGATGAATCTGTCCCTTCAGCACGTCCTATTAATAACCGTGTCAAGGTTTAAGTCTCCCACCCTTGTAGTTCTGAGGGATCCAGATTTTTTGAGGTGAAGCATGTTCATCAAATCTGGGTTTGACATGGCCTTGTATGTCAGGCAAAGGTCACCTCTGAGCAAGCGGTAAGCGACTGAATAGAGATGGAGTTCTTTCAGTCGGGCAGCATAAGACATATTTTTGA
Source organism: Protopterus annectens (assembly GCF_019279795.1). NCBI lineage: Eukaryota > Metazoa > Chordata > Ceratodontiformes > Protopteridae > Protopterus > Protopterus annectens. The sequence goes on from NC_056749.1 coordinate 769,157,973, forward strand.
GACCCTTTATCCTTTTGGTGAGGAACTTTTGGGGCCTTTCCAGCTGCTGCAGGTGTCGGGTCAGATACATTCCGAATGGGGCATTGTACTCAATCATTGGTCTGATGAGTGATGAGTACAGGGGGACGATGACCTCCCTTGATCTAGATGTGAATCCCTTCATGATCAGGTGGGCAATGTAGAAGGTCTTCCTAACTACTTTAGCAATGTGAGTGTCAAACGAAAGGTTACTGTCAACCTGGGTCCCCAGATCCCTGATAACTTCTTCTGTGCTCAGTGGATTGCCACCTATATGGTAGCTAGGGGTAACCTTGTTTTTCCTGAAGGGTATGACTATGCATTTCTTGGCGTTTAACTTTAGGCCATGGCTCTGGCACCAGTTATCCATTTCTGTGAGACCCTTCTGAAGGATATCTGTGTCAGATGTGTTTTCGACTATGGCGCCCAGTTTGCAGTCATCTGCAAACTTTGTCAGCCATAACCCTCCTGTGTTTGCTTTTACTTCAGAAAAGTAGATACCGAACAAGAGTGGGCCCAGGACTAAGCCCTGTGGGACACCACTTGTGACAGGCTTTGAGTCTGACATGGTGCCAGCAACTCTGACCCTGTGGGTTCTGTCACTTAGCCAGTTTGCAACCCATCTTGTGATGTATGGGTTTACATTTAAGCTGATGAGTTTTTCAATGATACCTGAGTGGGTTATTGTGTCGAAAGCCTTTGCCAGGTCGAGGTAGGCTGTATGGACTGCCTTTCCCTCATCAATGGCCTTGGTGACTGTTTCGAAAAAGTCAACCAAGTTTAAAAGGCATGATCTGCCTTTGACAAAGCCAAACTGGGTTGGATCCAAAGTCTGCAAGTTCCCTATGTCTTTATTTATGAGTTCCATTATGATCCTCTCCATGGCTTTGCAGATCAGGCTTGTCAAGCTGATGGGATGGTAATTTCCAGGGTCGGTGGAGGCACCGCCTTTGTGAAGTGGGACCACAGTTGCCATGCGCCACTCCTTGGGTACGTATCCTGAGGTGAGGCTAAGATTAAACAGCTGTCCTAACTGCTGGTTTAATTCCTCATTGAGTTCGTGGAGCACACAGCCGGGGACACCATCCGGTCCCATGGATGCTGTGCTTTTCGCCTTGGAGAGAGCAGTTTTCACCTGGGCATTAGAGATGTTTGGGGGGCTACAATCCTCTGGTATAGATATCTCTCCTTTTGGGGGGGAGGGGGGGAGAGGTTTGCACTGAACCTGTCAGCCAGTATGTTGGCAATGTCTGTAGGTTCAGTAATTTTCACATCATTTTGAACTAATTCTGAGCATATCTGGGAGTTTCCTCCCAGGTTTCTAACATAGCTAAAGAAGGCCTTGTGATTGTCTTTTGAGTCCTTAGCGATTTTTCTCTCAAAATTTGCCTTGGATGATTTTATGAGAGCTCTTAGTTTTTTAATTATAATGATCAAAGGTGTCTTACCTTTTAAGGATTTTGCTCTATCTTGTAGTAGCTTCCTCCTTTTGTTGTAGAGCTTGTTTATGGCTGGGGTCCACCAAACTGGGCACTTGCCTTTGGTACAAAGAGTCTTTGTTTTGTTTGGGATTGCCTGATCCATCCAGTCCTGTAGGTGCTGGTAGAAGGCATTTGTAAGTGATTCAGTGGCTTGAGTAATGTTTACCGCCGGCTCGGGGGCCTTAAAGGAGACCACACTAGTCTTTAGAAGTGTGAATTCGGCTTATGAGAAGTTCTTCACTGTGGTCTTTTTTATCTCAGGTGGGGGCAGGATGAGGACCTCCAGTGAGATTAGTTTATGATCTGATCTCACCAGTGAGGGGTATACTTCCGGTGTTGAACATTGTGATCCCATGTTCGTGATGATGAGAGCAAGTATGTTTTCACCTCTTGTGGGGATGGTGACTAGTTGTTCCATGGCATTTGAGTTTATGAACTCCAGGAACCTTTGGGCTAGAGTGTTTGGGCTTGAGTAGTGATCCCAGTCTATATTAGGGTAGTTGAAGTCACCTAGTATGATGGTGTTTGGAGATACATTTATCCTCTCCAGTATTTTCAGGAAAGCTATGTGAGGTTCTTGAGTTTGAGAGGGTGGCCTGTAACATGCTACAAATTGCAGAGCAGTCTTGCCTATGGTTAATTGCACTTGGATGGTCTCCGATGCATTGTGCGTTGCCACCAACCTTGAGGTGTGGGTGTCCTTGATGAATATGGACACCCCCCCTCCTTTCTTGGTGTTGTCCGGATTTTGGGGCCGGAACGCATGATATGAGGTAAAACCTGATAGTGCTGGGGTGCTCTCAGGAGCCTTGAACCAGGTTTCAGTCACAGCAAACACATCGATGTTCTCCATACTGAGAAGGGCCTTGAGTGCGTGCATCTTGAGGTTGAGACTTCTGGCATTGAGCAGCATTACCCTTAGTTTTTTTTCCTTTTTTGTGTTCTAGGGTGGTAGGTTTAGAATTTGAGCCTTGCCTAAAAAAGGCACTATGGGGGTGGCAAGAGCCTTTGCCAATATCCGGAAGCCCAGGGGTGACAGGTGCAAGCCATCCCTTGCGAAGCAGCGTGGCTTGTCCAGCATGTCATCCCAGGCAGACAGACATTGGATCCCCTTTGAATGACACCAGAGTTTAAGCCAATTATTAAAGCTGATCATCTTATCTCTGTATTCTGGCATCATTCTTGGTGAAGGTAGGATACTGCTCAAGGTCAGGATCATACCTGCCTGGGCTACATAATCAGAGAGCTCCTCAATGTCTCTTTTCATGTAGTCCAAGGAGGTACGTCTCAGGTCGTTTACACCAGCATGGACAATGACTGAGTCGTACTTGTACCTGCTGTTGAGAGACCTGAGTGCTTGTATTATGTGGTGGATTCTAGCGCCCGACAGGCAGCTTACTGTGACCTTCTCCTTACTCAATCTGGTGAGTGGGACATCGGTGTGTCTGACTATGGAGTCACCAATGACGAGTGTGTCTGGCATTTTGTTTGGCCTTAAGGGCTGTGACTGTTTGGCACACTGACTGTGTGGTCTATGTGTTGCATGTGTTATGTCCTGAGGTGGTAGTTGTTTGGGTGTCTGCTTTGGTGGCCTCTGCTGTTTTGGTAGATTTTTGATCAGAGCCTCCGAGTATGTCTTTGTGTGTTTATGTGTATGATTTGAAGTTGTGATAGTACTATGTGAGACTGGGTATGTGGTGTGTGTGGTTGCCTTCTCCTCCTGTCTGGTCTTGCCAGTCCTATGTTGAGAGAGAGCTCAGCCTCCTGTTTGGCTGTATAGTTGCATCTCTCGCATGTATTTGTGTTTTGTGGGAGAAGGAGAGGGTTGTCTGTGTACATGAGGCAATTGTAACATTGCCTCAATATTCCCAGGTTCACCAGCTGAGCAGGAGAGGACACTAGCAACTGATCCCTCAACATGCTAGAAGGAATAGACAAAAAAACTTTAAATCACAAAAGCTGAAAAGTGACATTTTAAAAAGCTGCCATATATAATAGGTGAGAATACTGACTTCTTACCATAATATAATGGCAACACTTTTCATATTATCTTGGAATGTGAGTGCTCACAGGCATAGACAAAATAAATGATTACTTAATCATATTAATACATGTGGAGTATGAATAACAATGCTATAGAAAACACATTTGGAAAGAACTGAGCATGTAAATGTATTTATTTATTATTTATTGACATTTATTTACCAGGAAAGTCTGACTGCATAGGAGCCCATATTCAGTGGAGGTCGAGGGAGAAAAGCTCCAAAGTATTGCAAAATATTTTCAAAACAATAATTTTACAGTCTTCAAAAATAATGCATTTTACTATAATGTAATGGCAACACTTTCCGTATTATCTTGGAATGTGAATGGTGTATCAGGCATAGACAAAAGAAATGACTACTTAATCATATTAATACATGCAGAGTGCAAATAGTAATGCTATCGAAAACACATTTGGAAGGAACTAAGCATATGAATGTATTTATTTTTTTTGTGATATTCATTTACTGGGGAAGTCTGACAGAGTCAGAGCCCATATTCAGTGGAGTCCTGGGGAAAAAATCTCCAAAGTATTACAAAACATTTTCAAAATAGTAATTTTACAGTCTTCAAAAATAATACAAAACATCCACAGTTTAAATAATTATACCAAATTAGACATAAAACTAAAATATTTATTAAGAATAGATAGAAGTTATATGATGGTGATTTAATACTTAGAGAAATTTTAGCTTCATATTGGTCCATTTCAATTTTAAACCAAATTTATAAAGTATTTATGCATTTACATCTGTAATGGCTAAAAGAATGTCAAAAGTGTTACAAAAACTGGAAGATATGGACCAATGTGGGTTTGATGAGTGAGGCAAAGATTTATCAACTAATATAAGAAAATATCATTGATATTTATGGATCTTGATGCAGAAAAAACATTCAATAGAGTAAGCTGGGATCTTATGAATAGGGCAATGGAAGAATTTGTATTTCCTGATACAATAATAAGGTTGATTAGAAGGATATATGGGGGATCAAAGGCAAACATTGAAGTGTGAGGCCTCCTCTCTGATATGTTGTGTCTGAACAGAAGAACCAGGCAAGGCTGTCCTCTTTCCCCTTTGTTATTTGTATTATATATAGAACCATTAGCAAAAAAACTAAGGGACTCAGAAATTCAAGGATATAATAGGTATGGTGTTCAAGAAAAGGTGGCTTTATTTGCAGATGATATTATTTTGTACCTGATGAAAATAGAAAAGGACATCTCAGTGTTGTGGAATATTATGAGTCAGTTCTAGGTTTCCTCAGGATATAAAATTAATGAACATAAAACAAGCACTATAGCTGTAAAGAATGTACCCACACATGAATTGGTTCAGCAATACCCAGATATATATATATATATATATATATATATATATATATATATATATATATACACACATGCACACACACACACACACACACACACACACACACACACATATATATATATATATATATATATATATATATATATATATATGTACATGATAAAATGAAATACTTAGGAATATGGATTAAACAGGAATCAGTTTTGGCAGCTAAGTATATACGAGAAGAGACTAAAGAAAAGACAATGCAAAACTGAGAAATGAGAAGCTCTTGCCTGTAGATATGGATTGCAAAATACAAGGAGTAAAATGCTTAGTTTCTTTAGTTTTATACACAAGTCAGGCATATTTTTATCAACCAGAGAAGAAATTGTTGGTAATTAATAAGGAGTTGAAGAATTTTATTTGCAAAGAGAAGATGGCAAGAATCAAGTGGGATAGGTTGATCCTTCCAATAAAATAAGGAGTTTTAGGATTACCTGATTTGAAGGGATATTTCAGAGCTACACAGTTAAGGCTCTTATACATAACTCAAACATGAACTACAATTCAGAGTGGAAAGGGATGATGATGAAGCCGGAAGTAAATTCAAGAAATAAGTAAAGAATGGGATTTTTGGCACAGATCCTTAAGGAGAATAATAACAGTCATACAAAATATATTCATACAGTAGCAAAAAGTATACTGTGAACTAAGCCATACTGGGAATGAAGAAAGGAGATTCATTGGATTGGGATGACTACAATTAAGGATACATAGAACAGACAAGAGGGAAGTGGAATTTATTGGAGGAGGATCAGAGCTGGACCATCATCAGATGGACCCTTAGGTAGGGTAATGGAATAGTGTTGCTTCCAAAGCAGCCCCCCCCAACAGCAGCAACCACCCCACCAGCCATTCCATTGTCCCATTACTTGGCTATTTCACCCCAGTTATGATAAACACTGCTCAAACCTGTCAGTGTGCCTACTATTTTCCATTTTACTTCTACAATGATTAGAGATATTTAACACTTTTATTTAAACTTTTATTGCACAAACACTGACATTCATTTGCTAAACAAAACAGTACAGTCTCACAATGAAAACAGAATTAGCATGAACAGTAAGCCTCTCTGCCCTTTGTAGTTTTTAATACTTTTCCAGTAAGCAATGATACAAAACACATGAACCAGTAATGACAAAACTACCGATTACAGAGAATTTCAACTATAAAAGGCAACTCAAGCAATCTATCAATATCAGTCAATATGCACAATATCTGCAAAAGTCATTTGAGTAATTCCACATTGAAGAGATCTAGAACTACTGAAGAGGTTGTCGTTTGCCAAAAACTTTACATTTTAGTTTTTCATTTACAATTTCAGTGACTGCCACCCTTGAAAAGTGCATTGCCCATTTCAGATTAAAAAATTGGTAAGCTGGTAATATTCCAAGAGGGAATGGCTATCAAACTGATAACAGGTTCATAGTTTATCAGCATCTTATCCAAAGGAGGATACACTCAGGAGTTCAGCACCCTAATCCCCCCTTAAAGGAGCCACTACAATATCAGCACTCCATCTACATGGTGTGGAACTAAAACCCATAGCCTTCTGCATAAAAGCAAGTATGCTACCTGTTGAGCTACTAACACTGCTTTCAAATTTTATAGCACAAACTGATGATGGCCATTTACTAAACAGAACAGTTACACATTGAAAATAGACTTAGTATGAACAGTAGTTTCCATCTCTTCCCTTGAAATGCAACATTTCTTGAAAAATGCAATGAAACTCAACATTCTTTGAAAATGCACTGAAACTCAATATTATTTGAAAATGCATTGAAACTCAGCAGTCCTTGAAAATGAATTGAAACTCAACAGTCATTGAAAATGTACCATGATGACAATTTGGTATCTGGTGTATAGGACTCTGGCTCTAATCTTCTGTAATCAAGGTACAGGGTTTGAACCTGAATAAGATAACTAACCTGCCATCTATAACTGGGGCATTACACACTCACACACACACCCTCCATATTCACATGCGTATTCCATTCATCCGGCAATATAACAGCAGCAAGCAGTTCTCCATGCTTAAAACTCTCATGTATGATGCCTCTGCTCCAGTGTTTAAATGAGCATGCATCTTTGTATGATGCACACACAGACAGTACTAAAGATGCACACAAATTGACTCCTTAAACAAGACATGTAAGTTCTGGTTTAAAATTAAATGCTGTGGCAGAACCCCCCCCCCCCCACAAAGCCAGTAGGCCCAAGGCAGCTGCTTACAACACCCAGTGTTTGATCCAGCTCTAAAGAGGATGGCAAAGGAACTAATGTATTGGGAACAAATAATTAGAGAAGGAAAGGTAATGGAATGGGAGGAGGCCAAGATAACATTTGTTTTGCAGACTCCTGATTGATGTCCTTATTGGGGATTGATATTATTGCGGAGACAAAGAGAAAGGGATAGGGAAATTCTAAATGAAAGACCTGCACTGGTTGAGTTTTTAATTAAATCTAGAACAGAAGCTGCTGTTAAAATGGGATAATTAGTAGGGCATATAAAATATTGCAAGGCAACTATAAGAATTCATCAGAAGAGGTCAGAAAAGATGGAGAAGAGAGATTAAATCTGCAATTCCCAAAGAAACAATGAGAGGACATATGTATGACTCCTAAATATGTAACACATTCTAGAAGATTTAGGATTTTTGCCAGGAAGTGTTTGCAGAGAAACTTTATACCCCAAGCAGACTTCAAAGACTTTTTCCTCAGGTAGGTGGCAAATGTTGGAGGGTGTGATAGGGAAGAAAGTGAAGACTGGGAACATATGTTTTGGGAGTGTAATGAGTTGTCATTCTTTAAATATTCCCTACAGCACTTCAGGAATACTGGGCTAACAAAAGTGTGTAACTAAGGAAATTGTTTTTAAGCTGGCTACAGGATCTGAAAAGCTTAGACATAGTAAGGCCATGTGCAATTTAACTCTGGTTGCCAAAAAAGCAATTAGAGTGGCAATGGTGGTGCAGCGGTTAGCGTTGTCACCTCACAGCAAGAGGTTCTCCGGTTATATCCTTGGCTGGGGTGCCTTCTGTGTGGAGTCTGCATGTCCTCCCTGTGGTCGCGTGGGTTTCCTCCAGGTGCTCCGGTTCCCTCCCACATCCCAGAGACATGCTGCAAGTGGATTGGATACTCTAAATTGACCCTAGGCATGAGTGCATGCATCTGTGTCTTCTGTGGAAGGTTGGGCACCGGGCTGGTAACTCAACACCATAAAGCTCCACTGCCAATCATGAGGGGACAGGTGATTGGCTGTGGCAACCTCTAACCATGAAAAGCCGAAAGAAGAAGAAGGTTTCCAAAAAAGCAATTACTAGAAAATCAAAATATAAGCCAACTACACTTGAAATAGTCAATATTGTAACACAGATAAATGAACAGAAAGTGGGATCTTTACAAAAGAGTAATAATAAATTACATAGAAAAAAATGGAGACTGTGTGAGCAATACATGCAGAAAAATGTTTTGGAGGTGGAATGAGAATTAAGAGGAGGCAGAAACTGTTGATTCAGTTCTTTACAGCAGTCATGAGTCTTTAATCAGCTCATCCATAACAGCGTGGTTTGGCTGTCTGCCTAATCCTGACAAAAATATGTTATATCAAATAGTCAGGTCTGACAAAAATATCACTGGTGCTAGTTATGCCTCTTTACAGGACCTGTACTATTCCAGAGTCATAAAAAGGGCAGTGAATATCATCATTGACCCTTCACATCCAGGCCATCATATTTTTGAACTACTACCTTCAGACAGGTATTATAGATTAATATGCACCAAACCAGCAGATATAAGAACAGTTTTTTCCCCACATTCCATCAATTTCATTAATTGTTAACTCAGCTTATTAGGCTGGGGTATTCTTTTTCCCAAGTCTCCGAGGATTCTGCAGTATTGTTTACATATTGTTAATACTTGTTTCTTTCAGAGTTTATTTCAGTATTTCTTGCACTGAGTTGTACTTTGCATCATATATATATATATATATATATATATAT